>NC_143013.1:104291651-104614151 GCF_055824585.1 Amblyomma mixtum
ATTCCTGACAAAGAGTGTGCAGGTGCCCCTAAAGTAAATGGAGCACGAGTCTGGAAAATTGCGCTGCTTCGCCAGGTTCGCTAATAAAGCGAACATCGAAAGCGTAGCACCGGTGAGCTGGGCGCGTCAAATGCATCCACGCAATACGCAAAAGCACGGGATGCTAGAGCGCTCCGCTATCCAAGCTGTCTTCCGCTAGTGTGCTCAGCTTTATTTTGGGAGGCACCTATATAATCGCGAAGAATGTCTGCCATGTACTTGTGCATTCAAATATTCGCAATGACAAACTATGCCTACTACAGGATCGGCCTCACATTTTCCCATCGTTATAAAAAATCAATGCATTCTTCCATCTGACAGTCAACGCTAATCCTTTCGAGTTGAATTCTCTGAAGGCATAGGAAATAGTCGGGGTGAAGAACAAGCAAACTTCGTGAGCACCTAGGGCTGCGGAGCTGTCACGCTACAATGGTCTGTGCGCCAAACCTGACCGAATATTTTCGTAAAGTGTTTGTGCGCCTATCAGTGTAAATGTGATTTCTGTAATACCAGGATGTTACAAGCGTAAAAAAAATCGTCCTGCCAGCGCAGAAGGGCAGACATTCCAAGCGACAAAGAGCAGTATCATGTGACCAAAGGCGGCTGATTCTCATCGACCACAGATGAATACAGCCCTGCAGCATTGCATTGGTCAGAACACAACATTTTATCTTCATGTGGGTGACGTTATGCATATTCGGAGGCCACTTGTGCCGTCCTGCTATAGCTACAGCTACACCGCAAACTGTGAAGGCCTCCGACAATGCGGTTGTTCAGGAAAACTGAATGAAAGAAAGGACGCACCCTCAGCGCCCTTTCGGCTGTCGGGAACAGCACGAAGTTGCTGCACATGAGGCTGGACACCAGGGGGAAGAAGATGGAGCGGAGCACCTTGGGCAGCACCGTGCGGTACGTGTTCTGGCTGCTGATCTGCTCCTTCTCCAGGCCCACCTCCTCGCCCTCGCCCAGCAGGTGGCGCTCTTCGGCGCCCCGCGAGGACACCTCGAAGACGAACTCTGCCGTCTTCACGCCGGTGATGTTTCGCAGTCGCGCCGTGTTGTACAGACGCATCACCAGCGGTGCCGTGTGTTGGATCTGCCCGTTGTACCACAGCACATCCCTGCGCGTAGGTGCACAAAAAGTGGGCCACGTAATCACTTACCATGATGGAAGTCCCACACGCTGCTTCTTCAGAAAGGTATGGTAGACACAATGGGAGTGACGATAGCTTTCGTCAAAAATGGCGGTACAGGGTTCCTGCTATTTTCAAAGCTTTACACCAAATGCACCGATGGGACGACATAGCAAATATGCGCCGACCACGAGTCTAACACAGGGCGTCGGCCCTTACTTTGCGTTCAGTATATTCCCAGCAGGCAGTGCATTGCAGTAAAATTTTGTGGAACCCGAGTCAGGAAGCTATATGAAGTAAGTTGCAATGCGCAAGTAACAATGGCAAAAAAAAAATTGCAACATTGAGTTCCAATTTTGGGGAAAATGTTGCCAGTATAACAAAGCTACGTTACCGGGGAAAAAAATGCGTGTGTTGCTGCTTCCTTCGAGATTGCATTTGTCTTTGCGGGAAGCTCGAAAGGTATGTCTGCGAAGAATACCGTGCAGATTTATGGTGTGTTTCGAATGCCCTACAGTACGCACTTAAGCAAGTCCGGGTCTTTTCAGTACCAAATATTAAGACTCAGTGTGGTGAGCAGCTGTTACGTAACATTGATATCGGACTTTGACTTCGAAAACACTTATCATCCACGCGGTGGTTAACAAATTTTTGCGCGGCTCGCGCTCATTGGAAAAAGCGCGCTGCCTTGGTGCGCGGATGCAACAACGGGCATCACTAAGCGTCCTTCAGTTGCAGAAAATACCCGTGGACTAGCTCGCGTATAACCTCGAGCCGCGACGAGAAATGCATAGCGAGCGGCACAGAGAAGATCACGCGATACGGGAAAAAAAGACGGACGCATAGTGGTGGCACCCGCCGCGGTGGCTCAGTGGTTAAGGCGCTCCTCTACTGAGCCGAACTACCTGGGTTTGAACCCTACCGTGGCGACCGCGTTTCAATGGAGGCGAAACGCAAAAGGCGCCCGTGTGCTGTGCGATGAGAGTGCACGTTAAAGATCGCCAGGTCGTCGAAATTATGCCGGAGAGAAACCTCTTTCTCTCTTTTGTCTTTCACTCTCACCTTCCTATTTTCCCTTACGGCATGGTTGACGTGTCCACCATGATATGCGAGACAGATACTGCGCCATTTCCTTTCCTCAAAAACCAATTTTGCAATTTACAACCAATTTACAATTTTAGTGAGAGAGAGAGAAACAACTTTATTGCCATAGAATGGCGGGATTTAAGGCAGGTAGGCTTGGTGTGGCCCCCTAGAGGGGGCGACTTCCTGGGCCCATGAAACAAGTGCCAGTTGGATGCTCTTGTCTGGCCTTCTGAGGAGGGAGCTGGCAGTAAAGTTCGAGGGGTTGGATTTCCCGCGCAATCCGAGAGGATGAGCGCCTGGGTGGCGATTTCTCCCTGGTTACAATTTTGGCAGACGGGGTCGTATTCCCCGTCTTTGATGAGTAAAAGTCTAGAATGTCTAAGGATAGAGTGTGTCTGCAACCTGCGGAGCAAGGTGGCTTGCGCTCAATTTAAGTCGTGGTGGGGAGGCGGGAACTTGCGTCTCATCTCTCTGTGGAGGTTGGTGAAAACGGCAAAGGTCTTAGGAGCCTCGCCAAAAGCGTCTGGGTCCGTGGGGCCGCCCGGTGAACTAGTCCTGGGGCTAGTCGATCGACTCCTTCGTTTCCAGTTTACCGCGTGGGCAGGTACCCAGACCAGGTTGATCTTATGGTCGGGAGAGCAGCCGCGATGAATGCAGTGGGGTGGCAGATAAAACCTGCCGAGTAATTTTGGATCGCTCTTTTGGAGTCGCTTAGGACTGTGCGCGTACGTGGGTCAGGGATGGCGAGTGCGATGGCGGTTTCTTCCGCCGCTGTGGGAGAGTGAGCTCGTTCTGTGGCTGTAGTGACGAGAGTGTAATGCGGCGTGGTTGCAAAAGCCACGTATGTGTTTGCATTTTACCGGGCAGCGCCCACGTATGTTACGTGTTCGTCAGCCAGGTATGTGGCATATAGTGCTCGAGCTTTCAGCTGGCGGCGTGTATCATGGCGGCCAGGTAGCATGTTTTTGTGAATTGGTTTTATGACAAGGTGGCTACGGATTCCTATAAGAATGGAAGCCGTGGGGTGGACGTCGTCTATGGGGTTGATGTTGAGGCGGTCAAGTGTGAGCCGCCCGTGTTTGGTGCGGGTGAGGCGGTGGATTTGGGCGGTCTTGTGTGGCTCTAACTTCTGTGAGCGTGTTGTAGATGCCGAGTTGGAGGAGATGCTGTGTGCTGGTGTACTGGGGTCGCCCCGCTGCCGTTTTGTACTCTAAACGTATAATGCTGTTTACAGCTTCCTCGTCCTTCCGGTGAAGGTGATAGTAGAGGTAGGAGTACACTATCCTGCTAAAGAGAAAAGCTTGCGTCAGCCGACAGAGGTCTTCCTCCTTTTGCGGTGGGTGCCGATGCGGAGGATGAGGCCGTTGATCTTTTTGGCTATGGTGCGCAGGCGCTGAATAGGCTCCGAGTTTTGCGTGTTGTTCTGTGTTACCATACCCAGCACGCGGATGGTCCGGACCGGAAGTATGGGATGTGTGCCAACATTGAGCACAGCAGGTTCTTGCGGGTCAGGGACGGGGAGGCAACTTCGTCTGTCCCTGATGACTAGTAACTGGAACTTGGTGAATGAGCATGTGAGCCCGTTCTCCTGTACAAAGGCGTGTACTTTGTCGATTGCCGTTTGGAGGGAGCGTTGGATTTCCCCGTCAGAGCCGGAGTTGGTCCAGAGGGTAATGTCATCGGCATATATCAAGTGTTTATTGTGAGGTATGCCTTCCAGGAGTGAAGCGAGGCCTCTCATTGTAGTGTTGACAATGAACAGAGATAGGGCTGCTCCTTGTGGGGTTCCTCTGACGCCTAGGGTGATCTCGCTGTGGAGGTGTGCATTGTGAAGTTCTGCTGCACGGTTATGAAGAAAGTAGGCGCACTTCTAAGGGCGAGTGCCTAGATTCATTTGTAAGAGGTTTGTCAGGATGGCAGCCTGTGACACGTTGTCGAAAAGTTTGCTGACGTCTACGCCTAGCATGGTTCGTGTAGCCCGGATGGGGCGCGGATCGAGGATATCGTGTTGGATTTGCCACATAATGTCATGGGTAGAGAGGCCGACCCTGAAGCCGATCATAGTGGGGAGAGGGGGGGGGTGAAGGGGTGAAGGTTCTTTTGGTCTACGTGAGTGTGGCGTCTATTGAGTATGACGTTTTACATTACTTTTCCCAGGCAGGACGTGGGCGATATGGGCCGGAGGTTGCCAAGATCGACTCGTTTGCCTGGCTTAGATATGAAAATCACTTTAGCATGCTTCCAGGTGTCTGGAAGGCGACCCTCATGCCAGTGTTTATTGAAGAGGTCCGTGAGTGCCTCGAAAGAATGATCGTCGAGGTTACGGAGTATCTTGTCGGTTATGTGGTCGTCGCCGGCGGCCACGCTGGTTTTAATCTGGTTGAGGGCGGCGCGGATTTCTGCTGCCGTGATGTCAGCGTCTATGTTGGGGTTCTGAGCACCCGTGTAACCTGAAGAGATGGGGATTTCGGAGGAAGTACTGATGTATTTGTCATTCAAGGTGGCGATGAGTTCCTCATTTGTGCCCTGACAGGCGTGTATGACGCGCGTGAGGTTCTTGTGAGATGTGGATTTGGTGTGAGTTGGGTCCAGTAGACGTCTGAGAAAGAAGCACGAATTTTTGCATCCCAACTGGCCGTTAAGACGGTCGCATTTCTGTGGTGGACGTCGTTTCATGCACGCTCCAAGGATGCCAACTTTCCGAATAGGGCGCGCGGTGACCAAACGTTATCCCTTAGCGCCGTAATCTCTCTACATAGTTTAAGTTTACCACCACCGCCACCATGGGTAATCGCGTTCTCAAAGTTATAATATGCGATACGGTGAGTAGTAACGGCAGGCCACAATCCTCCTAGTAGTTGGGCAGCGAATATTTCTACCTTGCCAATAAATATCACATATTTGGGGTATTCCCAATGGGCAGGAAACTTCATTAAATAAAATGATTACAATGTGTGGTTTCACAGCCCGAAGAAACAGGCTATGAAGGCCGCCGTAGTGGACGGCTCACGAATAAGTAATACCACTCTCAGGTTCCTAACGTGCATTGGCACCGAGCAGCACATGGGCATTCTTGTATTAGCAGTTAACCGCTTCTTGGCATAAGCTTTTCGTTGCACGGAATGTGTAGCTTTGATAAGCAAAGCCTACTTTGGCTTGCAGAAAGTGACGAAATAATATTTTGGCCGACTATACACCTGTGACACCTGAATGCGGGTATTGAGAATGACGTGGCAACAGAACGCAGGACGGAGCGGAGCAAGGAGCAGAAGACTCACCCTTCCTTCTTGGTCATCTGCACTCCGAAGTGTATGCGGAAGACGTATTTGTGCAGCCTGTCCTTCGCCTCGGCGAGAAGACCGGCGGTGATGTTTGTGTCCGCATCCAGGCTTTTGATGTAGAACTCCGCCGGATTACCGATGAGGGGATGCAACCGGTCGTCGATAAAGGCCTGTTCTTTGTCCGCAACGATGAATCCCTGTGCGATATTCCAACAGGAACATTAATCTACTGGCCGCTTGTGCGGGACCTACGAGATTGAATGTCAAAACGAAATCTTTAGTTTCTTTTCTGATTGGTATCCTACCATACAAAAACTAATCGTGGATACATTTTCGCCTCGTTTTGCTGCTACAACTATGCTTGAGGCTTTTTGTGGACAGAGCGCTGAAATCTTCAATGCTACGTCTTTCAAAGCCACACTAACATGTTACCTTCCTTCCTTACTGGCTCTCTAGTATGTCATGAAAGATGTCCTAATCGTAATAGCGCTGTCACATGGTTATATCGACTATAAATCCTATAAAAAGCAGTGGACGGGTAGAAAATCGCCAGCCCGGCTTCCCACAGGAGAAGGAGACCTTCGAGGAGTTGGTCGCCGCTGCTGGTTAAGTAACGTCACGTCTAATTCCATGATATCGCATCTTGTGTGATGGCACTTCACATGAAACGCTCGTCAAGACTCCGCATCACGTGTCATGCATCGTTGAACCCCCCCAAACATGGACCGTGGGTGATCACATGACCTGACACTTTGCTTGAACCCAGATGTGATACCGCACACCGCCAAACGAGCCAATACGTTCCTTTTGCTATCGCATAATAAAGAAGTATATCTGCAGTGACATTTCTGTCAAGCGCGTGACATCTGTGGATTTCATGATTTCGTGGTCACTTCTGCCACTTCTTGACTTGAATACGGCTGATATGCATGCTATTTCCATCCCTTCATAATAGTCTTGTCGCAGGGGTAATCAGCACGACCGAGCCAGAGTCTAATTCCTCAGGTTGCGTTTCTCACTACAGAGGCTCTGCTTTCCGCAAAATTCTCACAGAGATGAAGGAATCTTATTACGGAACTAAGAGACGAAAGGGCACAGACGACTCAGAATGAAAGACGTTAAATTCATTTCAGCATTAGACCAGACGTTCGTTGAGAGAGAAAAAACAAACCAAAAAGCGTACGTGGTGACAAGTTTCCCACTTTTCCGCGGAAATCGATGGGGCCGTTGGTTGGATTCGTCTTTGAAGTTGAATAAAAAACGACATGATAAAAAACTCACATTTTGCCCACTTCTCTGTCTGAGGCTACGGCAATATAAATAATTGGAAAACAAGGAACAGTTATAAAGGACAAAAAGACGTTGCCCCCAATGTCTTTAAATCCGTCTAGCGAAATCTGGACATGGAAATTTTGTAAGATTGGTAACTCAAGCGACATTCCATGAAATTTCAGTTTTTTCGCTGATCGCTGATGTCCGAGATTGTCGGCTGCGAGAAAAAAGTTACATCTTCAATAAACAGGAGCGTGCACATTAATACAGGTATTTCTACGCAAAGCTCAAATGACCTGCAGTGAGTTTTGCGAATGTCTTGACGGGGTCATTTAGAATGTAAATGACTGGTTTTGAGAGGAATTACACTTATTTTGGCCCTTTGCTTTCAAATAGTTCCAAGTGAGTTTATCCGCATCATTCCATAACCATACCGACGGCGTCTCAATCTAGCTTGGCGGCTATACTGACCTAGATAAAAACAAAAGGCGTCGGACAACGGAAGCTACACTGGTCAGATTAGACCACTGATGTTGACTCGGGGTGGCTATTTGATCAGAGTAAATTAATTTTCAGTTGTGCCTACCACGGTAAACAGGGTTAGCAGTAAACGCTTGTCAGCTTTGTCCGCCTTGAAAAAGATATTGCCGAAGTTTATGGCCATGAAAGCAGAGTTCAGCGGCTGCGGATGCGTTACGGCTTCATTTTATCTTTACTCGCACAGTGTATGGAACTGTTTTGTTCGAGTCAATTCTTCATATTAATCGTAGATTTTAGGCTACGTTCCAACTTCTCCATTGCTGGGATTCCATCTATCCAGTATGGATACCTTTCACAGCAGGTTTAGGCACACCACTTGCAGACAGGTCGCTGTTCTTCGGTCTGAGAGTATAGAGATGCGTTTAAAACAGCATATGCCCTTAGGAACTAGTTGCGTTCGATCGCTTCCTCGGATGGCGATGACGGGTAATTGTAGTGCTGGAACTGGCCTTTTTTAACAATATTAATAGTATGGCCAAGCAGTCGAAGTCCACAGGAAACATATTACGCAATAGCACAAGAGGCTCGTCTTGCTCAAAAACCCCGCGTCGGCCGTCGTACTGCGTCAGTAGCCAAAAATCCCAGAAAATAGAAAAATCGCCGTCTAGTAATAAATCTTTAAAAGAAAATAGCCGCCATTGGGGTTCCCACCGAGGTTCTCTCCATGTCAGGCGTGCACGCAAGAATAGTCAACTAAGGGTAACGAAGCGTGCTGGAGGGGCACAGAGTGAATGCATTGCGGTGTGCATGCCTTACTAACGTGCGTTTGGGGTCAGTACAAATGTCATAGTACTAAAAACATAAAACGAAATATAAATATGCTAATTAGCCGTCAGAAATATTGAAGGCCGAATAAAAAGGCGGTGCTATGGTGCTTCATTGTACTGAAACAAATGGTGTGTGCGTGTAAGAGTATATATTTGCGTAGCATGTCGTGCAGTGTAACCAAGATAACGATTGGTGATAGGCAATCAATGGTTGTGATTGGTAGTCGGTAATATGATCGGTAATATTTATTGTAATCAATGACCATGGTCGGTTATGTGATTGTAATGGATGACCGTGATCGGTAATGTGATTGTGGACGGGTAATCGGTAAGAAATCACAAAGAAAAGGAATAAAAAGACAAAAAAAGATGTCACTATCGCGTCTACAATTAAGGTGAAGCTTAAGCGTGCTACTAATTTTTGCACCCGTAATGTCACAGCTCTGCTGAAACCTCCTTTCGGTACACCTATTTTTTTTAAACGTTTGCTCTGGTCCCACAAAACGGTAAGATATGCCAGAAGTGAGGCCTACTAAGGGTGTTGGTAGGGACGCGACAATGGAGACACGCTTATCAACACTGTCGATACGCCCATCTGACCTTTAAGCGTGCACAGGTGCAAGGGTGTTGCATCTCCCTGGGTTGGTTAAGTAATTAGGAGTGCTGTTCTGTATTAAGACATTACACTTGTTCATGAAGCGTGAGTCTAATCCGAAATGAGCTACTGAACTTTCAGTGGAGAGTAATTAAAGCTTGATGCATGCAGGAATGGCAGCGGTCGCCAAAATGTCCGCCACAATTTGAAGACTACGTCACTTAGCTTAACTGCCAAGTCGCATTGATTACTGACAAAAGGGACCATGTAAACCGGGTAATACCCCGCGGACATAGTGGGCGCTTACTGTGCTTGTATGCCGAGGCTCCGGTGGTTCATTTCCCTGTTTCATTCAATCAGATCAGTGGCGTTGTAGGAAGCATTCCAACAACTATTTTCTTGGCAGTGTTTCGCTGGCTTACGCAGAACGCAGAATATGCTAGTATCGCTTTGCTGTGGGAACAGGTTTGGTAGAAGTTGGTCGCCTGAGTGAAACGTTTCCGGATTTTGGGAATGTGCTTCAAACGAAAGCGCGCAATGGACGTCCTGAGGCTATCAGAAATTTGCCCCTGTCTAGACATTAGCAGGCACTCTGTAAAATGCATATCTGGGAAGGAGAACTCCATAAGGAATTAATGAGTAATTACTCATTAGAATTCACCTTATTGCAGCAACACCGCTCCCAAGGAATTTTATGCAGCTTTCATAGCTACTTCTTAGTGGAAGGAAAAACCAACCTTATTTCTAATTGGAGGGCTGCCCTAAAGCATAGAATAATTGTAGTACGGTTTACCATAACTGTCGGCCGCCGCTGTGCCTCAGTAGCTATGGTGCTCGGCTGCTGACCCGAAAGACGCGGGTTCGATCTCGGCCGCGGCGGTCGAATTTCGATGGAGGCGAAATTCTAGAGGCCCGTATATTGTGAGATATCAGTGCACGTTAAAGAACCCCAGGTGGTCGAAATTTCCACAGCCCTTCACTACGGCGTCTCCTAACCTTGAGTCGCTTTGGGACGTTAAACTATAAACCAAAGCAAACCATAACCTTGACTTGCATTCATATCTGTCCTTGGCAGCTTCCGCTTCCCCCGGAGACTATTCAGGTTGCTTGGAAAGAATTCACGCCCATCAAATTATGGACAGCGCCTCCGAAACATTTCGTACTTGTACACTTGTAAAACAATGGATACCAATTCGACTACAAAGCAGTTGGCAAAAATAGTGCAAGTGCGACTTTAAGACCACACTGCATGGGGGCAGCGGCCAGCCTTGCGCCTATTTTTGGAGACGCAAGACTGCAAGCTATAAACACCAAAAAATCTTTAAGAGTGCAATCTTCTTTTAATAGTTCTATAGTAGTATTAGTACAGCCACTAGCACCAGTACTCCTGTGTTTGTATGCTGTATGTGTAAAAACATGGGCGAAGCAGCATCGTGAGTACAGGTATTGAGCTAAGGAGTTCGCGCATCGGTAATGGGACGGCGTGTAAGGTAGCCTGCTATGGACAGTCCTGCACATGTCTCGAGCGAGCAATGGTGCATTAGCATAGCTCGAAAGTTGGCTGTGAACAAAAAAAAAGAAACTGTAGTGTGCGTATGCTTCTCGGTGCTGTAGAACGATAAATCCATAGCAAGCACGTGCATTTTATATGTTATGTACACACCCCGAAAAATGTGTTCGACCATTGCTGAGAAAATTAAGAGCTCTTCAAGCAGTTCCAAGAGGCGCATCTCTATTTCATCATGATCAGCCTGACTACGCCCTCTGCAGAGCAAAGGCCTCGCCCGTGTCTCTCCAATTAACCCTGTCCTTCGCCAGCTGCGGCCACCGTATTTCCGCAGACTTCTTTATCTCATCTGCCCACCTAACTTCCAGCCCCCCCCCCCCCCCCTGCTACGCTTGCCTTCTCTTGGTATCCACTCCGTTACCCTTAAGGGCCAGCGGTTATCTTGCCTTCGCATTACATGTTCTGCCCAAGCCCACTTCTTCCTCTTGATTTCAACTAGGATTTCGTTAAAACGCGTTTTTTCTCTTACCCACTGCCCCCGCTTCAGATCTCTTAACGTTACACCTATCATTTTCCTTTCGATAGCTCGCTGCGCTATCCTTAACTTAAGCTGAACCCTGTTTATTAGCCTCCACGTTTCTGCCCCATAGGTGAGTACAGGTAAGATACAGCTGTTACAGACTTTTCTCATCTGTATTTGGCCCCTGTTAAATGGTGCTAACTCACCTCGGCGCGCCCGACCACCTCTGGGAAGGTGTAGCGGACCTTGTCGCCAAAGTGCTCGACATCGTAGCCGCTGACACGGAGGCCCAGGTACTCGAGGAGGAAGAGCAGGGACAGGAGGAGCGGCGGCAGCATCCAGCTGAACAGGGGCATCTTCTTTTGGCGCCACACATATATGGCGCGCTTCTGCAGCACGGCCCAGGCACGGCCCAGGAACGAGGGGTCGCTGATCGATGCGCTGGCCATCGTCTTCACAATGGACACTTAGCAGAAGGCAGAGGCGAACATGGCGCGTGAGACAATAACAGGCAATTCAGGTCATCCGGTGCATAATGGGTTGATCAAATGAAATTGAACTGAAACTAAAATCGTCATCATCATCAGCCTGACTACACCCACTGCAGGGCAAAGGCCTCTCCCATGTCTCTCCAACTGACCCTGTCCTTTGTCAGTTGCCGCCACTGCATCCCCGCAAACTTCTTAATCTCATCCGCCCGCCTAACTTTCTGCCGTCCCCTGCTACGTTTGCTTTCTCTTTGAAAGCAAAGCATTTGACTGAGTGAAACTAAAATGAATGTGGGTAAATATGTTTCTTTTCTCTGCAGTCCCACTGATGTCAGTCGTCTACCACGCTCTCCGTTAACACAGCCATCTCGACCAACTACTGCTGAATTGATTGTATGTATGATTAACTCTGTCGATCATCACTGGAGCGCTAGTAATATTTCTACTCACGCTCACTATTTTGACGCACGTCTCCTCCATTTTGATACCGTCAAACACAAAGTATGTTTCTGCTAGGCACCCTGTTTTTTTTTCGATAAGGCTTGCCCCGCTGTCTGATCCACTTCCTCTTTTTGCTGTTTCG
The DNA here is from genome assembly GCF_055824585.1 of Amblyomma mixtum. Classification (NCBI taxonomy): domain Eukaryota; kingdom Metazoa; phylum Arthropoda; class Arachnida; order Ixodida; family Ixodidae; genus Amblyomma; species Amblyomma mixtum. The sequence continues at coordinate 104,303,462 of NC_143013.1, forward strand.
AGACTCATCGCGACCTGGAAGTCATTAGTTTTCGACTTGCAGGCTGTGTTGCACAGGTAGGGGATACAGTCGCCTGAGATTGCACGACCATTGGGATGGCCTGCTATGGGGACCTGTAGACGTGATCCTTCCCTATAAGGAAATGCCTCGTGCAGCGATTTTTGTAATGATAAAATCGGAAGTTACTTATTAAAACGGTCCTGTACTCAGCGTAGCTGTTGTGCGCATAGCGAAAGGTTCATTGGGCACAGTCACGTGTATTTCACCCTTGTGCTGTGCATTACTGCACTCTGAACAAGAAGTAGCAAAAAGGGAGTGAAATTGTCCTCTAGCGCCCACCCTTTAAAATGTGATGTACGCTAGAGGACACCTTAGTACCTTTTCACTCCAATATAGGTGTATTCGTGTATAGAGTGTGAGCTGGGCTTTCGTATGTAAATCACGCGTCATGGTTGACGGTATGAGCGTGTGCAACAGCTAAGTAATGCAATGTAGAAATAACGAAATAGAGCAACTAGAAAATTTAGGTAGGCTTCCTATTGTCGTGCGCTACCCATAAATCTGCACATAAATTAGAATATACCGTTTACATGCAGTTTTGCAGTGTCAAGGTCCATAGTTATCCAAGGGCATGTGTCCAGTTTTCCATTTAAAAGACAACTCCTGCTACTAAGATGACCCGAATTTGAAAAAAAAATTGATTTCTAAACGCAGGCAGCAATCTTCCAGCGGTGACGCTGAAGTGCAGCAAGCTCATGTCAAGAAGAGCTCGATGTATATGTAAATGGGTGCATCAGGCATGCGACATCTTGAAAGTTTTACTACTAAGCATCTCTTATGTCTTATACACCAAATGACTACAACAATGGTGGCGAATTTTAAGCAATAAACAATTTACAATACGCTATGCTATTCTGTGCAAATTGCACAGCTATACGGGATCTCTAGAGCTTGTGCACGTCTGTCATCTTCGCGCACGATCGCATCAGCACGATCCGAGGGTATATTGTTGTCATATCCCTTGAAAAAAAAAACTTACTCAAACTACGCAATAAATGGGCGGAGCAAACCTGCCGCACGCAAGTTTGCTATGGCTGGCCTGTGGCGACACCGCCAGACGGGCCAGGGGTTGCGCATGAATATCGGAAGAGCACAGCAGACAGATTCTGGAGAGCCGGTCCTGCAAGAACAGTTCTCGCTGGTTTAGCCCTCTGTGCTGTGATAAGGCGATAATAATTCCAATGGTCAATGGTCGCGCTACGCTGGCTGGGCGTCTACCTGATCACAATAATGTAGCGAAGGCTCCAGTTCATGAGCAGCGCCTGCGCTACTTTAATGCACACTGAAAATACACTTAAGTTTTTAAACATGACAGAAAGCGTGTAGTGGCCTCCTCGGTTAAAATTGAAATTGAAAGCTGGACACTGTGTGAAGTGTAACAATTCAGTAGTTATGCCGGCGCCTGCGAGTGGAACATATTGCCACGCGCCTAACGCGCCGCGCGGCCTCCGCGCTGAGTCGAAGACGACGACGAAGCAGCGGTGGGCTCTTGTGGCGCGCTGTTCTGTTCTGTGGCGTGGAAGCTGGCTCGATAATTAAAAGAAGGCTCCCGGTCTTGGGTTCTTTCTGACGTCTACCTTCACGGCTCCTCTGGTCGTGACACTGGTGGAGGTGCGGCCGATGCTCCCTACTCCTGAGGACGACTCGACGCGTCCGCCTCTTGTGACCACCCCTGTCCATCGTGCCAGCCGGAGGATCCGCGGCCTGTCCCCCGAGGCCCTTCCTATTGTCAGCGCGCCTTCAACTACCACTCCACTCATGGCGACACCACTGCCCGCCCTGCCTACGACTGTCCCTGCAGCCAGCCCCACCTATCTCACCCTTCAGACTCCACGCACGCCTAAGCCCTTTCACGGCGACCTGTTTGAAGATGCCGAAGACTGGTTGGCTCACTACGAACGGGTCGCGACCTTTAACTGCTGGGACGACGCTACAAAGCTGCGTAACGTTTACTTCAGCCTTGAAGACTCTGCACGAACGTGGTTCGATAACCATGAGAATACTTTCTCTACGTGGCCGGACTTTCGACGTCAGCTCCTGAGTACGTACGCTAACAGCGACCGCCGGGAGAGCGCAGAGCGTGCACTGTCCTCTCGAATTCAGCTTCCCAATGAGGGTGTTGCCATGTACGTCGAGGATGTGAAGCGTCTTTGCCATCGCGCCGATCCGGCCATGCCTGAAGAAAAAAAGCTGCGGCACCTGATGCGCGGCGTAAAAGACCAGCTCTTTTCCGGCCTCGTGCGGAACCCGCCCAACACCGTCGCGGAGTTCCTGGCCGACGCCGTGCATATGGAGAAATTGCTGCAGCAAAGATCCCATCAGTACGACCGGCAACTGCGCCAAACATCGACTCTATCAACGTTGGACCGGTTCGACCATGATCCCAGGACGAATCCGGACTCCCTTCGCGAACTCATCCGTTCCGTGGTCCGCGAGGAGCTGCAGCACCTTCAAGCCACATTTGCCCCTCGCGTCGATTCCGTCACCAGTGTCATCCGCGAGGAAGTCCGACAGGCACTCAGGGCACAAGACGCTGCAGCTTTGCCGGCGCCGCAACCGACCCCATACGATCCCGCGCCGTACCCGACTTTTGTCCAGCCAGTCACGTACGCGGACGTCGTGCGCCGCGCGGCCCCATCTCCTGGGCCTTCGCCTTACACCGCACCATTGGTCGCGGTGCACTCTGCCCAGCCGACTCCTTACTGGGCGGATCGGCGCCAGGCACCGCGGAAGACTGACCTCTGGCGCACTCCGGATCAACGCCCGCTCTGCTACCACTGTGGTGAGGCCGGCCATCTCTACCGGCGGTGCCCCTATCGCGAAATGGGACTACGCGGTTTTTCTGTCGACAGCCCCCGTCCACGCCCTGGAGAGCGCCCTCAAGACATCGCCGAGTATGTCACCCGCCAGCGTAGTTCACCATCTCCTCCGCGCCGCGAGTCGCGATCGCCCTCTCCACGCCTGTCTTCGCCCTCTGGGTCCCGTTTCGCCTCAGGACAACGTGGTTCCTCGAGCCCTCGTCGGGAAAACTAGCTCCGGCGGCCTTTGGAGGCGAGGCCGCCGAACGCCGTTCCGACGCAAAGCTTCCACCGCCGCAGCAACTGAATCGCCCCGACGTCGCACGCCGCATCGCTGCACAGTTTTCCCCGACGCGCCTTTCGTATCGCCGCGACGCCGCAACCCCAATCGCCGACCCGCTTCCGCCGCCGCACCGACCCAATCGCCCCGACGCCGAACGCCGCATCGCCGAAGAGTTTCCCCCAACGCGCCGCTTGAATCGCTCCGACAGCGCAACCCCAGTCGCCGACCAGGTTCCGCCGCCGCACCGACTGAATCCTCCACAACAGCCATCGACGGGCCGTGCTGAAGGCAGGGTCTCCTTGGATATCCCTGTTCTCGTCGACACAAAGGAGGTCAGCGCGTTGGTTGATACGGGCGCAGATTACTCTATCCTTAGCGGACGGCTTGCGACGGCCCTGAAAAAAGTGACGACACCCTGGGACGGTCCCGACATACGCACGGCAGGCGGACATCTTGTCGCACCACTCGGCATGTGTGCGGCCCGGGTTACGGTTCGAGGCTGCACATTCGTTGCCACTTTTCTCGTTCTCCGCGAATGTTCTCGCGATGTCATCCTTGGCATCGACTTTCTTCGCGAGCACGGTGCGATCATAGACCTCCCGAACCGCTTGGTGACGTTTTCTACCGCAATGGCCACAGAAGAACCTGCGCACCAGGGTTCTCGGTCCGCCCTGCGAGTCGCCGACGATAACGTTATGGTGCCACCACGTGCCAGCATTCTCACGAGAGTTACCTGCGACGAGCCACATAGGGGACTCCGGGTTATCGAGCCTAATGTCTCCCTCGTACTCACTAAGGGGGTTGCGGTGGCACGGGGCCTTGGACCCTTTTATGACGGTTGTACAGAGGTCCTTGTCACCAACTTCTGCAATGAACATCGACATCTGTTCCGTGGCACAGCCATCGCTTACGTTGACCATGTTCAGGAAGTGGCCGAATGCTTTGCTTGTGCGGAGGACACACCTGGAGCTGACGCCGAAGCGGTCACCAGCGTAGACATAAATCCTGGCCTTCCACCCACTTAAAAGAGGCAACTCCAGGACCTCTTGCGGGAGTTTGGTGCGTGTTTCACGTCGTCGTCCAAAGTGCGCCAAACGTCGATAGTTAAACACCGCATTATCACGCATGAAGGAGCCCGACCCATCCATCAGCAGCCCTATCGTGTGTCCCCTCGTGAGCGAGATGCTATTCAAACACAGGTCGAAGAGATGCTCACAGACGGCGTCATCCAACCGTCAAGCAGTCCGTGGTCGTCTCCTGTCGTCCTCGTGAAAAAGAAAGATGGGGCACTACGGTTCTGCGTCGACTACAGGAAGCTGAACAGTGTGACCAAGAAAGACGTGTACCCGCTCCCGCGTATCGACGACTCCCTCGACCGACTTCGTCAAGCCAAGTACTTCTCTTCGGTCGACCTCAGAAGTGGTTATTGGCAGATAGAAGTTGATGAGAGGGACCGTGAGAAAACCGTCTTCATTACACCGGACGGGCTGTACGAATTTCGCGTCCTCCCATTCGGGCTCTGCTGTGCTCCTGCCACGTTCCAAAGAATGATGGACACCGTTCTCACCGGTTTGAAGTGGCAGACCTGTCTTGTTTATCTTGACGATGTCATCATTTTTTCCGCAACGTTCACGGAACATCTGCACCGCCTCAGGACTGTCCTCAAAGCAGTTCGATCCGCCAACCTCTCCCTCAAACCAGAAAAATGCCACTTTGGGTTCACCGAATTGAAGTTCCTCGGGCACGTCATTAGTGCTGACGGCATCCGCGCTGACCCAGAGAAGCTTGCTGCCGTTGCTGCCTTTCCGGTCCCCTCCCACAAAAAAGCAGTCCGTCGTTTTCTAGGCCTGTGCTCCTATTATCGCCACTTCATTAGAAACTTCGCCCAGCTCGCCAGCCCTCTGACGCTCCTAACCCGTGATGACACATCATTTTCCTGGGGCAACGAACAACAGACTGCCTTCGACGAGTTACGACGCCTACTCCAATCACCGCCCATCCTGGCACATTTCGACGAAGATGCCGATACGGAGGTGCACACGGATGCGAGCAACGTCGGTCTTGGCGCCGTTCTAGTTCAGCGGCAAAACGGTGTCGACAAAGTAATTGCCTACGCCAGCCGCGCACTGTCGCGTGCTGAGTTGAACTACTCTACCACGGAAAAAGAATGTTTAGCGGTAGTCTGGGCCGCCGCCAAGTTCCGCCCATACCTCTATGGCAGACCGTTTCGTATCGTCACCGACCACCACTCGCTGTGCTGGCTGAAAAATTTAAAGGACCCTTGCGGCCGCTTAGCACGTTGGGCATTACGCCTGCAGGAATTCGATTTCACCGTCACCTACAAGTCAGGCCGGAAACACACCGACGCTGATACCTTGTTACGCGCTCCCGTCGAACCTCCTCCGCAAGACACCACCGACGATGATAGCTTCCTTGGAGCGGTCAGCACATCTGAGCTCGTTTCCAGACAGCGTGCCGACGCCGAGCTCCGTTTGCTCATCGAACATCTCGAAGGTGGGTGCCCTGAAATACCACGAAACCTAGCTCGTGGACTATCCTCGTTCTGCCTGCGGAGAGGGGTGCTTTATAAAAAGAACTCTACTTCAAGTCCGACAACTTACCTGCTCGTCATACCGTCTGATCTGCGGGATGAAGTCCTCCTTGCCTGCCATGATGAACCGACTTCCGGCCACCTTGGAGTTACCCGCACCTTATCCCGAATCCGGCAGAACTATTACTGGCCCAACCTAACTTCAAGTGTCAAGCATTATGTCCGGACATGCCGGCAATGCCAGCGGCGAAAAAAACCCGCGCTCAAGCCTCCTGGACTGCTTCAGTGCATCGAGCCGCCACAAATACCATTCGACAAAGTCGGCATGGACCTCCTGGGGCCATTTCCTCTCTCGTCTTCCGGCCACAAGTGGATCGTAGTCGCCACAGACTACTTGACCCGCTACGCTGAAACGAAGGCCCTTGCGCGAGGTACTGCCGCCGAAGTTGCCCACTTCTTTATGCACGACATCGTGCTTAGACACGGCGCCCCATCGGCCATCATTACTGACCGCGGCAAGGCGTTTACAGCCCGACTCCTACGTGACATCTTAGCGCTTAGCCATACTGCTCATCGACCAACAACAGCGTATCATCCCCAAACCAATGGTCTAACGGAACGGCTCAACAAAACATTGGCGGACATGATCTCGATGTACGTCGACGTTGAACACAAAACCTGGGATGAGGTCTTGCCGTACGTCACCTTCGCATATAATACCGCGACGCAGGAAACCACCCAGTTCACCCCGTTCCGTCTCGTGTATGGCAGAGAGGTCCGCATGATGCTAGACGCCATGCTGCCGTACGGCGACGCAGAGCTTCCCCCTGAAGCTGGCCACTTCGTGGAGCAAGCAGAGCAGGCCCGTCAGCTGGCCCGCTTGCACATCAAGGACCAGCAATCCGCCGATGCCCGATACTATAACCTTCGGCACAGGGACGTGCACTACGAGCCGGGCGACCACGTGTGGGTGTGGACACCAGTGCGCCGCAAGGGATTGTGCGAAAAGCTTTTAAATAGGTATTTTGGCCCGTGCAGAGTCCTGCGCCGCCTGAACAGCGTCAACTACGAAGTTGTCCCCCATGGAACTGTGGTCGCCGGCCCTCAGCGTCAACGGCCTGAAATCGTGCATGTAGTGCGCTTAAAGCCGTACTTTTCGCGTGCCTGAGCGCTGTGTTCACGCTGTTTCGTACCTTTTCCCCTTACCCCACGTGTGTACTTGACTCTCCCTGCATGTCATCTAGCGCGCACTGTATAGTTCACCTCACCCCCAGTCTTTTCTTTGTTCCTCCTCCCCTCACTGTACATACCCCATTCCACATCGAGACGATGTTTGCTTTCGCGGGGGGGAATAATGCCACGCGCCTAACGCGCCGCGCGGCCTCCGCGCTGAGTCGAAGACGACGACGAAGCGGCGGTGGGCTCTTGTGGCGCGCTGTTCTGTTCTGTGTCGTGGAAGCTGGCTCGATAATTAAAGAAGGCTCCCGGTCTTGGGTTCTTTCTGACGTCTACCTTCACGGCTCCTCTGGTCGTGACAATATAAAGGCAGTGAAAGCGCCCCATTCAGCCAAGGCGTTGCCCATAGACTTGCCATAAACGCGGCCTTTGACAGAACCATACATATGTGCAGAAGCAAAAGGTGCTGGCTTCACTGGCTGCTTACAGTTCAAGGCCATCTTTTTTAAAAAGGCATGACTATATACGACTACTAACTCATTAAGTGGCAGTGCTAATTGTTGGCCAGAGCTTGCCTTGCAGATTTGTTGGGGCTTATTAACAGGAAGTCGGGAAGGGAAAGTGCCGTTAAACCTAGTGGCCTACAGCGCTTCAATGGTGGGCACTGCGTTTTTTCCCTTTCTTAGGCCAACGGGAACGCGCTATTTTTGAATGCTCAAATCCATGCGCCACGTGGTGGCAACCAACGGAGCTGGAAGCACTTGTCCAAAATTAACACTAATGAGAAAAGCGAAGGTACTGCTTAGTATGACAACGACAAGAATTAGCCTTCCAGCAGTGTTACCTATGTTGAGGTAAACTATATTGTGCTGCCTCAAGCTGGTACCAAAATAAAAGTAGATGCCGTGAAAGCACTGCCCCTCAAGCATGGAAACCTCATCTTGGCCACCTCTTTCTGCAACTGGCATGAGGAGACTCACAAAACGACAATAAAAACGTTTTCTGCTTCGCTACTGTGGAAACATATTAAGCGTTTTGCTACTAAATTATGAAAACAACCTTCGGGGATGCCTGGGTGAGAACGTAACACAGAACCATGAGACTACGCTGTTCCGCGCGTGTTCATCTTCCTTTCAGTGGTTCACGGCGCTGCCTCAGTGTTTCATCGATTTCGTTGAAATAGCCAGCTTGCTGTCTTTGACAACATGCCATAATTTTGTGGTTTTGATTCGGGTGCCATTTAAGGTGCGGTCTTGCGAGTCACGAGGGCAAATGGTTGACGCCTCAAGCAGGTTCATAATGAACTCTAGACAGTGTAAACATTTAAACTCATGTCTGAGTATGTGCTATGGGGGTGCCATATCTAACTGTCTATTCGGGATTCTTTCCAACGCTGGCTGAAGTGGTAAGAATCGTTCGCAGGGCGTTGCGGTGGCGGAAGGGGTGCTCCTTAGCTCACTGTTGGCCTCGACGAATTCTCCGCTGCCGATGTCCGGGTTGCGGTGGTGGACGTGTTGCTCCTCGCCCACCTGGATAATGACGTCCTCCAGAGAGGTGACCGTCACGCCCACTGACGCGATCCCCAGCTCTGCGCTCCGCTGCTCGATGTCCTGGAAGACGAAAGACGCATGAAACGGGGCTGCCCGGGCGTTTCTTGCTAAACGAACTCGTCGAGGTCTGCGTGCGCTACTGATCCAAGCCCAGAAAAGCTTGACAAACGCTTCTAGTTTACACAGCTGTCACTAATTGCCACGTAGCGCTGAACAGTCTAAATCTATGCAGAAATTTCGAATCTTAGGCGCATACAAATTATTTTTAGACCCTAAAAATGGTTAGTTTGCGTAGGACGCATTTTATAGGCGAGATTCTGTAGCGACCGCATTGAGTCATCCATGATATATGCCATTTTCATGCAGAAATGCTCTGGACTGTCCAGTTTTGTCAAAACTGAAGTGTAAAATATCCCAACTGAGCTACGCGGTGTACGCTGCTGGTGGCTTTCAGAAGACTAGTTCCTGATGCTAAAGAACGCTTGGTGTGTCTCGGCTTCTGCGGCGTGGGACTAGCGATAACACGCAGGAATATCATAGCTGCGCACACCGAGTCAGTACACGTGCTGTATAGAGAAGAGGTATAGAGAAGAGTCAGCGTTGCCGTGTGCCGTCCCTCATATTGCCAAATATTTGAAAAATGTAAGGAAATGCGTTAAAGCCCAGAAAATGAGCTTCTCACGTCTTCTCGAAACTTTCTCAGAAAGTAGGAACAAATTACCCGTGTCCGCAGGAAGAAAATGCGTGATTGAGATTGAGAGCTCACAGCCATTAAAAACACGAAATCTCTGCCTCAAATCTTTTTTTCCAGCCTACTTTTGCTAATAACCTTTAAATTCTCTCGTCTTTTGTCGTCTCAACAGTAATCGTCGTTTGTCGTCTCAACAGTAAGCCAATCATCTACAAGAAAGACGCGGGCTTGATACCGGCCGCGGCGGTCGAATTTCAATGGAGGTGAAATTCTACACCCCGTGTACTGTGCGGTGACAGTGCACGTTAAAGAACCCTCGGTGGTCGAAATTTCAGGAGCCCTTCACTACGGCGTCCCTCATAGCCTGAGTCGCTTTGGGACGTTAAACCCTCATAAACCATCGTATTCATGTAGTATCAGTTCGATGGCAACTGAACAAAGCACTTCGAAAATCGAGCAGCGGGAACTCTTTCTGCCGATTTCGAATACAAGCACGAACCACAACGCAGAACACAGATTACGTAGGGTTTGGAGAATGCTTTATGCAAGTCTTGCCATCCAGCTTCGAAAGGCACTGACTTCCTCGATATCTCGCACGTCTGCCGACATTGATCTAAGCCACAACTTTTGGCAGCCACATCTTCTGTATAACTCAGTCCGGTATGGCTTCATGTTTTGCTGAGTCTATTAAATTACGCTCAGTGTGGTCCGTCCAGAGTATACCTTGAACATGGTGACGATCTTGCGGGTGGCCACCATTTGACCCAGAATGAACGTCGCCTCGTTGTTCGAGTCGCTCTGGAGCCGAGCCTTGGGCGAGTACTTTTTCAGCAGTAGTTCGATGGCCGCCAGCTTGCACCCGGGCAGCTTGTGTATCTTCATCCGGTACCCTGTGCCAAACCGCTGTTTCAGGAACGTCGGTGAGCCGCCGCACCTGTGTTGAACACGGCCAAGGAAAGCACTCTCACCGGTTTTTATTATGCATGCATATCCAGGTGGATTCTAGTCGACTTAATTATAATCAGGATATTTTGCGAATGCGAACGACCTTGCAAGGATAACTACAAGAAGAATAAGATTTCATACTCTAGGGAAACACAGGGATGAAAATATTAGTATGGGCATCACTATCACTCCTCTGGTTTTGTGCTCGTCTTTGGGTGATGACGCATATGAGATGACCTAAACCAAAATGGCTGAGGTCTGCCCATTGTGAAAATGTTGTGGACGTTCCTACCATAGTCCTTAATAGGATTCTGAGTCGATAACAATTTCGAATCCTCTTCCATGCAGGCTCACTCACTACCTTTCTTTCAGACACATATGCTCCGAATACCCAAATAATACAGCGGCTAAGCGTGCCTGGCTGTTGCCAATCGCATATGGTCGACTACAAGCATAAATTTCGAGACGATCAAGAAGGGTATCTGTGGAGCAATTACAAACTGTGATAGCGGGCAATCCAAATTTTCAACAATACCTGGCACACTCGCTTCAATAGAAACAAAATACTTCTACCAATGGCAGAGGTGGGACAGGAAATATTAGTCCACAGAATGGAGAAGACCAGAGAGCTGTTCATTAAGTGTAAGAGCCATCTTTGCGGCTCTAGATAAGCACAATGTGTCCGTAGACGCGCCTACGAATGCGTACGGACACATACGGTGTAGGCAGCTTCTACACCGCGAAGGTAATTTTCCTTTTATGACCGGATGTAAACTAAAGCTTCAGGCCGCTCCCGTGAACCTGTGTGCACAGGTTATTAATTTTATCATTTCGCTGGCCAAATTTATTACATTATTTCGAACTAAACCACTCCTTTACGTACTGACCGCTGCCTCAAGCGGCTGTTACTATAAAAAGTAATGATGTGAGAGGAGGCAGGTGATCGTGTGTATAGTACGAAACAATTTTAGCTGCCGACTACTGGGTTCCTGGCTGAAGAATATTAGAAACTCCGCGAGGAGTACCAGGAAAACGCGACACAGTTGCACCCACAAAGTGGTGCCGCAAACCAATGACTTTTATTGCCATTAAACGAGGGGAATAATATAGCCCAACTACTGGACAAGAAAAAGCTCAGTCATGACATTACTACGACCTGAATCCTCAAAGGAACTCGAAAAGCACGCAGGCACTGATGTCAGACCTGGTTGAAGACATGTATCGGACCTATACAGTTTTATATGTGCCTGTGCTCGGCTTTATTCTCTTTTCTTAGCGACTTTTCAGCTTGGCTCCTCTGCTAGGTGCAAAAGTCGATCTCCGTGTCGGTGGATCACTGTCATTGACTGACTTGATAAGCCGCTTAGCAACAACCTTAAGTAAGCGTTAGATGTGGAGCCCTCATTCAGCGTGCGCGCTCATTTGCTCTGGGCCCAGTCGAAAAGGGCACCTGCATCTATCCTGCTACGGTCCAAGTTTAAGGTTGCAAGAAATAAAGTAAACGCAATGATTCGTCAGGCTAAAAGAGTACATTTTCGTAACAAGTTCAAGAATGCAGGCTCTGATACTAGAAAAACGTGGTCTTTGATTAACAATCTACGAGGTGTCAAAAGGCGTGGCAATGATGGCAAAGATTTTGTGTCGTATTTCGGCACTGATGAAGAAAAAATAGCTAATGAATTCAACAGGTTCTTCTCGCAAGTTTCGGGCAGTGCGCAACAGAATCCCTTATTTTGTACTCTGAAGAACAGCACAGTTGAATCTGAACACCTACCTTTGCTAAGTGAGGATGACCTCTGTTCAATTATTTTTGGTCTTAAACGCAATAGATCTGTGGGAATAGATGGCATTTCAGTTGATTTGCGAACCTTGTTCGACATACTTAAAGGCGTGTTGCTGTCGCTGTTCAACAGCATTATCTCAAGCGGCATGATCCCGGTGAACATGAAAGCGGCTATAGTTACCCCAATTCACAAAGGTGGTGCACGTAATAGGTATGAGAATTATCGTCCTATTTCAGTCTTGCCCTGTTTGACTCAAATATTAGAAAAACATCTGCTGTTTACAATGACAAGTTTTTTAGATAAGCACAAAATCCTGTCACCGTGTCAATATGGTTTTGTACAAGGTAAAGGGACGGAAATGCTTTTGGAGGATTTTTCTGACATGTTAAATCGATCTTTTGAACGTAACCAAGTGGTGTGCGCACTGTTTCTGGATGTCAGCAAGGCTTTTGACAGCGTGTGTCACAGTGTGTTATTGTATAAACTGTCCAAGTTAGGCTTCCGTGGAGCGTTTCTTTCGCTTTTGGAAAATTTTTTACTGCAGAGAACGCAATATATCTCCATTGGCCGGGCAAAGAGCGCTTCTTTGTTAATTAAAGCTGGCGTCCCGCAAGGTTCTATAATTAGTCCCCTGTTATTTAACGTCTACGTTAATGACCTTTCAAACTTTGTTCCTGTAGGCCTGTACCAGTACGCTGACGATACTGTACTTGTAACCCAGTCACCGAACTACTCTGACTCAATTTCTTCTCTTCAAGCTCCAGCAATAATTTCTATGGACTGGTTCTCAAACAACCTAATTAAAGTTAACAGCTCTAAGACTCAGCTTATATGCTTTCACAGCCCGATGAAGAAGGTAGATTTAAACCATCACCTTTTCTTGCACGGATCTGATTGTTCCCAATGCCAATGTGTACCCTTGAGCTATACAAATACAGTGAAATACCTAGGATTATACTTTGACAGTGCTCTTTCATGGAATGATCACTTGTCCCACGTTTGTAAAAAGCTCCGAACCGTCTCCTGTGTGCTTTACAACATCAGGTACTACATGCCGCTTTCAATACGCAAAGTTATCGTAAACGCCTCGGTTATAGCATACTGCGCTATGGCATAACGATTTATGGTCACTGTGCAGTTCGCTGGAAGTGCAGGATTAATTCTCTCCTACGATCTTTATTAAAAAATATCGGCTATGATTTAGGCCTTCCCTCCAATTCTGATCTCTTTAAGGTATTTTCTCTACCTGATTTTGATCGCCTTTTGATGGAAACGATCGTCCTGAAACATTTTTGGCTTAGTGACTATAAGATTCCGTATGTTCCCACACGGTCTCTTCGACCGAAGGAACCTTTTTGTATTCCCCGACGTTCTACAAGATGGAAGGCGTGTAAGAGATTATTACGTTCCCTTTAACTTTAACAGGTTACCTCCAAGTGTTCTCCGGGCAAAAACTAAATACAAAATAAAAAAGATGCTGCGATACATTAATTAGAGGGTTTACGACATCATGCATGGGCTTTACCACCTGTCAAGTAAATCTTGTGATTTCATTGGTTACTGCTGTATTTATTGCACTGATCTGAGGTATTGTCATGCCACTTTGGTTTTTCTTCCTTGCGATTTAATCTGATGAGGATTTTTTTTTCCTTCATGTAACATGAGTCTTGTGTCTATTTTGTTCTCACCGTCATACTAATTTGATGTCCGTTATTTTGAATGTGTTTTTTTTTTGCCTGTGTGTATGTCTGCGTGGTTCCGCTGCCTGTCGGGCTCTGCCGCTCAAGCCCTATGAGGCTTTGGCAGGCCGGATTTCTGTACATTTTTTAAAATATTTGGCGCAATAAAGTATTATTAGTATTATTATTAAACGATGATGACCTCCAAATTTGACTCCGGCCACCCTCAAATTTGGACTTGGCCGATTTGCACCAAACTCGGTGTCCAACCATAATTGTGCGTGCCCGACACGATGGGGACATCCAAATTTAGCTGGGGTCATTGCCAAAATTTGACTTTGGCTATTTGGGAATGCTTCGCACTATACTTGGCTTAACCATGTTAAAGCCCTATGGTGTAATATGCCTACCAAAAGGTACACAATGGTGCCGAATGTCCACCATGGCGGCTTGTTCCTTGACCCTTGACGTTTGTTCCTTGGCCTTTTACCTTGACCTGTGACTTTTTACGTTTGATTTTTCGCCTTTAATAAGTTTTGAGTGGATGCTACTGTCAGGTCACGTGACGTAACGACGACGTATGGCGCGTTTATAAACACCGCCTAGCCGGCATTGCTTCGTTAGCCTGGAAGAAGAAGATTCTGTACTAGCGGTCTAGCCATGCCGGAGCTATCGGCCGACCTTTGGGTACAGCCTTGGTTAACCCCTGCCGATTTTTTTTTGTTATTCCGCCCTCATGTATTCCCGCCCTGAGTCCAGTCATGTGCCGCTGTCATAGAAGGTTATGCGACGCGTACCTGATCTGTCCGTTGGCCATGATGACGATGCGGTCACCGAGGACGTCAGCCTCGTCCAGGTGCTGCGTGGTCAAGAATATGGAGCAGCTGCGGCGGATCTTCAGCAGCAGCTCCCACATCTCGCGACGAGCTTCCGGGTCCATGTTCGCCGTCGGCTCGTCCATTACGATCACCTGGCCGCAGAAAGGAGCCAGGAAGCAAGGAAATCATGGCACAGGTTAGCTAAAGTATGCGAGCGACTGTACGTTGGTTGTGTCTTATAGGCCACTTCTTTGACTGAGATCTGAAGTCTTCATTACCGCTGAGCGCACTATAGTTCGCCCCTGTTCTGGGTGCAGCACGTGAAATGAAGGCTGTCACGTGCTTCCGATAGCCCTTATGCGGTGTGAAAGGGAGAGCACCAGAATTTATACAGAGTTCTCATTACGTGACTCACATGATTGATGATAACTGGGTTTTATGGATAAGGTTTTAAGCTTTAACTCTCATTTAATCTCATTTAAGCATAAATCTCATTTAAATCTCGTCTCCGATGGAAAAGCAGTAAGCCGCCACGCGGCTGGCTGAAAGGCACTACACGCGTTGGCTGGCTCCTCTTTTCTGAGGTGGGCTGAAAAAAAAGGCGGGAACAAGGACGTTTAATCCGATTTAAGAGGGACATCAGCTGCAAATTATAATAATTCGGAGTTTATAAGAATGCTCGGAGCGTGCAGACCAAGCTCTTGCGCCTCTCTTGGACAAACGTGATCATAAGGTTGAATGGCACCCATGCTATGCGAAGAAGCCCACACCTTTGCATCGCTTAGCACCAGACGGTTGCTGAATGTAAATTCGTGCACCTACTATTCTCGTGCTTAATGTTATTTTTTTTTCGGTCTCAAAGCCCATGTTGCGTGAAAACAATGTGTTCTTATCAATAAGAAGCAATTTTATCGCAAAGATTCGCCAACAGCTAAAAAAATAGTACTTGTGACTTCGTTTACAATAGATGGCGCCACCCATCCACGTGGCGAGTGTTTTGTACGTAACTCGTTGAGATAAGCCTCGGTGCAGCTGATGCTTCACTGAAAAGCTGCGCCATTCTATGCAAGAAATATTTGTCTAAAATAGAGCAAGTTCAACAGCCAGAAACGAGCGGATTGGGCTTGCACTCGCTCTAATCACTGCACAAAGTCCGCCTCCTGCATGCAACAATTGTGGCTTTCCCTCAAAATTTCGATGCTTCCTGCGGCAACTCGGCAGGCCGGTGCGCAACTATAGGTACTTATACAGTGACTCAAGGTGTACTCTACCGCAGACGATTCGGAAACATTTTTTTGTGTCACAGGGCTAGGCAACGAAGATAAGCGTGGTGTGAGCGATTCAGACCAAAAGAACTATCAAATATAGACGGCTGATGATTTTCCTCAAATGTGTGCGTTGTCACTGCGTTCAATTTTCTGAAATATATTCTGGAGACTTCAACTACGGCGCCGCCGCGGTGGCTCAGTGGTAACGGCGCTCGGCTGCTGTCCCGAAGGATGCTGGCTCGATTCCGGCCGCGGCGGCCGAATTTCAATGGAGGCTAAATTCTAGAGGCCCGTGTGCTGTACGATATCAGTGCACGTTAAAGAACACCATGTGAGGGAAATATCCGGAGCCCTTCACTACGGCGTCCCTCATAGCCTGAGTCGCTTTGGGACGTTAAACGCTAATAACCAAACTAAACTAATCTTTAGAGCCATGTCAAGAGGTACAGTGAATAGCCTTACTTCCGTGTGCAGTGCAATCTAAGTTCGTTTGAACGCGTCTCTAAACGATACTGCCAAGATGCTTTCCCACTGATATTAAAAATGACGCTACTCGCTCATCCCAAAGCTCCCGCTAAAGTGTCTGCAACTGGACCTTGGGAATGGCGAATAGACAAATTTACCTAATGCCTGCCGCTTTCATAGAATTTTGCAATTTTGACCGGGTAGCACTGGAGACTGGAAAAACAATGTCGGTTATTATTCAAGGTCTACAATCTTCACTCGGCTAACTGCGTGCGTACCTTTGGCGTTCCCACGATCGCTATGGCGGTGCACAGTCGTCGCTGCTGCCCCAGGGAGAGGTCAACGGCAAGCACTCCGCGGTGGTGAGAGAGGCCGACGTCGTGCAGCAGGTTCGCCAGCTCGAGGCGTGTCTTGTCCATCGGGACTCCCTTGATCTGGGGAGAAGGCAGTGCAATTTTATGCTGTAAATGGCACTGCAAAGCTGCAGAGGCAGTTTAAAAAGTACAGGAACAGTGCACAGGAGGTGAAAGTAAGAGACAAAATTGCAAAGAAGTCATATCGATTAGAATGATAGGGAACATGATGACTATAGACGAGCTAGAGATAACGCAGCCGGCCACTTGAAATTCTATAGTATTAGCGAGAGTGTGGCAGCTATCTTGATTAGGCTTAATAAGAGGTACAAGCTGAAGGTGGTGCATGATTACGCGCCTACATCAAGCCATGATGACCACATCGTTGAAAGCTTCTGTTAAGACCTGGAATCGGCAATGAATAATGTAATATTACAGTGCACTGTACTGATGGGCGGCACTTCAGTGAAAAGTGTACCGTACCACTTCCGAAAAAAAAAAGAAAACTGGTTCCCAAAATCCGGTTCAATTACGGTAAACAGACACTTAGCTACGAAGTTTCTACAACCATAAATAATTTGCCGCTACCCCTTGACTTCAATTCTTCCACATCGTGGTCCAATAAGAACGTTAAGCATTACTTAATAAGCAGTAACATTCGATTTCCATAATACATAACTCGAGATTTCCTTACACTTACTGTGTGTATTCTGTGAATCATACTATTTTGTTTGATGGTTATGTATTCTGATGACTAAATCTTGGTTGTGTTGCCTGCTCTGTGGATTTATGAAGAAAAGTGTGTGTTGCAAATTGTTTTTTGTGTATTACTGTGTTACAACCTGCATATGCGTCTTCTTTTTTTTCCCAACTTGTATTACAAGTAAGATTTTTCAAATGTTTTATTTTTTGTCAACCGTGTATGGGTGCTGAGGCCTTCGTCAGGAAAGTCAGCCTTTTGCCTCAGGTCCTGTTTCCATGTAAAGAAACAAATTAAATTGAAATTGAATTGAAAAAGGTCCGCAAGAAGCGGGTCGGAGACCAGGCGATAGGTGACGATGGCATAGGCTCCAGGAGTAGCAGGGGGGAGTACAGTTCGCAGAGGGAAATAATTTGCGAATCATAAACACCTTCATCTGGCAACGAGAGAACAGGAAGTGGACGTAGAAGAGCCTCAATGGTGAGGCTAAAAACGAAATAGACTTCATACTATGCTCTCAACCTGGCGTCGTGAAGGATGTGGAGGTTCTCCGAAAGGTGCATTGTAGCCACCACAGAATGGCAAGGCAAGGTCTCTAATTAGCTTAGACTTGAAGTGGGAACGGAAGAAGGTAGTGATGCCGAAACCCGTTGTCGAGTTAGCGGTAAGAAGGAAAGTAGAGGAATTCAGCATATCGCTGCAGAACAGAAATTCGGCTTTAGCTGAGGAAGAATCCTGATGCTCAACCAATCAATGGTAGTTTCAAAGCTTATCATTACGGAGTGCGCAGTAGAAGCAGACGCTATAATGGTTCGACAGGATACCAGCAACTATCTCAGGAGACAAAATATCTGATTAACAAACGCCGAAGCATGAACGGGTCTTATCCTAAAGACAGAATATAACTGACAGAGCTATCAAATTTATTAAATAACTGCATGGTCGCCGACATAAGGAAGTTTAATATAGGGAGAATCGAGCATGCTCTAAAGAACGGAAGTTGCTTAAAAGCACAGAAGAGGAGATTAGGAATAGGTGAAAACAAGGTGTGTGAGTTTAGACAGAGGTCAGTGTAATAGCAAGTTGGATAAGATGAGGTAGCTGAAGAGTTCAACACAAATCTACACAGTAGCATATGTAATCAGAACATGAACGAGAAAGACAGTAGCGCACAGCAATGGGACATCCCAGCAGTGATGGAAGACGGAGTAAGGAAAGCCTTAGGAGCAATGCAAAGGGGAAAAACAGTTGATGAGCACCAGATAACACGAGACCTTTTGAAGGACAGAGGGGAGATTGTGCTAGAAAAACTAGCCACCCTAAATACGCAATACCCTATGACCTCGAGCGTACGAAAAGTTTGGAAGGACACTAACATTATCTCTATTCATAAGAAAGGAGACGTCACGGGCTTGAAAAAATAGTTCAGCCTATATTTCCTTTTCTAAAAGGTAGTTGGTCAGGTAACCGCTAATAGAATCAGGAAGACCTTAGACTTCAATTAACCAGATGACCGGTGAGACTTTCGTAAAGGATGGTCGACTATAGACCATATTCACAATATCAGTCAGCCGACATACGAATGCGCAGGATATAACAAACCTCTATATTCTGTCTTCATTGATCACGAGAAAGCATTTAACTCAGTGGACTCAGTAACTCTTGCATGCATGACTCTGTCATGACTCAGTCATGCAGACATTGCGGAATCAGGGTGTAGAAGAGTCTATTAAGAAAATATTGTAAGATATCCATAACGACTGCACAGCTACCATAGTAATTGGTAACGTCAGCAATAAAATTCCCATGTCAAACGGCTTCAGGCAGGGAGACACTATCTAGCCAATTGTATTCACCGCATGTCACAGGAGGTGCTCCTAGGCCTGAATTGCGAAAGGCTGGGGTATGAGTTATTGAAGAATAAGTAACCTGCCATTCGCTGAAGACATTGCCCTGCTGAGTCTCTCAAGAGATGAACTGCAAAGCGGGATCAATGAGTTAGGCAGAGCAGAACGGTGGGTCTAAAATAGCATGTAGAAAATCAAAGTAATCTTTAATATACTCGCGAGAGAATAGCAGTTCACAGCTGGTAGCGAGGTGCTGGAAGTGGTAAGGAGATACTTCTCCTTAGGGCAGATAGTCACAGCTGAATAAGACAGGGGTGGATCGATTATGGCAGGTTCTCTCAGACCATGAATGCCAGTTTACAAACATCCCTCGGGAGAAAACTATACAGCAGATGTATAATACCGGTACTCACTGATGGGGCAGAAAGATGGAAGCTAACGAAAAGAGTTCTGCTTAAGGTAAAGACAGCGCAGCTAGCTATAGAAAGAAAAAAATGGAAGGGACACTTCAACTGCGCCTTAAGGGTATTAAGCGGTAGCTAGTGGTTAATTCCCTTATATGTAGAATTAAGCACATACTGCTTAACATTCACAGATCCCTTGGAGTTCGATACAACACTCCTGTCTCAGTGGTGCATCGTTAAGTTATGCGCCAGATTGTTTTTCACAGCAACCTCTCGCGACAACCTGCCAAGGTAGGCAGTTTGCTCACAATCCGCTGGGCATGTTGTGATGACGCCACATGGTCACATGACCTTAAGAATGATAGTTTTAACGTGAAGAGACCGGAAGCGTGCAGAATTGGTCACGAAATGACTGGTGTTTAATAACATCCTAGTCGAAATAAAGAGGAAGAAACAAGCTTGGGCGGGGAAGTTAATGCGAAGGCAAGATAACCGCTGCTCGTTAAGCTTAGCAGAGGGCAGCAGAAAGTTAGGTGGGCGGATGAGAAATCTGCGGGGATACGGTGGCTGCAGCTGCCAAAGGTCGGAGCTAGTTAAAGGGGAGAGGCACTTGTCCTGCAGTGGGCGTAATCAGGCTGATGATGATGATAATAGCAAGCCTACGCTAACCTAGAAATAGGACGGATTGAATGACGAGGCCTACGCAATACTGGTACCTGCGGCTCTGGATCGGCGATGGAATGTTTTATTTCAAAGCAAAATCGTGTGAGCGTGTCAGAGGTGTCCACGCTAGCTAGGTACCTGTTCGGCAATATATGTTCTGTGCACTGAAACTAAATTTCGTCACAGTAGAGTATGTGGGGTATCTCAAAATAGTGTTTATACAAA
Source organism: Amblyomma mixtum (assembly GCF_055824585.1). Taxonomy (NCBI): domain Eukaryota; kingdom Metazoa; phylum Arthropoda; class Arachnida; order Ixodida; family Ixodidae; genus Amblyomma; species Amblyomma mixtum. Next base: position 104,323,722 of record NC_143013.1, read on the forward strand.
GCGGCCGTCCTCAAGAATTTCATCTGAGCGGCGCAAGCATAGCTCCACACAAGCGGAATGTTATAACCGATTGGAAAATCAGTAAGTAGCAGATGAGGTCTAGGATAGAGCCCACCACCTCGCGCATACGAAGGGGGTGCTGCTGCCGTAAAGCCACCAGTCCATTTTATTTAATTTATTTCCAAGAGCGGGGGGGGGGATACAAGTATAAAAAAGTGGCACAGGCCCTTGAAATAAAACAAATAATGCATGCAATAGCGAAGTATGAAATAAAGCTAGTAAAGTACACAAATAAAACAACAAACAACGCAAAATAAAATACTCAGTAAAAGTATAATGCACATAATACAACAAAAATACAAAATCTGCTACTCCATGGTTTGCTTTAACGAATGCTGAAAGGATTGTAAGTTAACCTCAGTAGCTATGTGTGCTGGCAGGCTGTTCCAGTCTATTATGGCGCGAGGAATAAATGATTTCGCGTAAAATGATGAACGGCATGTTATCCGTTTTATTTTGTTATCGGGGTCACGGCGAGGAAAGACTGCAGGGGGTCATAGTGGAGGGTTTGATGATAATACAATTTGTGAAGTAAGGCTAGGCAAGCGAAATGGTGTCGATATGACCGTGCTTCCAGCTCGGCGCGTTGTTTCAATGCTGGGACACTGGTGAAGCGTGAATAATCTTAAAAGATGAAGTGAACAGCCTGGTTTTGCAGGGATTCAATGTTTTTTATGACGTATCCTTGTTGAGGATCCCATATGGCAGAAGCGTACTGAACTTTGGGCGGATTAGCGCGATGAAGCAAGCATTTTTAAATTTGAAGGCGCGTATTTGAGTTTTGTGTATTACAAGAAAAACGTGTGCGCTCCTACATTATATGGCTAAATGACTCCATATACTCCATACACTCCATAGACTCCAAAGAGTCTTCCCCATGCAGATACTTCTTCACAAGCGCTGGCTATGCAGTTGCAGGCAAGCAAATTTTATGGCCCGAAGAATTGATCGGGGTGAGTTCTTTTGCACGAAACGCTTATTCGTCGTTTAATGTCTCGGTCTGTCGAATACGGCAAGCGACAGTCTTCGCCGGCGGTTCAAACATGAGATATGTCCCGTGTGTCGGAAATCAAACTGTGCCCCAATGGACGTTGTATTTCGTGTTACATTTTGGTACTCGTGGCGTAATTTGCCGACGTGTCCCACTTAATTTGCACCACCAGATATGCGGTGCATGGGCAGAAGAGTATTTTGAGGAAATTGAGAACTCCACTGCGAGCTGACTGTCGGATAGAAGACATGAGATGAGGGCCGTTCATGCTTCGCATAAATTCTCACAAATAGATTACAGCAGCACAGCCAAGTTCCACAAGAAACAGTGCCAGCTTGAAGCTACAGAAATGGTGCGGTCTGGGCTGAAGAACGCGTTACATAAGTGAAACAAAGACGAGAAAACAGGCTTGGGCAGGATATGACATGTGGACAATATATGCTAGGCGGTCTACCAGGACAAAGCAGTGGACACTGAAGTGACACGTAGCCGCGGATGGCATAGAATCGGAGAGCGCGACGAAATCAAGAAACTTCTGTAAATGAGGTGCACATGGTTCGGTATCGAAGTAAATAGGGCAGGGTGGGGGCATCGGCTTCTAGTGGACGTTTCCGCTGCAACAGTGCGACAACGACGGTGCGCAGGGGACAGGAAGGAGGAGGTGTTGGTGCTTTCATTTCTTTTACAACGCATGCACTGAAAACTGGGAAAGAATCTATGTGTAAGCACATCCCCGAACCATACTAGAAATAAACCTTGACTGAGAGCATCATTTCCTGTTATACGCAACATTTTCATTGAATTCACTCCTTAAACACTCCGAGGTGCGAATTTTCTCATTTCAATAACTGTGAGGAACGTTCCCTTCCATTTCGCATATACTTAGAGGTAGTCAGGATCAGGCAATCGCTTTTACATTTTCCGGTTCATGGTATTTTACTCTATTTAGGAACATAGATTAGTGCATTTACAATTAGAAAAACATGTTCCTGGATCATTTTTTGGCCAAGGGACTAAAAATTCCACGGTTCGAAGGGCTTCTTTCCGTTCCTTTTAAATCTGTAGTGAATTTTCGCCCATCTTGCTTGGCTCAAGTTTGGCAAGTCCTAAACTTTCGAATAGAGCGATGTTTTTGCGCACCTATTTGTCGCCAGTATATACACACGACAGCTCTGAAAGATCTCATTTTGTTCACCATGATTTCTTTAATGCGATGAGAACAAAGATTGCCAACTATAAAATTTCTATTTTTTTCAAAAATAATACTCTAGAATGCCTCTCTCTGATAGGACTACGATGATTGCAACAATTGTGAGTCCCATTGGGTGCCATAAACTCCAATAAAATAGCTTCGTTGAATTCTGAATATTGTGACGCATAATCATTCTAAATTTAATTTTAAACTGCAATTAATCATGCACAAGCAGTAAGGTTGCATGAAAATGATAAAGAAAGAAAAACGCTTCAAAAACGATTTAAAGAGACAGTGGTGACGAAGCTCCTGAGTAACTAAAAAAACGGTCGTTTTAAATTTATTGGGCTAACGAAGTGCCGGATAATGCGTAAAAAAGGTTTCCTTTGCCTGCCTCCAGCACCGTAATGGGGGTTAACGTCGCTACTTAAACTTGTCGCCGTCGTAAAATTAGTTCAACTGTGGTTCTTTTCCCGGTCATTTGGCGTGTTTACTTTGCAGTTTCTCGGCGTCTCTATTCCCGCCTATATTCGGCGCTGGTATCGTTGGACATGAATGAGAAAGACTTGCACTCAATAAAACAAACAAAATCCAAATGTGATATTTCAAGAAAGTCGTTTTCACATCCGTGTGTCTCCTTAAGGCTAATTTCTTAGATATTTTCCGCAATATTTGTGAAATTGTTAAGCTACTGCGGCACAGATTACGAACAGTTTGATATATGAGCGTATAAAAGTAAAAGTAGTCATTTTATTCAAACGAAACATTTCAAGCTCGCATGTGAGATGACGCACCGGTATTTCTCGGTGCAACAGCGTGGCCCAACGCGAATCGCTGTTTGATGAACAAGGGCTTCAAAATTCGTAATTTTTATCCGCTTGTTTATAATATGAGGACAATCGACGACCACAGCGATTTCTTACATAGATCATAGCACAGAATTGCATTCGCGCCATCGCATCTTTGTATTTTTAAGCTATATCTATGAAATTCAATATGAAATGTTTGCAAAGACAGTATTACGAAAATAAGGTTGGAAAAAGAACTAGACATATTCCGCAACAATGTGCTATTATCGAGACACTCCGAACACGGAGCGAACCAGCGCATAACAGAAACTGTCACGAAAGCCGCGTACAATAGCGAAGAACATGAGGTGTTCTTCGACTGTGAGGTCGTCGATGAGGATGTTGTATTGCGCGCAGTAGCCGAGGCTGTCGCGCGCGTCCCTGGTGCACGTCCTGACGTCGTAGCCTCCGACGAGAACGACCCCCGATGTGCAGTCCAGGAAGCCTGATGGAGAAAAAGAAAAAAATTACAACATATTGAGGGCGCAGGAAGAAAAGGAAGCACGAGGCATGTCACATGCAGCCTTGTGCACTTTCTGGCTAAAGATAGCTGCTGCATACTTTTGGCGCAAAGGACATGCTGACTCATCAGTGCCGCCATGCAAACATTCTCAACCTGCCCGTGTGATAACTACGTACTCAATTTCTGAAGCACCCGGGAGAATAATTCCCTCCGTCGGTTCAAATAAACATGCAAAATATGAAGAAAAGCAATGATGCCCTCGGAGACACGGTATTCTGTCTAGGAGTATACTAACCAAGAAAATTGCCTCGAGGTGGAAAATTATATTTATCGCAATTACGATTCAACGGTTCAAGAACAGCACAGTTGATAAAGACGTGTATGTTTCGAAAACCTACAACTCACGGCTTGACAGAAAGGATATGTATGATGAATATTCAGTGATGGTTTCCACTTAATCTTCATCCGTATGAGTTCCTAATATGAAGTCCTCTGAAAGTGTCGGTTTAAACATACCTAGAGCAGCTTTTGCACCCAGCTTGGTTCACGTAATTGTCTCGAAACCTTTTCTTCTCTATTCTCCAACCACACGCTTATAAAGCATTATAAGGCGATGAATGAAAACGCTGTGAGCAAAGTTAGCGGATTTAATTTCCTCTTAACGCTGCTGTTTTTGCTGTATAGTCAAATACAACTTAAGAACGAAGCCCGCAATGACGTTGAAGTGAAGCCTATCAGCCAATGACGTCAATCGATTGTTGTGCACTGTTTGGCCTCATGTTTGCTGCATAATTTTGAATAATATGTCTCAAACTCAATTCTAACAAGCTTTAATGCTGGGGCGATTAAGCTCTTTATACATACTTTTGGCTCCTGCGTTCACTGTAAAGTAAACACTTCTACCCAGAGGACTTGGTCAAATTCTTTATTCGCACCAAGAATCAGTTCGTACCTCCTCCCCTTAACAAAAAAAACATAAAAAATAGAAGTGGTAGGCTGCATGCCTCACCAGTAATCATGTTCAGCAGCGTCGTCTTCCCAGCACCGTTGTGGCCAAGCAACACAGTGATCTGGTTCTCGAAGACTCTCAAGCTGACGTTCTGCACAGCCACCACGCCGTCGTAATCCTGCAGGCACATTTTAACTCCGAATTTTAGGGTTCCATGGGAAGTTTCCACAGTGGTAATATAATGGTTTTAGTTCTTAATTAGCTGCTCAAGATCGGATACACTAGGACATCCACAGATCGTGTGATTGCCTGAGTAGCTTGTGCTGTAGCCCTCTTTACTGCTTCTTTCCGCTCGCCGCGTGAACTCCTCAGTCGCGTTATTCAGGTTGGTGCTAACGCCTGCCCTACCGAGGTGGCAGGCTGCACAAGATGGATGCCCTGCGTGGCAGGCAGAGGTGGGAGACCTGTCTGAAGACACCGTACAGAAGCGCCCGAGAATGGGATGGACCACAGATGAAGCGAATGAAAGGTTGCTTCTCGAAGTGCATGGCGCCAAGTGCATTGCAGACACAAGGACATAGCTCCCAAAGCGGGAACAGGGCACCAGCTACGTCTCCGTTGCGACCAGGACAAAAAGCGCGGACTGCAATGCCCATAGGCTTTGTTGAGGCGGCATAAGGACGCTCATGTCTCCAGTTTTCAGCGCTGTAATATTCACAATAAGAAAATAAAGAGCATTATTACAGCGGGCGTTGTGAGATTGCGTGCTTAGCGAAATAGGGGGTCCAAATTGCGCATGCACAGAACAGTACTGGGAAATAGAGCTAGGGTACGTAAGCTATTTCCAGAAGTTTGCGTTGCGGCTTTTGCGCACTTAGCGTGAAAACATGGCGGCGTTCTTCCAATCAAGAGCCGCTCGCCTCAGCCAATTGAACATTCCTTGCGGTTTCGGTCGGCCCGTTTACCCATAACTACTGGTGGAGTTGCGTTTGCTATGACTGACCTTGCTTCGACGACAAAGGTTAAGCCGCAATTCAGCCCAGGTTTCGAGATACGCCCTCGATTCTGGCGTGCTGAATCCTAACGGCGCCTACCGCTTTGTTGTGACCGTCTGCAGCTGCTCGAAACGCGAGAAATAGGTTTCGAGCTTCGCCATGCATTTCAGAAATATAACATGGCAAATATCATTAAGAAGGCATTCTTGCTCGAGCGGCTTGTACTTAGTATTTCCCTAACTCTAAGGCGCCACAATGTTTGCATCTTATTTTGCATATTTTAATCGCCGAGACTTTTCTTTTGCATTTTGGCGGCGGAAATGCGCGTTGCTGTATCCGAGCTGTAGAAGAGTCCGATATAATTTTTGAAAGTTAGTGGCTGTGGAGACTATTTAAAAAACTCATTCCACTCCCTGTAATGTGGATTGTGTTTAAAGTTCCCGGAGCGGTATAACAAAATTCTGTTGCTTACGGCACGCTAAGGCCGCTATCATGCTAACATTGCACTATATCTCTGTAATGGGCTTGCCGTAACATATCGCTGCCCCTGCCCGATATTTACGTCTCGAAGACAGGTTCACAGACCAGTCTGACTACTTCAAAACTTGTTAGTCTTTACCAAATTCCAGTTCCCGGAAACTGGAGAAAACTTGCCAGTTGCCATCACTGTCGTGTTTCGGTTGGATCGGACAGAGGGCAGACGACGCGATATGCGCTACTTATGGCTACAGTAAGAAAATCGCGGCATGAATAGACCTTGCGGGATAAATAATTTGCTTTTCGAATGATACCAGGCTACCGTGGTGATTGAAATAAAAGAAATTTAAAAGCAAATCCTGCTATTGACGCGCATTTCGGGCCTCCAAGGCCATGAAATTCGTAATCACTTCGTAAATTCGTAATCGCAGGAAAGCGAAGAATGTTTTGCAGTGGGCGCTGGTGCTGAGATAATTTACTTCTCGTCGGCAACAGCGGAAGTAGTAAGGCACATGTACTGAGTAAGGCACGTGTAGTCGACGGAGTAACTGTCACTCAATCTCGCGCGATAGTGACAGCCACAGTGACAGTGCACCACAGAGGAAAGCTCAGCGACTTTCAACCAGATGACACTGATGAGCATGTCCCCGATTTACAACTCGTATGCGGGATCCTGAATTCCTCGAAGGCAACCTGGAACTACCTCTGCAACTCACTCGTGTTTTTATTTCTAGTCCGAAAGCAGTGCAGAGTTTCCCGGGCATAGGTCTGGACTAGCGTATCGCGTGGACTGGAACCACTATCACAACGCTGTGCCTAAAAATATTGCTCAGACCTTCCATGCGAGAACAGGTGGTAAACTTTGTCCTTGGCAACCCTTAACATTTAAAAAGGGCTATTGGGAATGAAAAGGACGTATAATATCGAGGTAATTGCATGCCATTCAAGTGGTTCGCACGAGTTTGCAATTTCACCAGGCACTTCTCTTTTTGCATGGAGACTGCAATACTTATCCCGTGACCTTCCTAACAAGTTATCAGTTTACGTCTCCATTTCCTGATGGCATGTTTCTGCTGTATTTATGCTCGCTTTGTTGCTCTGCGGCAACAAGATTGGTAGTTTTCTAATGCAGCCTTCCGATCGGGTGCCGCCAGATGAGTGCTTATATCGTCTTGTTAAAAACCCCCTCAGTAATATCACATAAGGGTGGAGGGTGGACTCAAGTGGCACATTTACAGCGAACAAAAAACTCAAAGCGACAACAGTATATTACCATGAAGAGCACACAGTGCATGCAGGCCCTTTATTAACGCTACACCACTTGGCTGCCATCAAAATCAAGAGAAAAATGGTGGCGGCGTTCACAAGACAGATTTCCAATCAAAAGTTTGCCGGCTATTGCTGTTCTTAGGCAAAGTAAGTTTGTACAAGAATGTCCGTGCAATCAGCGTGGAAAATGGTCCGAAACTAAACCTCATTGAAACGTTCAGAAGCAAACGTAAGCGAAGTCATGCAGTTGAAAAAAAAAACGTTATCTTCCTTTCATAAATCACTTCAGATTCCAAATTTTTCCTTGCTGGCCCGAAGCAAGGAACACTGCCTGTCACGGGCAGTTCGCCCACCGACTAAGAAAAGCAGGATGACAGTGCATTGACTCTTGAGCAATCTAGCAGCGGTTATGGTAGTGCTAACTGCAAATTGTGTATTCTTTGATATTTAGCTTGTCTTGATAAAAGGAGCGAAAGCATATGCCTGGCACAGCTTTCGTTTTCAGTCGTTCATGTAGAATGCGTCACACTGCCAGCTGGTATTGCCGCTGGTTAGTCTTATAACCACCCCTCAAGACTTCCGCTGGTATCGAATTCAAGCAGCGTGCCAGAACGAATTTCTCTTCACATGCTGACAACGTAAGGAGCTTAAAACTTCCATTTCCTTGTGTGTGGGTGTCATCTGCAGTTATTCGCATTTTTTAGGGAACCTGTATGAGCCACCGAAGTTTCGAACTTCATTTTTTTTGTGTGCAACGTACATTTTGGGAAAATTTGGATGGGAAATAAGAAAAAGAGATGGGATGCCGGAAACGTTATTATGATCTCTGTAATATGACATTTAAGTTGCAGTCGGCTTACCGAATAAATTCCTGAAGGCACCAGTCGCGGTACCTGAAAAGCTATTGGGGCACATTTCAACTGCGAGCTGCCGCCGCGGTGGCTCAGTGGTTATGGTGCTCGGCTGCTGACCCGAAAGACGCGGGTTCGATCGCGGCCGCGGCGGTCGAATTTCTTCGGAGGAGAAATTCTAGAGGCCCGTGTACTGTGCGATGTCAGTGCACGTTAAAGAACCCCAGGTGGTCGAAATTTCCGGAGCCCTCCACTACGGCGTCTCTCATAACCTTAGTCGCTTTGGGACGTTAAACCCCAGTAAACCAACCAACCAACGGCGAGCTCAGCTTTTCTTGCAGAACGCACCTTGCTGGCATTGATGATTTCGATCGCGACAAGCTGGTCCCTTGGCTCTGGTTCGAAGTTTTGGAGCTCCCCGACGGTCTTTAGCGGCACCCGGGCAAACGTCATGCTTGGAATCCAGTATTTCGTCTGAAACAAGGAATTAAAACAAATGCAAAAATATGAACATAAGCAATCGCCTCCACTTCGCTGAGATTATAACAGACCTAAGTTTTTGAGTAACGTGAGAAGAATTGTGCGCCATGCATCTGCAATTTATTATTCTAATGATGTCTTAACTAGCTGCTTTCGAACACCACCTGCTGCTCGAGACCCCAACCCCTAAACCCCGCCCCATTTTGCGGAATAAAGTATTATACTACTACTACTCGAGTCCTCTAGAGCACGTAAAATAAGTTCTGGGGAGTCTTAGGTCACTTTAAGAGTGCAATGCGGCAGCATGAAAGCCATTGTGGTAGAAGTACTTGCGAGCGAGTTTGCACTCAACGTGGCTGCAGAGATTGTAAACTGACACGGAGGCTGCCAAAAACATGTCCCACTCTGCCTATACCGTACTGTCACGGTTGCGCACTCCCCCTTTGTTTTTGAGCTTTGAATTTTTGCGCCGCAATTAAGTGACGTTCGGACACCTTCGAACTCTCGCCATGGTCACGTGACGCTCCGTTGTTTTCACCCTTTCAACGTGACCACGTGAACTTGTGACGCCATCGTCTTCTCGACAAATAATAATTTTGTGAGTGACGGAGGACGTAAAATCACATGCTACTATGTCTGACGCTGTTGCATTAATAGCATCTGGACTTCGGTACTGTGCTATATACCGAGTACTTTAATTTTATCCTCAGGTACTTTTATTATGTCGGCCTCGTGTTTCAGGATCTATCAGTCGTTCTTAACGAGAAGTCAGAGCAGCTGGCGCACGTACGCCGGCGATGTGAAGCGGCGTGATCGCACGGTGCAAGCTTATGGGCGACAGAACGTTGGAAATATTCTCGACGGGTACCAAAGAGGTTTAAGCCGACCAAGGGAGCCAGGAAGCGCCAGCGTCTTGGAACGTTTTTTTGCATTGCGTAGAAGAAGAGTTCTAAGCATACTCTATGTCTGCAGCTGCACCACCCGAAAGCGCCGAAAAGGCCTTCCATAGATTCTAATTGCGGCATTTTTGCGCAAGCGCTTATGATTAAAGATATATGTGGTTCAGTTCTAGTAGTGCATAAAAGTACTGCGGTCATTACTACGCATGTTAAGACCAACCTGTGTGCGCTGCGCGGAAGAGCAATGTTTTTGTAGTCTACGACGACAGTGTCACACGACGACCTTATCGAGATACTACGACGTCGACTAAGCTGGAAGACAGATATACGGAGAGTATCAGAGCGGTGACTTGAGTACTCGATAAAAGTTTTCCTCACAGAGAAGCCTAAACGGCGCTCACTAAGCGGTCGCGCCCTATGGAATGCGCAACGCAGCACACGCAGAGGTTGGCGTTCTTTTGCTTGTGTGTGCGTGTTATATATATATATATATATATATATTGTTATGCCGAGACAGCAAACATGAAGTAGAGATGAAAGAAGCGGGCGGAAGAAGACGAGGAAGGGGGATGAAAGAAAGGCTAGGCAATCGAGCGGACGCTCAGCTCAGCGCGTCTGAGTGTCAGTCTTTACAATATATATATATATATATATATATATATATATATATATATACAAATAACCTAGATATTAACCTAGGTTAGGTTATTTGTAAACATAAATACCCCCGAAAGCAGAAGGTTTGACAGCCGTCGCCGTAGCTCAGCGGTAGAGCACCGGACACGTAATTCGGAGGTCATGGGTTCGGATCCCATCGGCGGCATGTGGTTGTTTTTTCTTCTGCTTTTCTAATCAATTAGCTTTAAGCGATAACATATTTAGTAATATTATAAATTGATGAACACCACAAAATCAATAAATAAAATTTAAAAAAATCCCCTGTGCCCCTTGGTTTCTGTGGCTGTTGGCTTCTCTCATATATATATATATATATATATAGAGAGAGAGAGAGAGGAAGACGGAAGGCAGGCATCATAACCAGAAGAGTGTTCCGGTTGACTACCCTGCATTAGAAAAGAGGGAAACAGCGACCCAGATAAAGACCACGATTCGGACCGTGGCCAAGGTATCCAGGTGATTGCGGTGCTCACATCCTTTACGAATGTCCTGCGTGCTATGCTTTCTAGCATGCCCACGCCAGCAGCACACGACGCGCTACAAGTACAAGGACGCGGTGCATCCAGTTCTTGCAGCTCAACTCGCCTGAAGCCCGAAGGGCTGTAGTTGAGTTCGTCAACCAAGAATCGAGGATGTATAGAACTCACAAAAGCAACAGCCTCATCCTTTCAGAGGCGATTCTTCACTTTACTTTCTGAGGTGATCTGCAAAGGCGTGCGTTACCTGCGCTTCAAACTTACTACAGTTTTTCTAATGCGATCCATGACGTGCCGTTTCATCCCTATTGCCGCGATGTTATTCCTGCCAGGCGAACGGACTAATAAGGCATACAGCGCAGTTAAGAAAAGTTGCACAGGAAATACGACACGCACTGCGCGCCGATAGAAGGCCAACAAATTCAAAGGCGGAAGTTAGTATTCGCTTTCACAGAAGATATCCTGGAGCGCAGGCGCCAGCAGCTGGGTTCTAGTCCAGCGGATGACACAGTATACTGGTTTACTGGTTGGGAGTTAACGTTTGCAACCGCACAAGACAAACGCGTGTCGTGCCACTCAGCTCTAATTGATGGGCAAAATGTACCCGGAGACCGAGGAGAGGCACCTGTTGTCGCCACGACCGCCATGACACAACTATGTGATTTGATTACGGCGAATAGCTCCCAGGACGGCACTAAAACTTTACTAAACAAACTCGCTTTTATCGCATGGAAAAGAGGCGAATGTCCGAACGGCAGTGTAACTGATCCTGACATCCCATTCATAACGGACACTCACAAATGCGCACTCGTTTTATTGCTTAACTAAACTCTTCTTGAAACCCTTGGAATCATTGAGGCAAATGGCTGCTGAAAAAAAGGCTGCGTATTTTTTGAGCTGCCACTGATGATCGTTATTCGTTTTAAGCCCTGCTCTTTGCTTGATATGCCTTCAATGCAGAAACATTGCCTGATGGCATCAGACCGTGCCCAAAAACCTGGCTGAGCGTCCATAACAGCGCCGTTCTAAGCTGTTATTTCTTATCCTGTCACGACCTGCTGGCAAAGCATAAACGTGAAAAAAGAGGCACTTCCAGTTGTCAGTTACACCCACCCTGCCGTATCCAAAGAAGAGGACGCATAGAAGTACAGTCGGGGACAGAAGTCTCCGGCCCACGTGTTCCTCTAACGAAGCCGCTAGGTCTGCTATTAGTCGGCGGCTGGAGACCACACTTGTGGAGGTAAAAGGTAATTTTTTGTTCTTTCATCTCCACAAGTGCGGTCTCCAGCCGCTGTCTGATAGTAGAGCTATAAGCTTCGTTTGAGGAACACGTGGTCCGGAGACTTTTGTCCCCGACTGTACTAGCAGCTGGGCTTGTCGGTGCGTGTTCCTGAAAGACATGGGAGCGCAGAATGGCAACACGGACGAGTAAGCAGCGCTCGTCCTGTTCCTTTACTCGTCCGTGTTGCCATTTTGCGCTCTTATGTCCTTCACAAAGAGGACGCAAACTGGCAGCTGCACCCACCGTGAAGGGGAAGAAGAAGGGCTTGGAGATACCCGGTCCGACGGGCAGGACGTTGTCCAGGTACCAGACGATGATGACAATGCAGCAGTCGCAAAGGAAGCCAACAAACACGATCTCGGCCAGCGTGACGTTGTCGGGAGTCGCGGCGCGGTCGTAGAAGTTGGTCCAGTTCGCCCCTTGCTCGACTGCGAGACCGGTTCGATAGACGGCTCGTTATCGCGACGAATAGTACGAATCGCCCTCAAACGCACTATTCTCTAGAAATGACACTCGAAGCCGCCGAAGGTCTTGATTGAGCGCACTTTTTCCAACTAGTATTATAGGTAGGTTGTATTCAAATGTAGCCTTTGAAGGGAGCAACAGTATACAATTGGTAGCGAGGTGCTGGAAGTGACAAGGAAAATTGGTAGTTGTTTAGCTATGGTTAAATCTGGAGGATTGCGAAAGCAACGAAGCAACGAGGAGAGAGAGAGAGAGGCGATGGAGAGCGCGCGGCAGCGGCGGCGGCCCCGGCAAGCTAGCTGTGCGCCGCTACTGAGCAAGCGCAACTGGCGAGCGCGGCGGCGGCACCTCTCGCTCTGTTATACCCCGACGTTGTCGGCGCGCGCAAGCGCGGCGGTTGTGGTCAGACAAGTCACGTTGGCGACGCTGCGCCAGGCTTAAATTCGCCCCACTATACTAAAGCCGCGTCGACGCGAGACAGCGCTGAGCGACAAGCGGTGAACATGCGCAAAAATCCATTCGTCCGGCCTGCTGCCTCCGAGTAGCCACTGCGCGCTCCGCAGCCAACGCGCGCGGTGCATTCTGGGTTCGCGGCTTCGACGCGCCCGGCGCAGAATAGGCACAAGTTCCGTTTCCACGCCAGCACCGTCAGAGCGCGCCGAAGCCGCCGAAGACGTCGGTAGTCAAGTGGCGTCGGAGTATGGAGGGTCTCGCTTTGGCCAACGGGGCGAGGCAGTGACGCGCGCGCGCGCATTACGTCGGAGTATACCAGAGCCCTGAGTCACCCGCGCAGTGACGGCGGCGTGCGCCAGCTATGCGCCGTCATTGCGCATGCGCAGTATAGCCTTGCGTCAGCTCCGCGAAATGGCTCTGTGACTCGCGTAGTGTTGCTTTCGCAACAAAATACGTCTAGTAAAGGAAGGTAGTGACCGCAGATCCGAATCATGAGAGTGAATTAACTGGAAGTATAAGAATGAGGTTGATCGAGTTTGCCAGTTTCTCTTAGATCATGAATGGAAGTTTACCCACCAATGGGGCAGCAACGTAGAGGCTAAGGAAAAGGGTTCTATTTAGGCTAAGCAAAAGTATATCATAGCTGTATCTTAGTGGTACCCACCTATGGGACAGCGACGTGGAGGCTAAGGAAAAGAGTTCAGTTTAGGTTAAGCACAGCTGAAGTAACTATGTAAAGAAAAATGTTAGGTGTAAGGCTGATGGACAGGAAGAAGGCAGGGTGTGTCAGGGGTCAAAGGCTGGTTATCCCAGTAGAAGCCATTCGTGAGAAATGGGCTTGGGCAGGGCATGTAATGCGAAGGCAAGATAACCGCTGGTCCTTAAGGGTAACGGAGTGGATACCAAGAGAAGGCAAGCGTAGCAGAGGGCGGCAGAAAGTTAGGCGGGTGGATAAGTTTGCGGGGTAGGGTGGCCGCAGCTGGCACAAGACAGGGTTAACTGGAGATATATAGAAGAGGCTTTTGGCCTGCAGTGTGCGCAGCCAGGCTGCTGATGATGTATGCATGCGGTCAGGTATTTTATCGTAACGAGGTATTATGTTCGAAGCTATCTTTATGGCTTTGGTGGCGAATCGTCAGCGAAATTATGAAAGAAATACAGTGTCCGTAACCCAATTTATGATCACTGTAAGCTTAATGAAAGTGCTCTGCGGTCTGCACGATATGATCTGCCAAAAAAACCTCCAATGAAAACGCTGTCACCGGTTTCAAAATGTTTGTTTGTTTAGTTTGTTTATGGGGTTTAACGTCCCAAAGCGACTAAGGCTATGAGAGACGCCGTAGTGGAGGGCTCCGGAAATTTCGACCACCTGGGGTTCTTTAACGTGCACTGACATCGCACAGTACAAAATCAGTGAGAATTCTTGACTGCTTGGATAACAGACATATTTAAATAGCTCGCACTGCTCAGCCTATCAGAAAATTTAAAGAAGCTGCTATTTTGCAAGCGATGGTTTCGCTTCACCACTGTCGCTAGTCAATGAATACAGCTCTAGATGAAGCACTCTTTCGTCTGTGACTCAAGGAAGAGCTAAGTAACAGATTGAACAAAAGTGACGACTCACGAGCGCTGGCCAAGTGTGCGAGTTATTTTCCGGGTAGCGTAAGCCTCTTTCTCTGTGGGGTTAGGTTGAAAAAATGAAACCCGATTCAGTGAGATATCAGATAGCGTTAAAGGTACCGTTCCGCGAAGAAACCGCAGTAGTTGGCGTTGGCGTGTGTAAAATTAAAAAGAGGGGGGGGGGGGGGGGTCGGTTGAGACAGTCGTCACATCACAACTACAAGACCTTCGTGCCGGTATTTCAAACACCACACAAAGATCACACAGCAAAACAGTGATTGCGCCACTACACGTATCCTCCATTGTCTAGAGGGTTGTAACGTAACACGATTATTGCGCAGTGCCTCTAAGCTGAGCAAAGAAAAGCATTTTCCCTGCAAGCAAAAATGTTCAAGCTGGGACTCGAACCGCCGCCCCTTTTGTGGTGAAGCGACGGCGCTGTCTCTGGTTTCAACGAGGTCAGGTCGTTGGCAAAGGATTTGGCAAGCTCTTTTCTCAACGCCTTCGTGTATTCCCTCATGCAACCGAGTGACTGTCGTCCGGCCTGAATGTTATACCAGCAATCTAAGGTTTCTCACATACTTAGCGCTTGCTCTAATAGACCACTTCCCCTTTTCTGAGATTCGACCATCAGAAGAGATTGGAGGCCGTACTGCACCGCGCACAGCTGTAAGTACAGCTACGTATAATAACTTGGGCCAGAGAGGACTCTAAGGCTCACGTTCTCCTGGCCACCTAGCACGACCGCAAAGACCCACCTGCCTCCCGCAAACCCCCATATCCCTACACGACCCTGAGTGGCTTCTTGCTAAAGGCTGCACAATAATTCAGTTGCCACCACCACTACTGAGTAATGTTCGTTCGGCTTGTTTAAAGGAAGGGTTTGCGTGTCTTGTGGTAAATAAAAAAAGTGCAGTATCCCTGTCGGTGATGTAATATTAAAAAGCAGACTCTACCACTGAAGGGATCCATTAACACTGTCGTGTCATACCCTTTAAGGTGGAGCTTATGTGCGCCCAGAATTACAGATACAGAAAAGTTCGGTATTTAGCTTATTTTACTGCGGTCATTTGTAGGGTCTCTAAAGAGGCCACAAGAGCAGAGATAACTCTGGCATGGCGTTTTTCACAGTAATGTGCGGCGTCTACGTGCCAACAAAGCGCAGCGACAAAAGAGTAGAGTACGGAAGCCTTTAGTGTAAAACGCTTTAATTACGAAATTGGCCTACTTTAGAATTCATAATCTGGCAGACTTTTCATCAAGCATACGGTTCAGGCCTCCTTCAGAGCCGTGAAACGATCTCATCGCGTCAACTCGTCCTAAGTGCCTTCAAATACCTCTATATTTTGGTTGTTTGTACGGAATTGGGCTGAAAGTCTAATAACAGGCTGCACTTTGTCGGGCACTAACTCAAGCAATATAAGAAAGTACATTTATTTTCCGAGCTCTAACACAAGTGGAGCCGTATCCCTGGAATTGCTGTGGCAACTGGGACTTATGACAGTCAAAATTTTGCTTTGAGTATGATGCACGTTGTATGGGCAAAAACTCAGTAAGCAACTGCAGCATTTATACTATGTCGTCCACTTAAAATTTCGCGCATTATTTAGGAACCAACAACAGGGAGCTCAAAAATAATCGTCAGATTTTAAAAAATCAGGCATGGAGAGAAATGCGATGTCCAGCACTGCACATAGGTTTTTCAGCCAGTGGGACACAGGATAGAGGCAACAGTGTTCAGTACCGAATTACCAAAAATTCAATAAAGTTGTTTAGCTACTGTGGCTTGCGTGGACTTTTATATTGGAAACACATACAGGACAGCAATTTAAGAGTACTCCGCTGGTAAAATATTTTTTGACCACGCGTGTTCAGAGATGCTCGCCCTCTAAGTACCCACTAATTTCGCGTAATTACGCATGAAAGGTAGTGGCAATCGACGCGAAACTCCATCGAATGCGACGCAGCTGTTGACTTCGGCATTTTTTCCATTTCGGCAGTTGAAACAGAAATGGCAACGGTCATCAGCTTCACCGGTCGCTCTACGTTGTTGGGAGGCGGAACGTCGGATCACGCTGGGAGGTGTTTCGTTCGGACGTTCATTGACTTTCACGTGGAATTACAAGGATCGAGCTGAAAGTCCGGGCGTGAGTACCGTCGAACACACTCGTGGTAAAGAGTTCTACGGAATAGAATTGTGTAGGAATAACGCTGCCACTTAATATCTAATAGAAACATGGCCGCTTACTGCCGCCACTTAAGGGTCCATTAAACCGATTTGTAAATAACTAGGTGCCTGATGATGAAGGTTATCTCACTTCGTCCTTCGGCTGCATAACATAGGTGCGCAGGTAAATTTCACATATCTCTGGTAACAAATCTGGTTTGGTTTGGATTATTGGGGTTTAACGTCCCAAGGCAACTCAGGCTATGAGGGCGCCGTAGTGAAGGGCTCCGGAAATTTCGACCACCTGGGGTTCATTAACGTGCACTGACATCGCACAGTACACGAGCCTCTGGAATATCGCCTCCATCAAAATTCGGCCGCCGCGGCCGTAATCAAACCTGCGTCTTTCGGGCCAGCATCTGAGCGTCATAACTACTGATCCACCGCGCAATCTGTAAAGGTTAACTTTGATCACGCTGTACATGTTGCTTCATATTAAGCTACAAGGTAAATGGCTGGTGAAAAGTAGAGTGGCATGGATAAAAATGCAAATAATACCAAAAGGGGAATAGCCAAAAATAAACTTTAATTGGTAATATTCGAATTAAAATCGATAAGTTGTTATGATGAGCTATGTAGCGTTCATTGTCGCGATGGTTTACTGTCAACTAAAGTGTTCTGACGATTCAACTGCTGGACTATAATCCAACTTTTGAGTAACACACTGCGGCCACAGGGCCAATAAATCGGGCTCCATCTCGTGCCCTCCCTGAAGCAGTCTCGTACCGAACTTCTCGAAGCGTTCCAGGACACGGAAGCTCCAGTGGAGGCTCATTCCAGGGAAGATGGACGTCCAGAGCTTGTGCTGGCGCTGTATGTAGTAGTAGCCGAGGCCACCCGCCTGCTCCAGCGTCAGGAAGGGCATGACGCAACTGAAGGTCCAATAGAGCATTGCGCCGGCGACCGCGTACTGGGCTGCAAAGGGCGGCGCTATATGTGTTGCGAGGCTCAGTGGTATCGTGAGCTTTGTCGCAGCGCTAAAGAGCCCGTAAAAGAAGATGCAATTAAGCATGCCAGCCAGGGTGCAGTATGGGTAGCACTTTTATAACTGAAAATTAGCGGCACTTCCAGCAGGTCTTTCCTCGAAACTGCAGCAGCACCTAAGCACCGCAAGAGCCTAACAAAACGGGGCGAGGAGATGCACTTGTCATTTCCTGTCTCCGAGTAAATATATATGCTGAATTTTTCGTTGATCTCTGATCTGGAAGGATGAATATACCCTTAAAGGGGCATAGGCGACAAACTCAAGATGGGCTGCATTAATAACCCGCCCCACTCTGAAAAAAACATGGCGAGTTTAAACGGAAACGAAGCTATATAAGCCAGATAATCCCAAAAGCTTAAACAGAGGAATTGTCGCAGCTTCCAGCCGTTCTCAAAATGAGCTGAAGTGACGCCAAGACTGGTTGACCTGAGATCTCAGAGGGCAGCCCACATCGCCATTCGCTTCCATAGTTTGTTCGCGGAGTTCTTTTTGGTCCTGTAGTCGCGAGTTTGATTCGAGTGCCGGAAAAAAGTACTGGTAAAGGTAATTTTATCTATGCGGTAGATGTTGATTTTTCATTTTCGCTATAAAATATTCAATTTTAGGCTTAATATGGGAAGCCTTCTCTATTTACTTAGATGATCTAAGTTGTGCAAAATTTTCTCAGTAACACTTTCAACATGCACTAGCCCTACTGCATGAGCCCATAAGAAAAACAAGGCAACAGGAAAGGAACAGTTCTTCGAAAACATAGCGCAAAAAAGGACACGGACGACACAGAAGTGGACGGGACCGGCGCTAACTTGCAACTTTGTTGAAAAGCTTGAAAAGCGCATTTTTGCAGTAATTAAGTTTCAGTACGCGATTTCTCTTTTCTATTCGTTTGTTTCCCCGGCACCGTGTTCTTCTTTTTGTTTTTATTTTTGTTTATTTTATCGTAATTTTTGTTTGCTTATTTTCCACACGCTGTAATCTTGATTGTTCTCTTTGCGCATGCTCATTGCTTGATGGTAGTGATCTGCTCCTATATATTAGACTTGGTGGCATTTCGAAAATAAAGTTGCAAGTTGGCGCCTGTCCCGTCCACTTCTATGTCGTCCGTGTCCTTTTTTGCGCTATGCTTTCGAAGAACAGAAAAGTGATCGTTTAAGCGGCAATGAGCAGTGGCGTTTGGTGGGAAGACTCACGGCTTCCGAAGAACATGGAGAGAAGTATTGCGTGCATCTGACAGTTGCTGCAGAAGCACATGAGGATCCAGAATAGCAGCAGGGGGTCGCTGAACTGGATGAACGCGCGGCCCTCGTCGTTCCTCTTGACGCACACGAAGAGCATCATGAGGGTGACGATGATCAGGTGCATGAAGAAGCCACTCAGGTAGTGGCTGGCCCAGTAGATCCAGTCCCCAAGGCCTGTCACCCGAAGCATCTCCTTCATGCCTGCGGACACAGAAGGAACCAACCGCCGCGCATATATTTTACGGTTGAAGAAACCCAGCTGATGCCGTTTGGAAATGCTGTACTCCAGGCTTAGTTGAACGCTTATAATGCAGCCTTCTTGTAGAGGAATTTCTGTAACTCACCGATATTTAATAAAGCTATGTTTCGAAGCTTGAATCAAAGGAAACATTCGCGTGTGCAATGTGTGAAAATTCGTGCGTAATGTTGGTAATGGCGTCACCAAAACTGAGGCAATGGCAAACGGTAGGGAAAAAAAAAACAAGCAAGCGAAGAGAAAAACACAGAAAGGATAAATGCTGGTAATATATAAGTGGTATGGAACATACACTGAAGGCAAACCAATTCTGTTCAGTAAATCGTACCAATAACTGTATATCAGGGTCAGACGCCCAAGCAACTACGCAATGATCTCCTTCTCGGTCCGCGGGGGCAAGATTTTTTTCTACCACGAAGTACATGCGAAATGTGCATAGCTTGTCTTCGTAGTATTATGGCTGCGCTTGGGTCAATGAGAAATAATTACTTCACTTTCTGAAACCTTGCTTCAACCTGAAGGGCTGCCTTAAACACATTAAACCTCGTCCAGCGATGTTAATGCACGTCAAAGATCCCCAGGTAGTCTAAATTTATGTGCACTTAATTACGGCGCCTCTTTCTCCTTTCACTTCCATCTCCCTCCCTTCCCTAATTGCGTGGTTCAGGGGCCGAATTACGAGTCGCTCTCAATCCAAAACAGTCTCAAAAACAGCCTCATTTGCCCCGTTCCTATTGGTCGGCCGTGACCAGCGGCCATATCTATTTTTCGCGTCACCGGCTGACGTCATAAACGTGAAGTGTGGACGTTGCTTACCTAATTATGCGAGGCGAATGAGACAAGTTTTTCAGAGCCAGAAAAAAATTGGCTGTGGTTTGACCAATAGCCATCACGAGCAGAATTGCGGAAGCAATGGCGCGACAATAGCAGCAGCGGCGGGATCTCAAGGGGCACTGACTGTCTAAAGTGCGTAGAGGCGAAAGCGTTTTCCGTACCACTTTGACTACCTCTGGGGCACTGGTGACGTGACCACTGGATGACGCATAATAAAGTACTAATTATAATTAATGTATAATTACTGATTAATGACTAAATGCTAATTAACTACTAATTAATTATGCTTTGACTTCGGATATAGGAGTGGAACGTGACAGCATGTTGTAGTGCTGCCAGGGAGTCGACCGAACCCCACTACCGTTCGGCACGATGTCTTGCCTTTTGAACGCAACGCTTTTTGAGAAAAGGAAATGGCGCAGTAATTCTTTTAATGAAATCGTTTAGGAGCTTGTAGCGGCGGGTGGAGATCTCTGTCCGGAACCCCATTGGCGTAGGCTGCTGTACGGGCTCTTTCGATGAGTCGCTTTGGACTCTTTCGTCCGAGCTGGTCAGAGCTGCCTCCCATCCCTCCTGCGTTGGCTGGTTAGTGACAGTGACCGCCTGATTTCGTTGGTAGGCCCATACCATATGGTACAGGTCCGCCTTCTCCCCGCAGAATTTGCAGTGTCAGTCAAATGACTCCGGGTCTATTGCGTGTAGTCATCGTGGGTTGCTTTAAGTGTTGGTCTGTAGCTTTCGGAGGTGTAGTTCCTCCCCTTTGTCCAGTGTCTTAGCCGGCGGAGGGTAGACCAGACGGGATAATCTTAATCTTAAGTGCTGAAGTATGTCGTTTAAGTTAGTAATGGGGTAGGAGGTTCCACGGCATCCGCACTGGGAGCCCGGGGGAGAAATGCTTGGGCTGAGGCATGTGCGCTCTCGTCCCTGGGATGTGTGAGCCTGATGTATTGGGCCTGTCGGTGGGCCTCCACCAGTTCCTGGACTCCCTCGGAATCAGAATACCGGCCAACGACACAACCCTCCTCGCCATCCCACGACCCCTTCACCGAGAGCTCCTCATCAGGCCGCTCCCGAGGAATACGCACCCGTCCCACCATGAGCAGCGCCGTAGAGCCCGTGCGAAGGCACTCCATCGAGCGTACGGCTCCGAGCCGGACGCCCTATGGGTGGACGCTGCCTGCAGGGGTGATGAAGCGACAGCAGCTGTGGCGGACTCCTCTTTATCCGCCCTCCTCACACTACCTCTTCCTCCAGACACCTCCCCAGAGGCTGCAGAGGAAGCCGCCATTGAACTTGCTATCACCCGCACGGAAACCCCGGTACATTTTAAGTGACACGAAAACTGCGATTATAAATTTTGCTCGAGGCCGAGCCCATGTCCCTGCTTTTGGCATACTGGACTCGCCCGATGCCCCCCCGCCCCGCCAAGTGGAGCTGATATGGGTGCCTGCGCACTCCGGGAATCCCGGAAACGAGGCCGCCAACCTTTTAGCCCGTGGTTCTTTAAACCGGGCTCATGTGGCCTCGGATCGGGGATTCACGAAGGAGCGCATGCACACATACAGCGAGCTGACGCAGACCTACAGAGCCTCACGCCAGCTCTACCCCCCACCCCACTCCTCCCTAGATAACAAACAAGCAACACTCTGGCGCAGACTACAGACACACACTCTCCCCTCACCCCTTACCCTAGCCCGCTATCATCCCTCCTTCCCTACTCCTGCTTGCGCCCTATGCCCAGAACCATTCGCTTCTTCCCTCCACATCCTTTCCCTCTGCCCGGCGGACCCTCCCCTGTGGGACCTAGAGAAACTCAAGACCTGGGAGGACTGGGAGACCCTGCTGCGCTCGGAGGACCCGGCCATGCAGACCACCGCCACCGGCCGGGCTGCCAGTGTTATGGACCTTGGGAACATAAACACTTGAGTGCAGTGGGGTCGTGCGGGGACTCTGGGGCGTGCCCTGAATTCCTCTTCCAATAAAGTGTTCCTCTCTCTCTCTCTCCCTGGGTTGCCTTGGTGACCTGGTACCCATATTAAGTGTTTGTGTGTGGCTTGCTAGCCGCGGGTGTAGCTATCTTACAGGTGGACACCTGAACCGCACCGTACTGGAAGGTGTGAAATAAGAGAGGCCATAATGAAGAAAATCAATATTGTATCTGAGGAAATGAAATTGCGCAGTAACTCTCACATATCTCGGTGGACAGCCGTCATCCGTTTGTAGAGGCCGAGAGGAGGTGAAAGAAGAAAGAGAAAAAGGGGCCGTAATCAAGAAAATGAAGATTGTATTTGAGGAAAGGAAATTACGCAGTAACTATCTCACACTCGCTTCTCGTGCATGCCCAGTTGGGGCTCTCCGGGGCTCCACGAATTAAAGGAGGATGTCCTCACCGAAATACCAAGAAGCGGCGAACACATAGTGCTAGCACTCGACATAAAGGGAGCCTTCGATAACGTGGGACATACGGCCATCATAGAAGGTCTCGATAACATAAACTGTGGGAGCAGAGCCTTCCGTTATGTCAAAGCCTTTCTCAAGGAACGAACAGCTACGATAGGCATCGGAGATACAAGAACGGAGAGCTTCACGGTGCCAAACAAGGGTACCCTGCAAGGCTCAGTAATATCACCGCTACTATTCAACATAGCGATGATAGGACTCACGAAAGTACTGGACGAAATAGAAAACATCAGCTACGCAATGTGTGCAGAGGACATAACAATATGGACAACCACAGGCTCCCTAGCAGCTAAACAAGAGCGGCTACAAAGAGCGATCGACCATACTGAACAATACGCCAGGGCCAGAGGATTATCGTGCTCAGCAGAAAAATCAGAATACGTCAGAATCAAAAAAGGTACACGAAAATAAGACTCCCAAATCACCCTGAAACTCGGAAACGAGACAATACCTGAGAAAACGGAAGTCAGCTTGGAATGGGGCTGCAAAACACAGGACGATGTAGCAAAACCATTGCCTCTATTAAGAATACAACAGAGCAAGTCGCCAGAATCGTGTGAAGAGTCAGCAGTAGAAAGAAGGGGATGAGAGAACAGGACACCCTAAGACTCATAGACAGCCTCGTCACGAGCAGGGTTACGTACAGCCTCCCCTACCAAACAATTAAACAACGAACTAAACAACGAACTAAGCTAAACCTACGAACTAAACAAGCAAGAGACTACAGATCGACACCATACTACGCAAAGCGTACAAAACGGCGCTCAAACTTTCAATGTCCACACTAACCGAAAAACTAATGGCCCTGCGAGTATCAAACACCTTCGACGAACTACGAGAAGCGCAACGTAGTGCGCAATGAGACATACTCACTCAAACCACAGCGGGAAGACACCTACTGGAGAAATTGCGGTTACCTTTAGGTACACAAAGAGACAAGGAACAGATTAATAATGAAGACAGAAACAAAATTCGGGTAAGACCAATACCCCGACACATGGATCCGAATTTACATCATGAAAAACGACAAGCCGGAGTCCGAGCACTCACCAGGGAACTCAGCGACAATCCCAACGTAGTCTACGTGGACGAAGCAAAGTACCGATACCAACGCAAAACGATCGCCGTTATAACAGACGAAGGTGGGCAAGAAATAACCAGCGCCACGAAAAACAACCCAAACATAGAAGCAGCTCAATAAGCCGCCATTGCTCTGGCAATATCACACAGCAACGCAACAGGACACAACCTCACTATAGTGACGGACTCCAAACAAGCATGTAGAAACTACACAAGAGGCAGGATCGACAGCATCTCCAATCATATTCTACACACGACGAGAAGACACAAAACACTAAACATAGTATAGTGCGGGTTCCGGGACATGAGGGGATGAGGGGCAACGTGGCAGCAGACGAGTTAGCTCGAGGATACGTCAACCGAGCAGACTCAGCACTTTGCACCACAGGTACCTTTGACCCAGTTACCCCCACGTACTCAGATATACTCGATCATTACAGGGGTCAGCGGAAACGCTACCCAGCCCCACACAAAAGGCTCACCAAAGAGGAGGCGGTAGACTGGCGCAGACTACAAACCGGTACCTACCCACACCTGCACAAACTACACAAGATTTTCCCTACACAATGTGCAGACGAATGTCCGTGGTGTCATGGTAAACCTACACTAGAAAATATCACATGGACCAGCAAGGCAGACTTAGAGCCAAGAATAAACCCGAGTGTGATGCAGTGGGAGCACTTGATGGCCAGCGAGGACGAGGAAGCGCAACGATCCCTTGTGCGCTGAGCCACGATGGCAGCAGTCAAGTGCGGCATCCTGGACCAAGGATTGACCACGGCGCCCAGTGACCCGTAAGGGTCAAGAACACCAATTTATTGACAATAAAGTTTTTTCCATCCATCCATCCATCCACGAAATCGTTCATACCTAAAACAAAAAGTGGTCTCAATGCGAAAGTAGTGGCTGTTACAACGCCATATATGCGGCTGGCCGTGCATGCAATGGTGTAGGAGGGTGCATGAAGACGGTTTTGATGCGCGGGACGAGTTTTTCGACGTTTTGACATAAGAAACAGACTGCACAATGGCTGTGTGACGAACTCGCCATTAAAACTGGGAGGTGTGCGGGTGAGTGCGCTGTCAGTGGAGGAGGAGGAGGAGGAAAACATTTATTCTCTATTTACAGTAAGAGTTCGTTGGGGCGAGCCGGAAGGGCCCGCCCCTTCCTAACACTAGGAGGGATCCCTAGTCCGGGATCCCTGTAGCTTCCGCAGCGGCCCGGGCTCTAGCTACCAATGCCTGTTGGGCTTGGAGTTCGGAGCAGCTGCGCAGGGCAGCTTCCCAGTCCTCTTGGGTGGGGTGGGCAGGTAAGATTAGAAGGGCATGCCCACACCATGTGGTAGGTGTCCGAAAACTCCTCCTCACAGTGTGGGCACGCGCCCGAGAAAGAAGAATTGAAGTGCTTAAGTATACTGCCGGGCACAGTACAGTATTGGTATAGAGGCGGAGAAGCCAGCGCTCCTCCACCCTGGTGAGGCCTTTACAGGGAGGGGGATAGAGACCATGAAAATTTTGATAAAGAGAGGTGATCTCTTTAAAGGTGATGGCCGGATTGAAATTGAATTCCGGAACTGGGTGCGGATGACGCGATGCCCGGTGAGTAAGCGCGCTGGCGGCAGCGTCGGCTGCCTCGTTGTCCTCAAGACCCGCATGAGCCGGAGCCCACACGATGGTACGACAGGTAGGAAACCCCGTGTTCTCGCATGCGTGGAGGATTTTGAAGGCATGGTCTGGAATATACCATTGCTCAATATTGCGGCAGGCGCCCCTGTAGTCCGTGATAACGACTCGGGACTCTGGATCCGCAGCGGCCAGATCAGTGGCGATCTCTTCTGCAAATGTGATGTTTGGGGCACGGACCGTGAACTGAAGTGTTTTGGTGGATGACGGCCGCCGCGTACCAACCTCCATGGTGTGGGCCGGCCGCATCCACGTAGAAGACATCTGGCTTATGTCCATATTGTTGAGAAATAGCTCGGCCCGCGCGAGACGGCAATCATCATGGATGTCTGTAGTCATGTTGTTCGGAAGGGATCGCACCTGGAGTGCAAAACTCCAGGCTTCAGGGATGTGGACCCTTTCTGCTGTCTGTGTTGCGTAGGATATCTGTAATCGGGTCAAAAGGCGGCTCCCCTCAGGTGTTTTGCTCACGCGCAAATATTGATTATTAAGATCAGATTCTCCCAACTCCCCAAAGGTGTTGGTCATCCACACACCGAGGAGGCGCTTGATGGACATCGTTATAGCGCTCTCTTGGAAATCTTGCGGAGACCTACTAAGACGTTGTCATCGCGTTTGCGTATTTGGAGGTAGAGAGCCGAATATAAAACCCAGCTCGTTACGAATGCATTTGCCAGCCTCAGGGCATCTTGGCATCGTATTCCTTTTATTGGATACCCGGCGGAGCATCCGTCCCACCTGGTCCCCCACCTTACGTAGCTTGTGTAGGGTAGTGTCTATCTTGCACTTATAATGAATGAAAAGCCCTAGTACCCGGATCTCCTCGTGTTCTGGTAGCGGTCCGCTAAGTAAGGAAAGGGTAATTTTGGATGTCCACGTTGATGTGGGGCGTATGTGCACAAATACCGATTTGCCCGGGGAGCATTTAATACCACAGCGACGAGCTTATTCGTCCACAATAGCTGCCGCTTGTTGCAGGTTGGTCTCGATATCTCCAACCGATTGTTATGTTGCCCAGAGGGTGATGCTGTCCGCATACAGAGCGTGCTGTACACCGGCGACCTCAACCAACAAGGTGGAGAGTTTCTTGGCAAGATTAACTAGTAATGTTCATTTTTATGAGAACCTGTCTGAACACATTGATTTGAAAACATAAATATGAGGTAGCGGCGTAGCCACTGTTTTCAATAGTGTTTGTCCAACACATAAGGTGAGAAATACTAGTGTGATTTATATATGCACATTTGTGCAAAGAGTAGGTGAAACTCAATCTTCGCTGACAAAGAATAGATAGAACTTTTATTCATGTCAGTTGTCAGACAACATAAATCAGGCCTACCAAAGCCTCAAAGGGCTTGAGTGGCAGCGCCTGGCAGACAGCGAACATTGTCAAAACAAAGGAAAATAGAGACGTTGCAATGAACTTTGCAAAAAAAAAAGGTCAACAAACGTAGTGAAACAAACATGTAACTATTAATCACACAAATCAAAGCAGTGAAAATTCGAGATAGGTACCTGAATATTATTCCCTTCTACAGTAACATTTGGAGTTTTTAATCAGTCATGCTTCTACACGAGACTTCACCATCTTACGTTTGGAGCTTATCTTGTGTCATGCACCTAATGGCACGCAGCGTGTACCTACGTTGCTCGAATCGCTGTGAAGAAAGTAAAAGAAAAAATCCAGAGGTGTGATTGCTTCAGAAACACTTGAGAGGAAGCATTAATTATTAGCCGGCGTTTTTATTAGATTTCTGATTAGAGGAAAACCTAGACCTGCGTTAATATGCGGCTGAGAGTGCGACTTAAGAGAAAAATGTTTGGTTGGGTTTATGGGGTTTAACGTCCCAAAGCTCCTCAGGCTATGAGGGAAGCCGTAGTGAAGGGCTCCGGAAATTTCTACCACCTGGGGTTAATATGTATTAATACATTCTTCTCCTCCTTTCAAATACAGTAAATGAAATCGTTGTAAATGATTTTTTAAATGACCTAGCCACGTCAATACGCAGAAGAACTCCGTGTTTACAGTTTTCGAATCTTATTGCTATGGTTTGTCCGGCGGTACTGCACAGTGTAGCACGGTGCTTTTTTTAATCAATTACGTACAGGCGATGCATTTCCTTTTTAACTGCCTCCCTTAGGCTTTAGAAGTGCTAACACCTAATTTGCATTGTAAGTGTAAACTTGCGTGTCGTGTGTACATGAATACTGTGTAATTGCTCCTGCGTGGGCCCGAAGAGGGAATGGAATTCGTTTAAATGAAACAAACAAACACTATTTCTCGTGTTCGTTCTGTAATGTTCGCCTGCAGCGCTTGCGTGTACGTTCGCGTTACACCGTGCTTATCCGCCTTTGCAGAGGAGAACACCCGTTTAATGCCTAACACAGATCTACTCTACCCGCAAAACACGAACACGCATGGGATTTTCTAGGAAGCGTCCACACCAAAAACGACCAGCCAGTAGGCGAATGCAAGAGGCTTGGTTTGGTTTCCTTTATAGGGTTTAACGTCCCAGAGCAACTAGGGCTATGAGCGACGCCGTAGTGAAGGGCTCCGGAAATTTCGACCACCTGGGGTTCTTTAACGTGCACTGACATCGCACAGTACACGGGAATGCAGGAGGGGAATGCTCGGAGGTGAATAAACTACGGCATGCTGTGACGCCCAGCCCGTTTGTGGCCGGTCCATTTCCTGCTATTAAGAGAGCACTATGTGGCTTAAGGCAATCAGAGTGCGGTTTACAAAACTTGAGGTTGTGGAAAGTGTATAGAGTCGCTTTCTTGAGGTAGTGGAAAGTGTATAGCGTATAGTGGACCCACCGGTCGCCTTCTCGTCGGTGAGGCGGGCGACGAACACGGAGAAGGGAATTAGCATGCCGATGCAGAACCGAGTGAGCACCAGGGCGTAGTTCTTGGTGTCCTTGTACTCGAGGTGCGCCGGGAACGGGAAGCGCTGAAGCGTCACCTCTGGCACCGGGTGCGGGTACTTGAAGCGCTCGGCCTGGAAGAGCAGGTGGCGCTGCTGCAGCGCACCCATTACCGGAAGCAGGGTGTTCATTTCGGGGAAGCGCTCCTCGACCACTGGACCCTCGGGCTGAGCGATGAGCCGTTGCGGGTAGCGCACCTGTGCGGGAGGACCACTTGGTTGTGTAGTAGGTGAAGGTCGCTTACCTGAACTTCATGGTGCCCGGCGCCCTTTACTGATGGGCATGCTATTCCTGGGCTACCAATAAAATCTCCAGGACCCCGTTCTGCTGCCGCTGTGCATCGTTTGCAAGCAGAGAACATAAACATTATATTACAACTATTAGCATAGTAGCCTGCGACAGGCTACTATGCTAATAGTTGTAATATAATGTTTATGTTTATGTTTATGTTGTATATGTGGTAGAATTCTGAAGAGACAGTGACGTATGTATATGTGCAAGCTTGAAGGAAAATTTATTTGCGTAAATCAGGGTGGTCAAGTTCAGAGAAGAGAGAAGTGCCTCCTCGTTCTGGCGCGAACCTCGAAAGCACCATATCAAAACGCCACTCAACGGGCGCTAGTGTCTGGGTGCAGGCCTAGATCAGGAACAGGGGCTCTTGATATCTAGCCACAAGCAATGCATAGAAGAGAGGAAAATAAGAGCATGGGAGATAGAGAGAGAGAGAGAGTATAAAGAAAAAGGAGCGACGAAGCAACAAAAGCAGCCCATCGTAATTAAGGAGCAACCGCTACATATCCCCTTTCCAATTTTGCAGCGCTGTGCTCAAGCTAGATGCGCGACGAGGTATAGACAACAGGCCCACACCCTCGCTCAATGGACCTCCATTGTATCGTTCACGAATAAATTTCACACAAAAGCGATGTGCCAGGAATTGGCAGCCTGATGATGGTGGGTTTCATAGCCAATTAACACAAGAGGTAAGGTACTGAGATATAGAGTTTGCTGGTGCGGGCGAAAGGAGACAGAAAAAAAATGAAGCCGAAAATATTTTGTAGCATAACTTGCTGCCAAGATCATGTTCAAATATGAAGTGAATTGCAGGAACAGAGCAGCAAAATCTGACACATCTCAGATGATGACAGCTGCACGTGGCCATTGGTCGAGTCCTCTGCCTACTAAACGTGCCGCTCTCTTCGACCGCATTTAGTGGGCGACCAAGGAAGTGCGTATTGTCTTCCTGGTTGCTTTAGATATTTCCAGAAGCCCCCCAATCAGTCGCTACTTTTCCACTTGAACATAGTGCCCGGCCACGTTCATCGTTTTCCGTACTTCCTAAACGGGAACGCATTCAGCAGCTTGTCTTTTTTCTTGTGTTTTGCTTCCCGCGCGGAATCACTCGGTGCTTGAGCTATCACAGCCCTTGCTCACTGTCTTTCACCCATAACGATGCTCTTTACAGTCAGTGCAGCATTCTCACCATCGTGTGCGGCTACAAACAGCTCCTGTTGGTTACATAAGCTGTGTCTACATGAATGCGATGACTGGGGAATCGACTCGCATCGCATCGCACAGCAATGCGCTGTGAAAGTGCGCCGCGTTATTGCGTCAAACAGGGAGGATGGAGACCAGTAAGTCGACTTCCATACTGCTTGTAGACATGGTCGTATCGCATTAGGAATTATGGGAAGAGAATTTGCTGCGAGTCTTGTCCGCTCGCAGGCCTGTGGGGTCAATGTCACGGCGGCCATTGCAGCACCACTGCTGCTGCGTACTTCAAAGCGCAGTAATGATGCACGAATAACGACAAAGACGACTTAGTGATGCAGTTGCGAGGGAAAACTCCAGCTGGAGCACGCAGCGCGAGAAGATGCGGTGATGGTCGAATTTAGGAATAGGGAATCCAGAATGGTACTGCTTCACCAGCCGATGTTTTAATCGTTCTCGAGGCTGGAGTGTTTTTAGCACAAAATGCCTGTAGCTTCCATTCTCGGTGAACTCTCCCGAACACATCTGGTAACCACGGTGAATATAAATCAAAACTTCGCAACGTTTTCCGTTACTATGGTATTTAGCAGAAAGAATAGCCACGAGTGGAATTAACCAGCGCCGGCGCCAACAGAGTAGTTTCGTGTTTCTGAGCGTGCCCATCGCAACAACCTCCTTCGCAGTTAGTTCAAATTGGGGGCCCATCGCGCTTCGTGGGCCATGGTTATCGTCTTTCACACCTTTCCTTCGCCAGCTTTGCTCTCCCAAATTTCGGTAGTGCTGCCGTGGTAGCTGCGCAGTTTAGGCGCTTTATTCAAGAGATACAAGTCGACCAATGCGGGCAAACGCATCGCCACGGACATGGAACGGCTCAGCTCTATGGCACGACAAACCGCAATACGAGCTAGGGACGCTAAGCGTGCTAATAATTCCAAAAAGCAGAAGGCGCCGAATGAACCCAGTGACATATAAAAGACAAAAAAAATTGGCTGTGGTTTGACCAATGGCCATACCGAGTAGGATTGCGGAAGCAACGGCGCGCCAATCGCAGCGGCGGCGGCATCCATGGGGGCACTTTGACTGTCTAAAGTGCGCAGAGGCAAAAGCGTTTTCAGCACCACTTTGACTGCCTCTGTGGCACTGCTGACGTCACCACTGGATACGTCACACATACGTCACACATACTGGATACGTCACCACTGCTGACGTCACACATAATTTATGACTATTTACTAAGTACGGCCTAAATACTGATTGATGACTAAATACTAATTAAGGGCTAATAAATTACGCTTCACCTTCGCCTTCAGGAGTGGAACGCGACAGCGTCTTGTAGCGCTGCCAGGGAGTCCACGGAACGCCACCACCCGTTCGGCGCGATGCCTTGCCCTTTGAACGCAACGCTTTTTGAGGAAAGGAAATGGCGCAGTAATTGTGTGTCATCTTGGTGGACACCTGAACCGCACCGTACAGTAAGGGAAGAAGTCGGAGTGGAAGAAGAAGAGAAAGAAGGGCCATAACGAAGAAATGAAAATTGTACTTGAGGAAAAGAATTGTATTTGAGGAAATGACACTTCGCGCTAAAGATGCCCACGTGGTCGAAAATCATTCCGTATAGGCCTCCACTATGGCAACTCTTTCTCCTTTCCTTCTTTCATTCCTACTTTCCTTCCCTCCCTCACGGCGCAGTTAATGTGTTACTAAGAATTTAGACACTGCGCACTATACCTCCGTCAAAAAAGAATCTATTCTTCACGTTTTCCTGTTATTTACCGAACAGACAGAAAATTTCGGAATATTTCGGAAATGTCTTGTCATTTTGAGCCTCAGTGAGCTTAATGGTCGGCTTCAGGTTCGCCACTCTCTCATACCAATCCTAGTCTGAATTTCTTTGGAATGGAATATCAAAGCATTCTGTCCTACAGTTAAACGGTAGTGTGCACAATACGACAGCTAGTTGGGACGACGTGCACTGATGAAGCGGCAAAATGCATTCTACAGTTTATGTGATAAGAATAAACGATAATTCACCTCTGAGAACCTGTGCTGCATCCGGAAGGCCAAACGTTGCATGTACAAAAACCAAATTTTTCACACGCGCTGAAACAAATTTCTAACTGATCGAGTCATACCACTCGCGCTCAAGAGAAATAAATGACCTGCCATTCTCTTGAATTAACATGTAGTGCAATGTAGACCCTCTTCCTCTTGAGCTCCTAACCTCGAGCGCACAAAACAAAAACAACACTATGAACACCGCAATAATAGCGGCTTTTACACATGCATTAACAGTTCCCAGTTTAGAGTGACGTGCTCGCTAACGGTTTGCGACCAAGGAACGACTGGAGAGTCACATATCGAAGCCCGCTCTAAGGGTTGTCTTCCAGAGTACTCTAGTTCAGAACAAGAAATGTCGAGGTTGACAGCGCCGCTATGCACAGGCTTCACGTCACTACGTTAAGTTACCTGACTTGTTTAGCGGCTATGTGACTAAGTATGCAGGGCTAGAAAATAGACCAGCACTCGAGCGTCCTGCGACTCTCACACTTCGATAAAAGCGAGCATTTGCAGGCTGTTTCCACCTGGACGGCGGAGCAACGGCGCCGACTGGCAAGTGGGAATGCGCGCCTCAAAGGATTGGGTTGTGCCCACCTGCAGGTCGAATGGAAGGCGTCCCGCGAAGAGAGTCACGCGCAGGCTGACCGGAGGCGTGTCACCCTCCAGGTTGTCGGTAAAGAGGAGAGCCACCGCAGTCGCAGGCAACGAGGCGTTGGCTTGCTTGCGCACAAATCCCAGAAGCTGCTGCTCCGTGGCCACCGCGATGACTTTCTTCACGCCCAGGTCTTCGAAGGCGGCACGGGTGAGCAGTGACAGGTACTTGTGTTCCGGCGCGAAGTACGCCTGCGTGCATGAAAGACGAAGCCCTCTGGTCACTTGCCGTGTCGGGGCCGCCGAGAATAAGCCACTACTGAAGCCGTTCTTTGCGCGGAAGAGTCCAGACTACAATCGGCGTTTTTTCGAAGAAAGCCTCAAGCGGGTACTATTGCGAGTTAAAATAAGGTTTACTTCTTCCGATTGCTCAACACTCTTCTCCGAGGTGACGTCAATGCGGTATCATATTTGAAAACGGTGTTGACAAAACCTGGGATTGGTTAGCCCACTTTGATCATGCGCGACGACGTGTTGTGTTCAATGACAAACGAGCAACTCAGGCTATTATGCGCCGAGCGTTTGTGCGATATTTCTATGGTGTGCGCAGGAACATGCACACAATATGACCGCATGGGGCAGTAGAACCTGCCTGCGTCAGCTTAGGTATGATTTTCCTCTCGAAGAGAAATTTGCGTATGTCTATGAGGTGAGGAGCGCTCAGTAAAAGCAGTCACAAACTATTAACTTCGGCCCTTCTGGGTGAATTTAGCCTGGTGGCGTAAATGACGCATACCAAAAGGACACGAACGTTCACGAACCGGCGCTAAGTTTTTTTCTACTAACCCCCCTTCCCGCCGTGGCTCGACTTTGGCCACCATCGCAGTCTTGAAGACAGCGCTGCTAGAACAGCCACAAGTCGTTTTCGCAAGAAAACTGCATAAACGTCACCATATGACATCAGATCGTTGAGGCTATGCTACACAGCCACTGACTTCGAAGCGCTGATCACGGAGTTCTGATCGACAGTAATGTCATTAGTTATAATCAAGTGTCAGGAAAAAGAAGTTCCATTTCTATGTTCAATTTTGTCGCTTTTTGCTGTGTAAGAAGATTAACGTAGCCAGAAAGACAGTTTAACTAATTTTTGCCCACAACAAATACTGGATAGCGTTCTCTTTGCAGTCGCTTTACAGCAATGCGTCGTGCGAGCATGAATTGTACAATTTCTTCCTAGTATGAAAGGCTTCAAAGTGGCTTGCTTCCTTTGGTTCTGTACGGGGGAGGGGTGACAAGTGGTTACAATCTATTGAAAGAATTCACGGTCTTCACACACGTGAAAAACGCCTTGAGTTACGTGGGATGTAAAACTGTGTTTGCGGCACACTTATTTTTGACATTTCAGCAAGCAGTGCGCGAATCAACAGTTCATTTTATTTCATAAGCAATACCGCACCAGGTTTCGAGCCGTCGCGTAGCTCCGGGCGGTGGCCACGGTTGACCTTCAGCCGCAGCGAGGTCAAAGAGATGGAGAGCGCCGTTGCATAGCAACCGTTTCAACCGCGCTCCACCAGGCTCCACGCTGCTTACGCAACTTGCCCAGTTTAACCACAGCTAAACCTCAGCTAATTTTTTAAACCACAACCTCGAGAGAACGCATTTTTCCAGCATGTTTTCCAGCACTTTTTCACCAGCATTCGTAGGGCATATAGTTGTATTTCTCATGTACTAAATAAACCGTCGGTACCATTGGTCGCCTTGTCGGCCATAGGAATAGGAGGTATCCATGCAAAAATATTTGCCAGCAACATGATCTGGAATGCTTTTTCGCAGTTTGCACTGCTAGCGCTGTACTGTGCCCACAAATGCCTTTGTGCTCAAATCTATTTTTCTTACAAATCGAAAAGCTATTCACTGACATCGCTATTCACTGTAATACCTAATAGGATATTGGTCGCACTGAACAAATTTTCGATGCTCATGCTTCCTTCGTACTATTTAAATCTTGTGATGTTCAGTTCTGCTGAACTACAATACCTTTGCCTTATCTACTCCCTCTTGGAGCGTACTGGCAAATAATTTACGTGATATACACAAAACGAAGGTCATTGTAAAGCAGGATGCCATGAGGATGCAGAAATTGCCTTGGCTGATAAAGACCCACTGTAAAAGCTACGTTTTCGAAGCTCACTTTCTGAAATATCGGAATTAGTTCACCACCTAAAGAAGGTGTCGTGTAAGGCTAAGTTCTAAGGCGCGATTGATTTCTTTAAAAGCTAAGGACGAATTTGCAAAATAAGTTTAGTTTTGCTGCTAATTAAATTTGAACACTTTAATCTGTTCCTACATGTCAGAATGCAGTAAAATTGTTTATTAGCAAATTTTTATAGAATATTGTAGGGGTCTGGGCTCGGAAACAGAGCACTTGCCGTTGCTCTGACGGCCAAACATTCCTCGTGGGTTCTTAACAGCCGACGGATCCTAAGCATGCAGCCGGTTGATAGGGGGTGAATTTGTAGTAGCAAACTTTGCCTCGATCTTTTCTCTGTGAGCAGGGTTACAAAAGTAATTCGTCTCTTTCTTGGTCTGCCCCAACGCTAGTCTCAATAGAATTTTCTACAGTGCAAGTAAATTTTCGCGGAGAATCACTGCGCCACCGTACGCGAAATTTCGCGGCATAAATTTTTTGGTAAGGCGAAACCTTCTTGTACACGGCACGATGCGCCATTACCAATGGCCCGTGAGGCAGTAAAATGATAAGCATAAACGGAAAGTGCTAGTCGTGTTCAATACGAAATCTGCACCACCATGTTTCCCTCGCCGACTTCAACTAAGCTGACGTCTAAACACTACAATTCTTTCGTGATGTATGGTATGTTTAGTTTGTATCCGTGGTCTAACGTTCTGACTGTGGGCATCGGCAGCAAGAGCATACGTAGTAGAGTGGTCCGTAATAATGCCACCCATACTTTTTTTAGATGGGAAAGGCGAGTAATAGGAAATGAGTGGAACGGGATCACGTGCGCTCAGTGGTGCCCATAGTTACGAGTTCTCGGAAAGCGGTATTTCCTGAAAAAGATCACTCTTCCATCTGCCACAGTCTGGATTCTGTGACAGAAAACATGCCCACATGTTCCCCTCGCAGTATCATAGCACGCGGTATTCGCTGCGCCCTATTATGTCAGTGCCAGCAGCTAATGTCAACCATTGAATACCTCTTTCCGATTACTCGCCTATTCTTTCTGCTCGGGCTACACTCACGACGGGAGCACATAGCTAATGCCGGGAGCTTAGCGACACGTATTCAAACATAGGCCGCCTGACCTTGTGCGCAAGTCTCTAGTTCACAATCGGAGCCTTTCCTTGGTATGCAGAGGAGCAGCTCACCGTGTCGATGCGTGCCATGTCTGGGTTCGCGTTCCAGAAGGCCTTGGGGTGGATTGGCGTGTAGGTAGCGTCTCCACGTCGCACCAGCGGTTCCCGTACGACAGAGTCCTCCTGGATGCCTAGCAGGAGAGCCACGATGAGGGCGATCTCAAGCACTGTGGTCGGGTAGTGGCGCGAGATGCGCTTTATGTAGATGTTCTTCCACAGGATGATGTACAGCTGCCGGGCCCACAGCAAGGTGGTGGAGCGCACTATCCGTCCACCGCGGATGATGTCTTGGACTGCGCACGCATAAATGCGCCACATTGGAACAGAAGGCAATGCCCGATTTCTTCAACATGCTCTTTTATTTAAACATTGCTTTCGTTGCACTTATATCGTTTTGAACTATGTCGTGCATTAAATAGAGTGTGTCGCACTCCGGTCACGGCGTGTAGACAGTAGCATGGGATCCCATCATTGCCCCAGTGAACATCGCTTTCATGGTTGCTCTGCTCCGTGCTCAGTCAAGTTCCAAAAATTTTACAGCTTTATTATTGTGCATCACTCGATACTCGTCAGGAGCAACTGCTGATCGAAGCAAAAAGTGTCGGCTATGTTTCTTTTAAATGCTTTATTTTAAGCTTGAATTAATCATTCAGACCAAAGTTGGTTTGGTCTGGTTTGATTTATAGGCGTTTAACGTTTCAAGGCGACTCAGGCTATGGGGACGCCGTAGTGAAGGGCTCCGGAAATTTTGACCACCTGGGGTTCTTAAACTGAGGAGACACTGCGTTGTTTTGGTAGTAAGGGGAAGGTTTTTACCAGCGGTTAGTCAAACTGCCGAATAATGAAAAAGAGATAGAGAGAAAGCAACTTTTCTTGCTAGTCCGATGGCCGGAGTCAGGCACTATTGGACCCACGAACCTGCAGCATATAGTGTTGTAGTAGCAGCTAAAGCTTAGGCTACATTTAAGAAGTAGACTCACAGCGATGCATCACCTTCGCGGCAGGTGGTACGCATGAAGTTGTCAGCAAGCACTCGCTGTGAATCTGCGTAAACAATCGCCCGCTAGCCAGACGTACCGCGTGCCCAGAAAGTATCCTGCATCTACAGCGCTTGCTTTAGCTGGTTGTATTTGCGAACTCAAAACGTATGGGTGTCTCTGGGAAAAATTAAAACATTGATTAAAGGCTCGCACGTATGCACCCATCGGGGCCACCAGGAAATTTCAGCTCATTAGTCCATCAGCCGTGGTCCTACCTGACATGCAGCACTGTAGCTATGTTTGAAGCGACTGCGGGAAGCTTTCCTTAACTGAATTTTTTGAAACGGGTGTGACAGGCTGAGACACTGGGGTCGCTGGAAGGTCGGTGAGCCGCTCAGTAGAGCGCAACCAAACAAGATACGTCCTTTAGGCATCTCATTAACTGCGTGGATTCTGACGGAGGCATCTCAACTCATCCGTGGAACGACATCAGTTTAGCAGAGGCTCTCAAGCGGCTATTAACACGCGTTGCTGTTGTTCGTGATCGCGCCGCTAGAATAGCCTTCCTAAAAAAAAAGAACAGAATAGCCCTCATGCATGCGTGAGTTAACGCGGTCTTCGAAATACCTGCCACTTGCGGTTAGTAGTAACAGGTGTTCCAAGGCGACGCTGCACCTGCGGAGTAAGCCTAACTGCTGAAGCACTGCGACGAGCACCGAGCCGAGCAGCGACGAGCAAAGCGCTGCCTGAAGTGCGCGCCCTGAGAGCAATGATAAGGGAACAGCCACTCACGTCGCTGCATGTCCGAGCTTCTGTGGCCTGTGGTGTTGAGAAGAACCGAAGAGCGGGCAGGTCTGCGCTGGGTGCGAAGAACGATCTGGAAGCCGGTCTCGCGGGCTGCCTCTTTTTCTTCTCTCGTGACTGGCACGAGAGCCACGAGCAATGATAGGCCATTATTTCCCCTGCTCAATGCCTCGAACACAATTCTCAATAAACGATTCATTGATTAAATAGCACACAGATGACTGCCAAGTGAACTGCTCATTACTTTTCCTAAGCTTGTTTATTTTGAACCCTAACTACCGATAGTGGCAGCAGTAGGCGACTGCACCGTTAGTTCTAGTATTCTTAGGGCACCCTAGTTTCAGACGCTGCTGTTTGGTAGGCAATCAATTATTCACGACTTGATTTCTGGGGATAAAGAGTTAGACAATGCTCCTATGTACTTAGCAGGCGTCCTCAGGTGAAGACGAGCAGGCGCCATGCCGTGACTACGCCTTGCAATATTGAATATCCGCCTGATAATTGTATTTTTTTATTGCGAAAAACTTTTCAGCGAAAGAAAAATATTGCGAATGAAATGAGGACAACGCAGCGGTGATATGGAATGGAAAACGATAGAGGTGATGTAGCCGCGCGTTATCATCATCATCATCATCACTTGAAAGAAAACATCTTCGACGGAAGTCCGTCTGGTTGGGTTCTTGAGGTAGTTGAGAGAAAACTGATGCCAACCAATATTTTTGTTTTTTGCCCAACCTTTCGAGGCCTACTCGGTCCCTTCTTCAGGGATGACTAAAAAATTGATTGACCGGATGTCATTTTTGTGTGGCCTCATTATTTGGCGGAGGTTTTTTGCTTCGCCGACTCATTTAGCCGGGCACTTGGGGCATGGCATTTTGTACACGACACCTGATTGTTTTTCTCCGGGGACGCGGTCTTTCGGTCGTGCTAAGAAGCGGTTTATTGTCGAATCAGGTTTGTGAGCCGTGTAGACTCCATGTTTTCCCAGAATGCGTGCAAGTGCCGCGCTGGTTCCCATCACGTATGGAAGCACCACGCGCGCGCATATCGTTTTTTCCTTGTTGGCTGTTCCCCCTGTCCTCCGAGCCTGGTCGCCGTCAGGCGGAGACTATACAACATTTTACTAAAGTCTAGCTGGAGGAGAGGAAAATAATTTCTAACCCCATACAGTGGACATCGACAGCTATTTCCATTCCCTCCGTCCCACTGTTGCCAGTAACGAGTCGGATGTACAGTTGCTAGCTTTATGCATTGCAGAGCACGCTTTTCCGCCAGACTTTTGCCCTTTTAAATATTTATATCCTTGATCAATAGCGTTCTCTGTTGCAAGTCATCAGGACAGCGCTGCGTGACGATAAACGGCACAATATCCGAAGCGAATCGCCGAAAGCGCTTGCGGGAAGCTTGCGAAGATAGTCCCAATGCGGTTGCGACATTTTCCGGTTACACCGCTTTCCTGCCAACCAGGAATTAAATTACCAGTGGGCGCATTGCGTAAACGGCAACGCCTTCTTACGACTTGCGAACTCTCGAATATGTTTACCACATTTCAGGGATGATAAGTGCACAGAAGAAAGATCGGTACTGATGCTAACTGAATCTGAGGAAGAAGCGCAGCGAAAGTGATTTTTCTACTTTTATCGATGCGCGCATTATTTAACAAGTGTTTTCGTTAGCCTGCAACTACGGAGACCGTGTCGTAAGAGCGATGGTGAATTTACCTCATTTGTTTTGTTAAATCTGACGTAGTTATCAGTGGTATAATCGCGGTGCCGCCCCAAGACTTCAACGCATTGTTGGCAAGTCCGAAAACGCGAACTCGGTTTGAACGTTACAAATGAAATACGCGCACCACAAATTTCTGGCCACTGCTTGATGTTATCCGCCAATTGGCGCTACTAGGACCGCCGCCATTAAGACCTCCTGAAACACGGTCTAAATATTGCGCAGCTTGTGTTGCATATTATGTGCTGTTTACGCCGGTAGATTTAATGGAGGGTGTACGGTCATCTCGTGGATGCTGTCCGCTTTCGGCGTGCGGCGCAGTGTTGGAGAAGGAAAGACGATATAAAAATAATATCTGTCCCGGCACGTCGGAGACTCTAAATGTAATGGAATAAAAAAAAGAAACATGAAGGAGGGCCTCGCTGCTCGCGCAGTGGTGCGCGCAATAAAAAAATGAAAAATAACGCTTTACTCAGCGCACGGCAGGGGATTGTGCTTTTATCGCATCTTGGAAAACCTGTTTGAGTTATTTCTATTATATTTTATCCCTTTCCAGTATCTGTTCTGCAGTGATATACAGGGGCTTTCTCTTTGCTTTTACAGGTCAACCCAATCAGTCCTACCATGCCACTTGTCGCAGCTGCTCATACGCGGAAAAAACCTTTCAAGCCCACGTTCTCAGTCACTCCAACCAAGCTCATCGCACAGGTTACTTTCTTCTGAGTTGTAAATTTATTTGTTACAGTTTGCTAGGTCAACCGGTCAATCCGCTTCAGCATCCATCGCGCTGCCTAACAAATTTCAACTTCTCGCTCCCTATTCCACCGCTCTTCCCTCATTAAACCCTCCTTCCTCTCCCAAACTTCCTCCTCGGAGTGAAAGATATCTGAACGCAACAGCATTAGAGCGGACGTTTGGAAAGATCAAGGTGTCGCAACGAAATTCCTGCTCACAGCGAAAATCCTACCTAGTTCACAGCGAAATTCCTTGTCAAAACGAAAATCTTGACTGGTCTACACGGCCTCGCTAGGGTAACTCAAGCATCCCACAACGCTCACAAAGTAAAATCTTTGTCTCGTCACTACACAATTCCTCATTGGTCTACAGGGCTGTGATGCCATTCCACAACACAACCAATAAATATTGTCCCTGAAGAAAGAATAGCATTCGCGCTAAAGGTATCGCATGCAATTAGAGGTTCCGTTTGCGATTTTTGATACCGTGGCAACTTTGGTGCATAAAGTGTAATTTGTTGAAAGCGTCAAGAAATTCTCAAGTAGCACTGTTAGCAGTCTTTTGGTCCAATGCATTCCCACTTGACAACCATTAAGTGAATGAAACAATCCTACCGGTCAAATTTTATTGAAGCACCATTTAATTTGAAGTTTGCTGCCAATGTGAAGGTTCAGGCTGGGCAACGCATCTTGGTAAGCTGATGCAGCACGGCTGAGGCATCTATAAAGTGCTGCGTTGTGATGTTCTACAGAGAACTGATTAGTCATATTGGAACTAATCACAGGACTCCTATCGCAAGACAACTGGTGCAACACATAAAACAAATTCTCGCCCCTTTTTTTGCGCGACGACCTCGAAATGTGTAGAAGATGGAAAGCGATGCACAATGTGAACGGCAGCGTAAGTGTGGTTATGGCTGGAAACAGAATAATTTGTACATAATGCTAAAAGGGGCTATGAAAGGCTGTCGCAATAAAGTTGCGGTACTCCTGGTATGTTAAAGAGCGCCGCTTCACAAATATATTCCACCTAGAACGTTTTACTGCGTTCTTCGGAAGCGGAGTCAGCTGCAATCAAAATATGAATTTCCGCGTGTTCGTTCCTATACCTTTCCTCCCGCATACACTTCGGCACTCATCCGCCAGCCCCACACACTCGACCCCTTCGCTACCTCCGCCGGTTGCTAACGCGCGCGGGAATTCCCCGGAAGGCGGAGCTTCCTGACCGCCCTAGTGGCGACGGCAATGGTAGCTGCGTGAAGTCTGAAAGATTTGGCGCAACGAATCAGTGATAACCTAGATTATCGGCAGCTCGGGTTCCGTAGGGGGTTGTCTACTGCAACTGAGCTAGGGGACACAGTTCACGGCCTCGCAACAGTTCTAGATAGACGAGGACAAGTAGACAAATTATTCTTAGCATGTGAAAGCAATTTGATACTCGGCTCAAATGGATACAGGCAAATCTTTAATGAAACAGCGTTCCATCGATTGTTTGCAGTTGCCTGCATACTCTATTACAAAGTTAATAGTCCAAATGATCAGGCCCTTTCAAATTCTTCGCTCACCGCTGTAGAAACATGGCGCTCGGCATGTCAAACGAATATAACCACAAATACAACAGCAGCAATGACCCCGACAAGAAAGTGGCAACCATGAAATTGTCAATGCTCTATAAAAGGACACGTTCTCTCTTCTGTAACAACCTACAAATACTTACAAGCAGTACTAAGAAATTCAACCGCCGCGGCCGGGATCGAACCCGGGAAAGACGCGGGTTCGATCCCGGCCGCGGCGGTTTAATTTCTTTGGAGGAGAAATTCTAGAGGCCCGTGTACTGTGCGATGTCAGTGCACGTTAAAGAACCCCAGGTGGTCGAAATTTCCGGAGCCCTCCACTACGGTGTCTCATAACCTTAGTCGCTTTGGGACGTTAAATCCCACAAACCAAACCAAACCTAACATACGACATCAGATGGAATGAACACAAAACTCATATTAAAAAAGGGCGTGCAGAGCTAGGTTATTTGAGATCTCTGTGTCAGTAAACTAAACAAATTAACCTCTTAGCATATAAAATGTTCATTAGGCCCATTCTTGAATATTGCCCTATTATATGGGATCCAAACAGGCCATTCAACATCAACAAGCTAGAAAGAATTCAGAAAAAATAGGTAAGATCCTAGAGATGGCACACATCTCCAAACCGGCATGTCAAGCAGGCGAACTTAGAATCATTACAGATCAGACGCGACATATTGAGAGAGGTTTATGTTCATTTATTTACCCAAATTAATTAGGAATAGGCAAGAATGTGTACGTTCATTGAATAAGGCATGAGATTGCCAATACAATCGTACCATCAAAAAAATTAAAGGAATTGAGTTGCAGATTCCATTCTTTCAAAAATTTGTATTTCTAGCTAGCGGTTTTTGAATATTGCCCTATTATATGGGATCCAAACAGGCCAATCAACATCAACAAGCTAGAAAGAATTCAGAAAAAATAGGTAAGATCCTAGAGATGGCACACATCTCCAAACCGGCATGTCAAGCAGGCGAACTTAGAATCATTACAGATCAGACGCTACATATTGAGAGAGGTTTATGTTCATTTATTTACCCAAATTAATTAGGAATAGGCAAGAATGTGTACGTACATTGAATAAGGCATGAGATTGCAAATACAATCGTACCATCAAAAAATTAAAGGAATTGAGTTGCAGATTCCATTCTTTCAAAAATTTGTATTTCTAGCTAGCGGTCCGAGGTTGGGGCTCGCTAAATCCAGACACCGTGGTAAGCTCCTCGGTGGAGTCATTTTGCAGCATACTTAGGAAGAACTCGAATATTTAAAATAAATTTGTGCGGTGGTTAAGCAGTGCCATATTGTAATCTTTGCTTTTATAGCCGTGGTGCGCAAGTAGGTCTGATTTCTTTCCATTTTTGGAGGCGCAATATGATTTGAGAATGTCTGACTACGCATTTCTACTGCGTTCTGTTTAAATCTTTTCGTATCGCACTCTCCTGCCTAAGGTTTTAAATTAAGACTGGCGGTATCTTTGAAATAAAATTATAAATAACTGCTTTTATCGATAACGAAGCATTTATAATCTAGAAACGGGCAAAAAAACGAAATACAAAAGGTATATTCTGCGTGTAAAATACGTACGTCGACACCGATTATTTTTACACCGATCCAGGAGGCTACTCTACAGCCCAATTCAAAGCGAAACGTTGCCAACCCGTATTTTCCGATGAGGACGTAACGACCTTGAATCGACACAGAGAACATTTTTGAATCCATTTCAGTTTCG
The DNA here is from genome assembly GCF_055824585.1 of Amblyomma mixtum. Classification (NCBI taxonomy): domain Eukaryota; kingdom Metazoa; phylum Arthropoda; class Arachnida; order Ixodida; family Ixodidae; genus Amblyomma; species Amblyomma mixtum. The sequence goes on from NC_143013.1 coordinate 104,366,923, forward strand.
GTTTGAGTTTCAGTTTTCAGTTTATTCACTTTGAATGAAGGTTATACAAACAGGGTGATAAAAGTATCTGGGCCCTTAGCAAGCTGCTAGTTGTCTTGGCGATGACGCGTATTTTGCAGCCAGACATTGTCAGGCTGTCATTATAGGCCGAAAGAACTGGACAATGTATTTTCATTGGAAACTAATTGGATAAATTTAGCCAAAGGGTTCCTTAAAAGTGTGCCGTCATCTGAGAGTTAAAGCAACGCTATTACGTTTGCATGGCTTCCCGTATTGTTTCCAGCAATTACTGGGGCATGGGGCGTGTGCACTCTCAATTTCTTCGCTACAGCTGTGGTGAAAATTTCATTTTTGAAAGGTCAGAAACATACATGGCCACTACTAATGGGGAGCTCATAGTTTAATTGCAATGAACGGCCTACCAGCAAAACTTTTTTCATCGTAGTCACAGGGCTAATTAACAGGTGTTATCTTTTTTCCGATGTCCGATAGCTGTGATAATACTATGCCCTTTTAACTCAAGGAATTCTATGTATGTTGCGGCGAGGCATGCTTATTATCCTCCGATCTCATTGTTCGAAGGCCTTTTTAGCAATGAGGCTTTTTTTTATGAAACCAGCAAAGCAATCAGATACGACGCCGCAGCACTCTGCAACTAAAACCGTCGTTGAACTTCCAGCACCCTTCATGGCGCATAGACAGTCAGAAGTGAAGATCTCAAAATTGGAGCGCCGGTTGTATTCATTCGTTGTACCTTGAAATCTATTTCATTTTATTTCACCTAAAAAAATGTACAGCAAGGTTTTTTGGGTAGCAGCAGGTTGCAGCAGTGCTTCTTCTTTACCTTCCTGGCCACCATGAACACTGTTTTGTTGCGAGATGTTTACTGCCGCTTTGTAATTATTTGATGTTATTGAAAGTTGCCATTTGCTTACGTGTTCTCTTGTTCTTTTATAATCATTAGCACAAGGTGGCACGGGGATTGTAGCTCCTCTTAGGATGCTCGTCTAGGCCCGGAAGGTCTTCGGCAGCTGCATAAGTCCACAAGCCCCTCTCAGCGAAGAAACGACACTTACATCATGTAGCTGCATCCCACGCACTTTCAAACAAAAGGATGGGATTCTCAATAGACTTTCAGATTGCAGTCCTGGTAGTGGCAGTAAAAAAAAATTGGCAGTGGTTTAGCTTTGGTTAAACCTGGAGGATTGCGAAAGCAGCGAGGAGAGAGAGAGAGAGGCCATGGAGAGCGCGTGGCAGCGGCGGCGGCCCCGGCACGCTAGCTATGCGCCACTACTGCGCACGCGCAACTGGCGAGCGCGGCGGCGGCACTTCTGAGTCACCCGCGCAGCGACGGCGGCGGCGCGCCAGATGTGCGCCCTGTGACGTCACTGCTCCACGCGCATGAGAAGTATGACCTTTCCTCGGGTCCGTGAAATGGCTCGACAACTAGCGTAGTGTTGCTTTCGCAACAAAAATATGAGTGGAGTCAATTGCTCTTGATTCCCCACAATAAAAGAAAGACCAGTGGGCCTTTATAGCGGGGTTCCCAGCCTTGGCAACCCCCATCACCCGCAAGAGCGAGTGGTAATGCTGCCGCACAGTCGCTTCTCCTATGACGTCGGTGTGTGATGGGGAGAAATCGGATTTTAAGATGAGAAGGATGGGCCATGGTGTGACTGGGCGGAGAGAATAAACGAACTAAAATATTGTCAGCCTTTTCGAATCGCCTAAGGCACAATGGCCGCCGAAACATGTGCAGTGGTATCACAGAAATAAACAAATCAAGAAGTACTGATCTGGTGACCAAGCCATACGATGACCTTTCGGCAAGCTCGGCAACAATACTTCCGTCTTTTCGATCTACTTCGTAATAAAGAGACGGGGAATAAACGGGTCTATTCGCCGGATGCCTGGTGTGAGTATTCTCTATAAGCAAACTGAAGGCGTGACCTCCGCGATCGAAGCGCGCTGCAATGGGGCGTCGCCGGAGCAGATCGCGGCGGCTACGCTGAAGAAATGTGTATCAGTATGAAAGCCCTATTCTGATAGGTAAACCCCGAGCAAGATCTTGAGATGTTTTTGGGTTTGCTGTGTTTAAGCGTTTGTGCCAATTGAAATAAATAAAGATAAATGCAATAAATATTCGCGACTGGGTTTTAACACGCGGCGGCGTGAACAGATCAGCTTCGCCGGACTCTGCGCAACAGCATAAGACTACCGCCTCAACCTAACGCGCCTAGTATTAAACTGCAAACGCCCTCGCTCTGTGCATTACACTTCGTCATCTTGGACAACTAAAACTATCAAACTAATATTCGCGCTTTGAGCTATGTGGTGGCAGTGACAGAGAGATGTGTGCTGCACGCGTTGGGGCGGGCATTGTTGTGGCAGAAACACAACACTAGAGCAATACTCGTTGGCACTGACAACATTGCTATCGAAAAGCGGTACTGGAGCATAGGTTGCCAGCATACGTTGTGTAAATTGGCATAGGCGATGAAAAGGTGACGCGCATAACTGGCATCCAGGTTCAGTGGACACCTCTATCGTGTTTTCATGTACGTGGCAGTGGTTTCTACCTCGACAAAAACTGTCCTTTAGCACAACATTTCTTGCTTAGCAGTGACAAACCACTAGCCATTCTTTTTTGGAGAATTTCTCTGTTGTTGCATCTGTTAGTCAAAAATAGAGTGGCCAAAAAAAAAGCGTCTGCTATTAAAAGGTACAAAAATGCGCCGTCACTGCCGTACATCAGTAGCATGCACGATTAGGAGTTATGAGCCGTGTAATGAACAAGTCTGAGCGTTGCTTGTCAATAAGTAAACGAGAGTTGCGCAATGTCCACAGCTAATGAGCGTTCGAACCCGTTGTCGTTAACATAATAGGCACTGAACGCAAACTAAGGTGAAGAAAGCACATTACTCGAGTGGTGGTTGTTACGTCAGATGCAGATATTTTGTTGCGGACAACGCCGCAGTAACCGCGCTATTATCGTACGACGGTACAGCCCGGGGCACCGGGGCCGCTTTTATAGAGATGCCACAAAGTTGCAGCTCTGGGAACTTTGTGTAACTCATATGTGGGCAAGTAACATCATATAAATACCAGCGCAAACCAGCAAGACACACGACGAAGAACGAGGGCACACCAGTCACAGTCTGCAAACTGAAATCAAACTCCGTCGAAAGGTTATTTTATTCTATAGCACCAGGATAAACGCTGCAGGTATATAATTACAGTGTTAGCCTACTTAGCGAAAAAACGCACAGTTCCGGATCTCTGACAACATCGTTTTCGCGGAAGAGTGTCTGTGGAAGAATGAATCCCCAAGAGGCAGCGAGAGCCGCGCCCTCAAGGAATGCCACGTAGCCCGACGAACGGCATTGTTCCAAACGGCTGCTGACTGGCGGGGGGTGGAGGCGATTGGGGATAATACCATAGCACCGTCCCGTAAGCCCGTCATGCCCTCCGCTGCCTTGACAGGGGAGAATACGCCGCTCCGCTGTTCCGTGACACTCCTGCAACAGCAGCCTTCGTGGACAGGGAGGAGTCTGTCTCCGTGGCAGCATTTTTCGTCGATGAAGCCGATCTCGGGGTAGTTGTGGTCGAAGAAACCACGTGTTGACTTCGAGGTGGCGAGGCTGTGGCCAAGCTGTTCCTGTCCGGGTGCAGTCTGGTGGGAAAGCGCGATCCGTCGCCCACGCTTGTGAAAACTGGTAGAAGCCATTTTCTCTTCTTTGGGCCGAACACCTGGTAGAACAGAACGAATATTCAGTATTGCCACAAGTTCTGTGGAGTCAGCACGTAAAGAATTGCCGTTTTTCGCACACAAAAAAAATAGTTCTTTTGCTACGAGCAAAAAGAAATAAAACTGTTACAAAGTTACATCTCTATTTTAGGCACACAGAACGGAACAATGGCTCATTTACTTTCATCATGAGAGTTTCTTTTAACTCCTCCAGTATGTCAATACGATAGCAGCTTCATACTTGCGTTCTATCGAAATGAGGCAGCTGCGGAAATAGCTGAAAACGCGTCATGAGTAGCCGATCGCAATGGCCCCTGAGCCGTTGCCGCGTCTGTTATACCACTGTCTCAATCAATTTGCAAACTTGATCGACAAGAATCGGATCGCATTCAATGAATATCTGGTGCTGCGAGACTGCCCAAAATCAGTCGCAATTGAGGACAGCTCTCCTAGACTCGAAGCCATTCCAGACGCGCGACCGGAACTTTTGATTCGGATTTAGGGCTGCTACCATCCTGCTCAGGCAATATTCAAGTAAGAAAAACTCGTAAATTTGTAAATAATTTACGTTTATTTACGTGGATTTAATTTAGCACATACGTTCACATAAAACACATTGCCACCCCGGTAGTACAGCGACAAACACAAAATCCTAGTAGGTCGCCTAGGTGGCTGAGTGGTTATGGTGCTAGGCTGCTGGCCCAAAAGACGCGGGTTCGATCCCGGTCACGCCGGTCGCATTTCAATGCAGGCAAAATGCTAGACGCCCATGAACTGTGCGGTATCAGCGCGCGTTAAAGAATACCAGATGATTGAAATTATCCACAGCCTTCAACCACGCTGCCCTTCCCACGCTGAGTCCTTGTTAGGATGTTAAACCCCACAAACCAAGTACAACAGAACATACTTGCGGAGGCGTATAGATGTGTTTTGCTAGGGTTCACTATGAGAACTGCTATGTGTGTGTCGTAGCAGTGATATATTTCGAGAAAAATTTTTTCTCTTTAATTTACACAGTGACTTATTCCTTTGTTTGCTACAGGTATGCGTGGGTGGAAGATAAGAGCGTCCTCTATGATGCTGGGCTTATTGGGTCTGCATGATGATGTGTGAAACAAGGCGCTATATTTACTCACAAAAATACAGGGCGATAAGCACAGGCACAAAGTTCCAACTGCTTATTACGTCATAGGAGCACATGTATTTGTGACAGCCAGGCAAGCCCACATTCACGGCTTTGTGCTCAGCAGTTCATTATAATCATCATTTATTGCATCTTAGGGGTCTTTAGGTGGAGTATTACACGTTAAAGGTCGTTGGTACCCACGTTCATAGACTGGGCCGTACAAACCACGCCTGTGAAACTGGCACTCGGCGCGCACATCGCGGGTAGCTAACTGAGCGTGTGCTGTTATTATTATTATTATTATTATTATTATTATTATTATTATTATTATTATTATTATTATTATTAATTTGTTGCGTCACATATAGACAAAATGCGCAGATATGCGGTCTGCCAAAGCCTCATAGGGCTTGAGCGACAGCGCCTAACAGGCAGCGGAACCGGGCATACATGCAGAGTGCATGTTGAGGCAAATTAAACATGACAAGGCATTAGATTAGGGCTGTGATCAAACATGTTTAAATGAAGGTGCATAGAAAAAAATCGCGTTCTGTATTGGATAACACTGCTCTCAAAGGTAATGCGGAAGTGAAGAATAGCTTCCGACAAACACAAGGTGCCGTAGGGCATATACAGAGCGCCTCCGGAGAACCGGGGGAATCTTTCACGCAAAACAACGGCTCAAAGCAAGACGTGAATGTCTGCAGCCAGAAATTTGAAACCGAAGCAGGAGTCAGGTTAACTGCTTCTGATGGAGTTAAAAATTTTCGCAGTGAATTAAGAATTATGTAGGCGTGGCGACCAGTCGAGATGAATGCACAAGAGAGGTGTATTTTTGTGCTTTCTATAGGGGCTGCGGTGTTAATATTGCATCATAGTTTAGAGTTGATGGCTCTATTTTTTCCATAATGGTAAGAAATATGTGCGTGTGTGCGCATGAAAAAGAAGCAAGAAAAATAGCGCAGGCAGACTACTCATGCATGGCCGACGCTCTCGAATTATATTATCAGCCAGTTATTTCACACGCCAAGTCCCAGATTCTGAACATTACGACCAAATTAAAAACACTGATGCATCTGGCAAATAAGTGACGCTCCGCCGTAGACGCTCCGCCGTAGAGCACACGCCGTAGATCTACTGTACGGCATCGCGAGGTTAGCGGCTGGCGCACTTACCTCGACGACATTTCTATAGACGCCAATATTGAAGGAATCGCCCCTCTCCTTGAAGGCGGCAGGCCGCGTGGACTCCAGCGTGGTGCAGTTCGCCATCACAAAGGACGCGTGCATGCACAGGAAGCAGCCGATAAAGAGGAACATGGCCACCGCCAAGACCAGCACGAAAAAGGGGTGCAGCAGCTGGTAAGAGATACTGCGTTCGTTGGGAACCCTGTGCGACATGTACAGAGACATGCTGGCAGCGACATAGGCACACAGCAGCAGGAGGTAGAAAAGCGTGAGCAGAAAGAACTTGTACGTGCTGAAGCCGATGCAGTTGTTGAACCAGGGGCAGTGGTGGTCCATCTTCAGAATGCACCTGCGAGCAACCACAGGAACAACTCCAGGTTTAAGAATCGAAGGTAAAATGAGTTTTGTAGTGTTAAAATTTTATTCAGGCCACCGCGGAAAGGTAGCAGCCAAGAATAAAATAGCTACAAGACGTCAAGTCCCGCTCTCCTAGGGCCGAAGAAGGGGCAAGGTCCAAAGGTCAGATCCTCTCCGAAACAGGACTGCCCATATCTATGGAATAAATGCCGTCACCAAGTTACAGGCTTGGTAACCACACGCAACCATGATTTGTATCGCGAAGGCTGGGAAATTAACACCGACACATATACTCAGAATTTGTAAAGAAATACATATACAGCTAGTCCCGCCCCGCTGCGGTGGCTCAGTGGTTACGGCGCTCGGCTGCTGACCCGAAAGACGCGGGTTCGATCCCGGCAGCGGCAGCTGAATACCGATGAAGGCGAAATTCTAGAGGCCCGTGTACTGTGCGATGTCAATGCGTTAAAGAACCCCAGGTGGTCGAAATTTCCGGAGCCCTTCACTGCGGCATCCCCCATAGCCTGAGTCGCTTTGGGACGTTAAACCCGAATAAACCAAACCAAACAGCTAGTCCCACCTGTCCGTTTACACCACACGCACGAACCGGAACGCAAGTAAGGAGTTTTCTTCCGACTCACTTTTCGCAGCTCGAGCAGTGGTGGCACCGGTCGGGCTTGATGCGCTGGCAAGCTTCGCAGTAATTGACTTTGCCATCGGTGCAACGGGTGAGCACGCCGCGCTTGGTCGCCATGGCTTCCAGCAGAGCATCCCTGCGGGCCGGGCTCTTGGTAGCATCGGCCAGCTGCCGGCGCTCGTCGCCGCTGATCTGGAAATGGCGGGGCACAGGCGTCGGAGAAGTCAACGTGGTCTTTGTGAACGACCAGAGGCAGAATAGCAGCAGTATGTGGAACACCCCGGCCAGCACAACCCCCAGCACTGTCTCCGTCACGAAGGCGCCGCAGAAGACGAACACGTAGGCGTAATACGCCTCGGCGAAAAGGGCAGCGGCAAACACGACGGGAATCCAGCCGCAGACGCACTTCACGGCGCGGAAAACAGCTCTGAAGATCGGGCTGAGCATTCTTCTTCCTCTTCATCACTAGGCCAAGTGACGAGTGCCGTTGTACTTGAGAAAAGGTATGTTCAAGGGACCACTGCGCAAGCGCTGCCTCCGTTTGAGCAGTTTCATTATTGTGTTAATCAGCGCCACCATGTCAAGCTACAGCCACAGGAATATTTTTTACGCCATTGAAATTTCATCGGCTCTCATTTTAAACCTTGGAGTATTACACTCCCTGTTTTTATAGAATTCAGCCTACTCAAAATCATTTAATGGACCCGCGTGCTGATGCGCTACCGCGCGAATTATGACTACTCTTGCTTTTTCCCATTTATTTTTATTTTTTCATCACCAACACTAACTAGCTTTTTTACGCCTCTTCTTTCTTGGCCGATCAACAATGTGGGTTCGTGCCATTAAAAGCTTGAACAAGGACAGGGACGAGTCATGCTCATGTGCGATCCCTGGCCAATCCGCCTCATGCGTATGTGCCAAATCTGAAGAGACGAACGACAACTTGTCGTAGCGCAGTACAGTTTAACGAATACTGGACACCGGAACGCATCTTTGAAAATTTATCTAATATAGAGGTGGCGCTGTAGAGCTGAGCAGTCTTCTTCGCTGCAGAACATGGTGCTCGTACCAGGTGCGACAATACAGAAACCATATTATCGCGATGGAGCGGTTCCCGTAGTTGGCTCCTCGAGGCCGATACGAGTGCAAACCATAAAAAAAACGAGCCATCATGACGGACTGAGGGTAACCGGATATTTTACCCTTGGTATTTGTTTTAAAATAATTGAGTGGATATTTCGCGAATTGCGTCTTTGGTTACATTTTACGCGGAGTAGGTCTCGCCGTACGGCCGCCCCGGCCGATACTACATTAACGATGAAGATGAGACTGATCAAACGCAGTTTAAGTCCCGAACGTAATCGGACAAAATCAATTGTCCACAGTGAAAGCGGCTCTTGCCGTAGTTTGAATGAAGCTTCTGATATGTACTGTGATTAGTAGTTCGTGAAACGTTTCTTCCAGTGCCGATTTTAGCTTTTCTACGTCGTTTCGTAGTGTCCCAGGACGCTCTTGAGGAAGTCACTAGCACTAAGAATGCCCGGCGGATGCCAAAGTTCTGAGTTTTATCTACTACACTTTAATATCATCGAATTTCGGGGGTGACATTTCTGACGAGTGAAAGGAACTGTTTCGACGAGATTTTCACTTATGACTTTGAAGAAGTTGGCGTCTACCATAAATGCGTCGTATATAGCAGGCGGAAGACAAGGAAACAGCAAATAGGATAGAATAGCTTTTCTCAAAGCGATGACGGAAAGTGTTTTCACTCGTCATTTGAAAAAAAAAAATGGTTGTATTCATTGCAAAAGCACAGAAGCGTGTGGCGCTATTTGCTTGATTGTGCAGTTGAGCCCTACAGCGTGATAGAGGGATACTACGTCGTATATTTGGGAGAGAGACGCTTGCCCCCCCCCCCCCCCCCCCCCCCCATTGTGGCTTGAACCTCGGGGAGGCCGAGCAGCTATATTGAAAGTTGACTGGCTTGAAGCTCGAGGAGGTCGAGTAGCCACATTAAACGTCAGTGACTGTAGCAAGAGGCAGGCGCCTGACCTCTCATATTGACTTGGTACTCGGGGCGGCCGAGTAGCCATACTATTTCATGCGTCATCGATTGCTACGATCAGTGCTTACTTGAGTGACGAAGAATGACCAAGAAAGAAGAATAAAAAATTTTTTAGAATATTTGACTTCGAATAATACAAATTTTGGGAACTTGTCGGCAGAAATGGCACTGCCCACATCGTCTTTTACGTGTGTGCGTTCGCCAGAACCCTTTCTTCAAAGGTGTGGTGACCTGCAAGTTCCATGGGCACAATGGGTAACGACTTTTGAACTGTATTCGAGTGTTTCCGGTGGAGCATCGGCATCAGCTGAAAGTAAAAAATCGCTGTTGATTTAAAACTTGGGAGATGCAGGCCGCAGAATCTACTCCAACCGAATTGCATCGTATGGACAGGCAAGTGCGTCACAGCCTTCCACTGGTGGTGCGACGTCAGATGCCTCTAAGCAAACAGCTACTGTCATTTTTTAACAGCGCAAAACAACGACGACGTTTACACACACAACAATACGAGGGCAGTGTGCTGTTGTTGCGTGTTGTTAAAAAATTGAATAACAACCAACTCGCCTAGCTTTCTGTTCTTCTTAAGTTACTCTCCTAGACAGAGAGTTTGCTATTGAATATCACTTGGTCGTAGAAAGGCATCAATGAATCTGTCGTTGAGTACGTAGCTCCTCTCAGAGGTTTCGTTAATATATGCACCTATCCTTCCACAGAATTCGTGTTGTGCGATCGTTACGTTACTGGACTCTTCCCAACGTGTCCGGTAACGCTTGCTAGGGAAGGCCCCGACGTACCTTTTTCGACGGCATCCAAAATTGCTCTCCAATGGGTTAGGAAGGATGCCCAGGAACTTGCAACGCCCGTATTAGTAATCAGAAGAACAACGCCAACCTCGTCTGCTGACCGACTTTCGCTGCAAGCTGTTATTGTACGCCTGGGACCGAGCTTCGTCCATAGCAGTACGCTCCTTCACAATGGCTAAACGCTGCTCAGTAGGAATGACCACAGAAATAATAGTTAAAAAGTTAAGTTTTCGATATTAGTAAAGCAGCCTGCTAGTTAGCACATATTAACTGTTTTGCGATGCATTACAACACTCAAAATGCTATGCCGAAAGAATCGCTCTTCCAACTCAAGAAAACAATTTTTTAAACTTGTATATATGTATCAGGCTGCCTCAAGCCTTTTAGGCTTGTGGCAGCCTGATAAATATATACAAATTAATTTAACATCAATTAAGCATAACAAGGCTTTACTGACACTTCGACTGGAGACGAGTCGTCATGATAAGGGCGAATGATTACAAGAGAGGCATTAAGAAGTGAAACTCTATCAATTTTTTTTGTCCGCAAAAAACGATAGCGGAGCATTTCGTGCTTTTCTTCTCAATTATCCGATGCTGAAAAATGCATTTATTGCTGACAGATTTGAAAATACGATGGAAAGCTTTTTCTTTCTGCCCTGAATCAAACTCTTTACTCTCTGATGACGAAATACCCTAAAACTGACGTAAACGAGGACTCCGTAAATGCTAACAGCGAGTGGTGTTGCCTACAGCAAAACTAAAACTTGGCGCCGGCCGGACGTTGAAGGCTTCCATAAGCCATCGCTAGCGTCGCTTCGTTTGCACCAGCGCTACGATGCATCCCGTTTTAGATCGGGACAACGAAGTCAGGAGCGTCGGCAGCAAGCCAAGCTACTGGTGAGGCAGCTGTCGCCGACGAGCCACCGGCCGCCCCGCCTGATGAGTAGGGAGTGGTACTTAAGGATGTATACAAATTCTGTAATCCCAGTCTTTGTAGCGGTGGTTATGCAGCCCAGCTTCCCGGTGCGATGATGAAGCGAACATAAGCTAGCCACAGGTGTGTTTATCGTCGCAGGTGCGTGCCACGACATGAACTCTGTCGGAGGAGCATTCAAAGGGCATTTGGAGTTCCTCTGCTGCTCCGCAGTTGTAAATCGAGGCTCTTAAAAAACGAGTTCACATGGGGACGCAAGAAAGCGAAATTCATCTGGCCATCTCTTTCGCCTTCAACTACAGGTTATCTTATGCCTCCAACATTCACATTGCCTTCTTCCTTCTTACCCTTGTGACAGAAGTGCACTAGTGGGTTCAGAACACATATGTACTTCAATATCGGAATGTGTAGCCTTCATGCAGGTTTGTCAGCCCCAAAGATCCATGTTGGTTTTCGCCTATTTCGTCATCGCGCTTCTATTTGAGAGATTGGCCACTGACCCCAATAACTATATATTAGTTCCTGCTCTGTTGCACCATACAGCAACACCGTAAGTAAGAGTGGTCTTTTTGTGGTTAAGAGGTGGTACTCTGTTCATACAAGACAACTTCAATTTCTCCTCAGTGTCCTTTAAAGGAGTTGCAAAGAGGCTGCAAGAATGCATCGGAGTTAGGATACAAAGATGAGAGGAGGATTCGAAAATAAACGTGGTACAAAACTGAAACAAAGGTGCGTACGCTAGGCGCGTGAATTGTGACAGTTCAGAATCCTGTCCAGCGGCCTCATTTGGAGTGGAGCACCGAAAGGTTGGAACGCACATATAACCTTTTCGGCACAGTTCATCCTCCATGGCGCGTCGCTCCTTTATTGCTATATGTTTCTTGATCTCAAAGATATTTTCTTTCATTAAAAGAGAGACAAACGTCACACAGATATCGCGAATACGCGTAATTAGGTGCCTCCAGTAAAGAGGTTGGGGGTCACCAGACTAGCTCTCCTTGAAAGATAGTTGCTCTGATCGACTGATCTCAGGTGATTTTAAACGAATTTTGAAATTCTAAGACGACAGAAGGGCATACAAATCTACTAGACTGGAATGACGGTTGGGCCCTCTGAATGACGTGAACCAATGGTATACGTATGTGTGCGTGCGTGTGTGTGTGTGTGTGTGTGTGTGTGTGTGTGTGTGTGTGTGTGTGTGTGTGTGTGTGTGTGTGTGTGTGTGTGTGTGTGTGTGTGTGTGTGTGCACGCGCGCGCGCGTGCGTGCGTGCGTGCATGTCGGATCGCAAGTATGGGCAGGTTAACGCCCCTAGATCAGATTTGCTAAGTAGCGACAAGTCCCTCCTCTCCTACCGCCGCTTTCCCCTGCGGCTAGCGTCGTCCGCCATGTTCTTCCTAACGCGCTTCGGCGGCGCGGTTGTATGCACTGGAACGGCGGACCTTGCAGAGTCGCGGCTTTGCTGTATACTATGCCGCCGCACTCGCCGTCTCCGGCAAAACTCAACGCAAATCACATCCGGAGCGCATTACTGGCACGTTTTCCCTATTTTTGGTCGACAACTCAGTTGCCACATTCTTTACAGCCCCTTACAGCAAAGCTGCGTATGTTCTCTCGCGAACTACAGTCCCTACTGAGAATTAGGCCGCCGCCGCGCGATGAACATTAAACTTTATTGTAAGGCGTGTCGCTATTTGGCCGATATATTAGATCTGAAACGTTGAGCACTAAAGGAAGTATACCACATTTGAGCTATCACAATTGATGTTACCTTCAATTTAATGGAAACGTCGGAAGGTAAGCTGTTGCGGAATTTGATATGGTCATTTGTGGCTCAGATCTGGCAAACTGGCTTATTACAGAGTCTACAGCCAGAGGTCAGATTAATGATGATTTATGACGAAGTTAATAGATAAAAAAACTCGCTATTTCTTCGGTACATAACAAGCGAGGTCTCAGAAAAAAAAACAAATTTGCCGCATGCACGTTTGACGTGTACACTCGGTGTCCAGTTCTTATGTTGGAGACATTTATAAACAAGGCAGAATGTCGTATCAGAACTAGGTTTTAAGGCACTTCATAGTATGCAGGATTCAGAAGAACTAGTGTCCCTAGAACGTACCTAGTTGCAACACAATCCGCCTCTGTCGAATGAATTGCATTACATCTATGAACTATAGGGCAGAGTATGCCAATGATGGTCGTTGGGAAATGGAACAATGGCTAAATTGTACTTGTGCTACTGCTGGATGACTAGTTGATTATGTTGATGTTGGCCTGTGTTTAAATGGCGCATACCTACTGCATGAGATTGGCCAGGCATCGATGAAGACTGAAGAAAAGACGTGGTAGCGATGCTCAATTCTGATGTCAGAACAAACACATCTTCAGCCATGCGAGAAATGCATGTCTTCTTCGTCGGCCTTAATTTAGTCGACCAATCTTAATGTCCTTGATGATCCACAAGGCAGCAGTGGAAATGCACGCATCACGTCATAACAGGGTTAAAATATGCGCAGATTTGCAAAGGTTTTGCTAACGAAGAAACATTCGCCGCTCTCTGAAATTCAGGCGCAAGACGAAATTATCGTCAAGGGCAGAGGCTTCCGAAAACTGCTGGTTACATTCGAGTTACATGGGTGCGCACGGGGATTGTTAATTACTAACTGCTGTATTTGTATGCAACAAAATCAGAGAGAGAGAATTTGCCGTTATTGTTCATCGTGACCATATAAACCGGGATAGAACCTGAAGTAATCCAGTACCTGATTGGGAACGTGAGATCGCAGAAAGCTTGTAGCTTCAATTTAAGCTTAATCAGGGGTCACATCTGCGATATCGGTGCAAGATGCTTTGCGCCTGAAATTAACCATACAAAATTTTTCAATCAGCTGTTAGCGGCGGACAGGAGTTCACAACCCCCGACAATCCAAACTTTAACATTTCTCAACATCAAGCATGGGCAGCATGGCCCAACTGCGGAAAGCTTTTTTTATGCAACGCTAAGCAACTGGAGCTGCCAGCTTCTCAGTAAGGACCAACACCACCCTGTACTAGCTTGCCTGGCCAATCATATAAATAGCGATATGCTATGTTATGTTCATGCTCTTTAGTACTTTATTGAGGGTATACCCAAAAATAAAAGAAATGAAACCAGTCTTTTGTATACACAGCAGAGTTACCTTCTGTTTTATTTCTTACAAAATGAATCTGATACATTGCTTGCCATTAGTCTCCTCTGAAGGCATTAATGCTATGTGATTCATTATTTCATTCGCAGACATCATCCTTGTACAACAATACGCCACCACCACCACACTTCTCGTTGAATGCAGCGCTGCATGCTTCGGGGACCGCGTTTACTTTTCCTGGTGCCACCCAATGCAAGCATACTAGAAGGAACAGAAATCAGTACCATTTTTATTATAATAATATCATGCTACTACAGCACTGTTACATAAAGCAGTATTCTGAGCTCTTTTTTGTTTTAGTAGGTAATCGTATGGTCACGCTTTGAGCAATTATATTTTTCAAATATTCCTGACGGAAACTTATACACTAACGAAAATACTTAAATTTAAGAAGCGGACAACGCATATTTTTCGCTCAATGTATTTTAAACAAACATTGATTAGGATGCATTCACTGAGGCTTTCAAATGCCAGGTTTAAAAATAACGCTGGTTAAAATTCCTAGAATAATTGACAAAACTGCTCAACACTATTTCATATGCCTCAGATAACTTGAAGTATAAGGGTTCTTCTTCTACGCTTACTTGGTAAGCGCTAGTAAGGAACGCTTATTTTCCAGCTAGGCACCGCCCTGCACAGAAGATCAACCCTAGACACGTTGCGCCTACTACTGAGGAGGACAGAAAAGAATGTTTGGTTATCCGGAAACAAAAAACGCAATAACTGTCTCGCTTCTTGATTGATCTCTGAACAGCACCTTAAGAGGAGAGAGGAAGGTCAGAGTGAGAAAAGAAATAGAGAAGGATATGCCTTTTCTCCTGTGTATTTTAACCTCCACTGGCATCGCACACCACACGGGCGCCTTTTGCATTTCGCCTCCATCGAAGCACGGCCGACGCGGCTCGGTTTGAACTGTGGTATATCGACTCGATAACCGAGCGATCTGACCACCGAGCCACCGCGGCAGGTGATGCGGATAGAAAAACCAGAGGGGTCGGAAGTGTCTCCCTAGATTAGGAGGGGGGTAATGGCAAGAAATTCCGGAAACAGATTCTTCTCCAGGCACCGGATTTCACGGCGTCTTCTATGCTGCCATTACAAAAGACATGTCATGGCGAGGTTGAAATTATGTCCCTGTGCTAATCTAAACATCTGTGGTTTACCAGTAACGCCCCGGATATATTTTCAAAGATTTCAGTTCAACAGCAGTTAACGGCGGATACAAGAGGAAGGGCTCCTTTTAGAACGCTGTCTTAGGCGCCCGTTCTCAGCGTGCGCGTCGTCGTCGTTGTGGGTGTAACCGGAAAAGCTATAGCAAAGCGAAGAGCACGTCGAAAGATGAAAGTAGGATGATAGTGAAGGAAGAGCAAGAATGAAAAGACAGGAGATATGGTAGTGTGGAAGAGAGTAAAGACGAAAATGGAAGGTTTAAAACGAGATGCTCAATTTCCGTGGGTTGTTGAATGATGACTTCCTAAACGCGTTTACAGACAGCCGTCACGCTTAGAACGTGCACAGCAACAATGTGCGCATAAGCCACTGCCGTCGATGCAAAAGCAGACAGATGCTCCCGCAACCCCTCCATATCAGGCGGCACAAAATGGAAGGTTTACGGAAAACGCCGCACTGCCTTGCCCAAGTGTGCCGATTCTTTTGCGTAAGATTGTCGGCCCCTAAATTTCCGCACAGGTGCTTGGCTGATTATAATCCAATGAACGTTAGATGCACCGCAATACTGCAGATCGTCACTCGAGTCAGCTTTGAATGGGGATTCGAACCGTCAACCAGCACATACATAGGTGTCTATGGGGACCGGTGTAGAGTCCATGCTGTTCACCGTGGGAACGGGCACGGAAATTGGTTGTTAATGAAAGGAAATGGAGCAGTAATTGTCTCGCATCTCAGAGGACACCGGATCCGCGCCATGAGGGAAGGGAGGAAGGTTGGAGTGAAAGAAGAAAGAAGTGCTGCAGTGGAGGGCTCCGGATTAATTTCGACCACCTGGGGACCTTAAACGCGCACTGACATCGCACAGCACCTGGACGCCCTTTGTGTTTCGCCTCCATCGAAACGCGGCCGCCGCGGGCGGGTTTCATCCCTGACTCTCCGGCTCAGTACCCGTGCCCTCTAACCACTCAGCCACCACACCACCCAACGGGCACGCGGAACACTGAATGTGCGGTGCACGTGCCTGGTAGCCTGCTTGAAACAAGAACGCGTACTTTGTGCCCTTAGCTTACCTGATTGAAGCAATAATAAAAGCACGAAGAAACGCGTTTTCGCAGGAAGCAACTGTTAGCAAGAAGTGGCCGGATTCTTTTCGAATAAAGAAAACTGATTTATTTTAAGACTTAAGTATACAGGAATGAGATAACTGGATTATTGATACGTCGGAGGTTCGGCGGATCTGCAGAGTTGGGAGGGCCTTGCCGACGCGTCTCGTATCGTCGGCGCCTCTCGGTCATCATCTCTTTCCAAGCTGCAGCGTTGGGGCTTTTATAGCCTGAGGAACGGTGGCCCCTCAGAACTCGCCAATCCAAAGGCAGCACTCGACGGCAGTCCGAAAGGACCAACCAGCGACCGCGCGGCCAACCGCTTCAAATTTTGCCGCGCGCGGTGGCGTCCGGGAGAGGAGGAAACGGCGTCTCGCTGTCTGGCCTCTTGCGACAAGTCCAGGCGTGTTGCTTGAAGATGCTTCTCCTTAGGACTCCGCAGCCGTAAGGCGCAGCATCGTGGCTTGTCAAGGGGGACGCTCGTAGGAGAAAGTTAGGATGCGGGGCGCCTCGTGGTCGCTGAGCAGGAGCGTTAAATGTCGTGTGCTGGCGTGTTGGGACCGCGTGGCTCGTAAGAAATGTGAATGCTGACACAACAAATTTCGGTGAGGACGCCGCAACCGGGCAAGGGTTGCAGCGCACTGTTATACACCACTGTGGAGCGTTGGTAGAGTGAGATATTGTCCAGGTCCTGTTCGACAAATCGACAGGAATTTTCATTGTACCCTTTTATAGCAGCTTAAGCGTTGTCCAAATTTTCTTCCTCAATACATACAAAATTCAAGCTGTGCCCAAAATTCGCATTAGGCAGTACCGTAACCACCTCTGGATTTTTATGTCAAGTTATGTGTCTGATACGGCGTACACCAGTTCAGTACGTAACATCTCTGGTAAAAGGAAATAAAGCGGAGCGCTACTACAAATCGGTCATCCGGTATGATGTGCTCAACATAGATGCGATGTTTTGCTCACGACGTTTAGAAAAAGAACTAAAGGCCTTCTGGCGCTAATCCCCCCCCCCCCTCACCTCCACAGGAATCATAGTATTGGCGAGAACTATGAACAAGGGCTGGGATTTGCAAAATTACAGTGGCAGCATTCACCAGCGCGCCTACCTCAGTCGCCTCTGCCGCATTCGCAACACTATTCAGAGCTACGATGATGACACATGCACTCTGTGCGTTATAGAAAAGGTCACAAGTTTATTATGGGTAGCAGCAGCAATGACGGGGAGGACGGCAGCAAAACCGAGTGAAAGTGAGTTAGCGGCAAAGAAAGTATGAAGTGGATGAGAGCAGATAGGCCCGCAAAAAAAGCTAGTTCCAAAGTGGACACATTGCCTAGAAAGCGAGGGGTGCGCAAAGGCGAGATGTATTTCTACTGCCCAAAAAGCAACCCACACCTGTCAGGCCAAGAATGCCTTTCACAATTTTGACTATGAATGCAGACCTTCCGGTCGGTATCCCACTTAGCTCGAAATAGTTCCGTAAAATCGACTAAATCCCAAGAATCGCGAATTATCTACACATTGATTTCAGAAGCATCAGCAGCGCAAGCTAATATTTCATTGCTACTAGCTAAGTAGTTAGGTGCAAGCTAATATCTGCGCGAAGTGTTCTTGATCGAAATGTTTCAGGTGGATTCATGCGACGAGTTCTCTAATTGTTATGATTTTCATGAGCGTTCTTCTGAGTTTTCAAGAAGTCTGGCTGGTGGTTTCGCCAGCCTTCTGGATGCCCTGACAAGAAAATATTTTTTTAAAGTATGGCAGGTTTACTCACGTTCCTGAGAATTGACAGGCAGCTTCAAAATAATGCAACTCTTGTAATCGCTGTAAAGTGTCTGGGACGGGATTGGGTTAGACAGATCTGAAACACAAGATTTAAAGGGACGATGAAATTGCAGTTGGTTTGTGAGGAAATGAAATGGGGCAGCAACTGGGAAGGGATAAAGGAAGGAGTGAAAGAAGAACAAGGTGCCGTAATGGAGGTCTCCGGAACAATTTCGGCCACCTGGGTATCTTTAAAGAGCACTCATATCGCACAGCACACAGCGGCCTTTTGCGTTTCACGGCCATCAAAACGCGGCCGCCGCGGACGGGTTCGTACCCAACTCCGGCTCATTAGCCAAGCGCCCTAAGCACAGAGCCACCGCGGCGAGTAGGGAGGATGTCTGTGCTGAAATTAATGGATGCGCAAACAGAAGCCGAGATGTAAATTTCTAAGCTTCGCCTCTTTGGTGCAATGGCCGACAATTTACATGCAAAAACTATCGTTGCCTATTTTGAGCCCAGGAGGAGGAGCAAGACAAAATATTTATTGTAGCACTGTACTGAATTGGGAAAGGGAGCAGTGAATGGCCGTTGAACTGGGTGGCAGTCCCTATTCCGGCACGCCATCTAACGTCGCCGCGCTCACGTTCGAGGGGCGCACAGCGCCTTTCAACGTGTTCTACGGGGGTGAAGCTATTCCGGTCCGTCTCTACCGGAAGACAACCCCGGCCTGCACCCGATGCGGCGTCGTCGGACACAGAGTAGACGTTTGCCCAAAACCAAAACAAAACTGCTGCCATGCCTGCGGAAAGAACGACCCAGAAGATGGACACGAATGCAAGCCTGAGTGCCTTATGTGCGGGGAATCCAACCTCACGGGCTCCAAGGGGTGCACTGGGAAATACAGACACCCCAACTCCAACGCTGCCGCCGGAGCCAATGTAGGAGGATGCCAGTTTAATGCAAACAGCACCAACCAGTTAAACAAGACCACCCCACCCGGTGGACCGAGAGGAGGCGGCGGAGGCAATCGCCCAGCAGCCATGACCAAAAATAACCACGGGACGCCGGCTACTGCTGCCGCCACATCCAGCGCCACCATCAACAATACCGAGGTGAGCTGGAGCAGCGTCGCTATGTCCCCCCCCCCCCCCCCCCCTCGTTGGCTGATCAAAAGCTTAGGGCAGAAAATTTAGGACTAAAACTGGAATTGGAAAAGCTAGAGGAAGCACTGAACGCCATGACGAGCCAGTGCCGTACACTCGCGATGACCATCTCCCCCTCTTCTTCGGAGGAGAAGATGGAAGAGGAAGATTCGAGCCTTTCCTAGGCGGGAGCGGAAAACAAGACGAACGCATTGGCGAACTTTGGTTTTCTAACCGAGCAAGAGGTCAGAGAAATTGTTCGAGATGAAAACAAGCAACTAGAAGCGAGACTGAAGCAGAAATTTGAAGCGCGGTTGGCTCTAATCGAGCAAAACCTAGAAAAAAAGATGAGGCGCGGATCACTCAGTTAATGTGTCTCCCTGGTGTCCTAACCCTTTAGCGCAGTTAAATCTTTATTTCAGATCACTCAGATAGATCTAAATCTCGAACAAAAGATTGAGCGGAAAATAGAGGATCAATTTGCGGAATTGAAAGTAAACGTAGAACAATATATTCAGGAGGCGATAAAAAAGACTATTCAAGCTTCAGTTGAACCAATTCTCTACAAGGTCAAGTCCTGCGAAATGAAAATTGACAGGAAATTGCAGAAAATCGCCGTAGGGCCTAGATCAAGAATCATTAAAATTTCCAGCAAGAAGAGCAGTAAACGCATAGTAGGGGTAGTGGTCGTGGTGTGACACTTTTTATTAACAGCCTTTATGTTAGGCGTTCAATAGGTCCTGGGCCAAGGTGACGAGGGCGCGTTGCAGTGTTAGATCCAGGGAGCCAAGCCAGATGAGCCACGGTGGGGGTGGCGGGAAAGGATAGGCGGGGGTCTGGAAGGCTACGTGGCACTGTGTAAGGCAGTGTTCTATGTCTGCATATGTGTGTGGACAGTTTGGGCACTGAGGTGTGGAAGTGTGCCGGCACAGATAAAGTTTGGCTGGTGTACGCAGGAGATTAAACTGTATTCGGCGAAGAATGCGAGCTTCACGGATCAATGAGGATCGGTGTGGCGGTGGTAAATCATCTAAGTCCAATTTTTGTTGCCTGTAGTATTCATCGACAGTGTGTCTGTAAGCCTTGGCTGCCTGCTCCGTCGGTGGGCTCGTCCATGGGATCCCCGGCGCCTTGTGTATAGTATCGCAGGCAAGCTGGTGAGCCAGCTCATTGCCGGCGATGACCTTGTGACCAGAGATCTACCGAAGAGTCACCGGTCGTGGCCTTAATGCTAAGAGGGCGGCATCTAAGGCCACCGGGTAGGAAAAGGGAGGGCTCTTTCATGGAAGGCACGCAGAGCTGCCTGCGAGTCTGTATAGACAACGTATTGGGGGGCGGAGCATAGGGTGGCAAAGTGTGCGATCGCATCGGCGATCCCGTGTATTTCTAGGGCGCGCTTGGAGGGTGGGGAGGTGTATGGGCCAGTTGTGTGAGTGCTGGTTGTAGAGAGGCAAAGGTGGAGGAACAAGGCTGCTGTGGAGCCCACGGTTTCCACGAGACAGGCGTCTGTGTAGGCCACCGCCGCAGCGTACAAGGGTGGCTTATGGTTGTATGCGTATGCCTTACGACGGCCTGCGTGTGTGTGGGCGGACATGTTGCGTGGAATGGTTGCGAGGCGGAGGTTAGGGGAGTAGATCGGAGACTGCGATGGGTCTGGGAAAGAGATGGGTTCGTAGGGAGTCTCTGATAGTATCCACCGCCCCGCTGATCAACTGGACAGGCGGAGGATTTGTCTCTCCCGGTGCAGATTAAGGAGGGCTGGAAGGGAATGGAAAAGGCCTGCCCTGTACAGGGTGTCTGTAGAAGCCTGAGAGAGGAGTCGTAGTGTTGCTTTGTATAGTGTATTAAGGGCCCGGATTAGTTTGTCTTGTTGTGTACTTGTAAGGGGGCAGTAAGGGCTATAGTATAGGAATTTGTTCAGGGCCAGCGCTTGAGCAAGGCGGCTGGCATGTGTCTCGGAGAGGCCGGCATGTTTTAAGACTACGCGGCGGAGTAAGTGTGTGATTGAGTGGTATGTTCGTATGGACTGATTGGTGACAGAGGTGAAAGTGTTGGAGGTCAGTGGCATACCCAGGATGCGACAAGAGTCAACACGGGGGATGCGTTGTCCGGCTAGGGTGAGGGAGATGGACGGGTTCATCATACGTTGATATTTACTGCGTGCATAGTAGAGGAGGACACCCAAGAAGGGGACGTCTGCAAAACGCCGGCCGCATAACTTATTCAATATGGCTAAACGCGAGAAAGAGAAATTACAAATCGTACATTGTAATTGCAGGGGGTCCATAAAGAAACGCTTCAACAATGCGTTGAGATGTTGGAACGTCAGAAGTAATAGCTTTACAAGACGTAAGTACAGACGCCAAACTCACGTCATACAGTACCCACCAAACGAGTCTACCTGCATCCGCGTGCATAAAAAATGCACGGCTGTAACGATAGATTTGGATTTGAGAGAAGAAATCTAGTACATTGTATTCCAGCTCCCACCGAACAAACGGTCCTGCAAAGGTGCGTTCGTTCTGAACATCTATAGCAGACCGCAACTACGCAAAGCCACGTTCGACGAAATATTTCACAAAGCGAAGCGAATAGCGAGCGCATCGCCTTTAGCGATGGTAGGTGATTTCAACGCGTACAGCTAGCAATGGGGATATCATAAAGAGGACGGAACAGGCAGGAAGTTAGCCGCAGCCATAGCCGACGCAGCACTAACCACCCTCACGAACCCGCTGTACCCGACTAGAATAGGAAATAGCGCCTCTCGAGACACGTGTCCAGACCTCTCGCTAGTCCGGAACGCTAAAATTACCAATGGCGCACTACAGAAGAAAACTCTTGGCAGTGACCGCTGCATCCTACAAATCGCATTAGAATCAAATAAATTACTGAAAAGGAGAGGAGAGGCTTGCCTGACCGATTGGACGAAGTTCACGGAAGTAGAAACCCCAGCACTATGAGGATTGGGCCAGAACCCTAATTGAAACCAAAAATCATTTCACGCGCGATTTTCAGACTTCTGACGGCACTTCGGCAGTAGACAGCCACCTATTACACTTGTGGGAAGCCAGGAGATCTCTAAGAGATGGAAAAAACAAAAACATAACCGTAAGCTTAAAATAAGAATTGCCCAGCTAACAAAACAAGAAGAAGAGTAGGCGTTGTCTTTAGCCAAAACCAACCGGATATCTAAATGTGATTCTCTACAAGGCACCCTTAGCACGAAAGGTACATGGAGCTGCCTCAGGTGTCTCATTGAGCCTAATAAAACCAAATTCGAACAGAGCAGAAATTAAGGAGGGCACTCCGCGACTTTTGGAGGAACAGACGAACAACTTACCGACTAACTGAGAGCAAGGTACTTATGTACGACTGTAGATGATGAGGAGATAAGGACATACACCGGAGAGGAAAATTCAAAGTTGGGCGCAAAATTTACCGTCGAGGAAATCAAAGCCGCTCTGATGAAGATGAGGCAAGGGACGGCACCGGGAGATGGCAAGCTAACGGCCAACCTAAACTATTAAGCTCTAGAAGATTTTACGCACTACATCAAGGAATGCTGGGACTTGGAGGAGTTACCGAACGACTGGAAAACATCCATAGTGACGTTGATCCCCAAGCGCGGTAAAAAGATAAGCATAAAGAAGTTGAGACCAATACCGCTCACGTCCTGCGCCGGTAAGCTCATGGAGGCGGAAGTGAGGCAAAGGCTATCCAATTATTTGGAACAGCACGAGCTTCTGCCGCCCTCAATGTACGGCTTCCGGCCACATTTATCAGCGCTGGACGTGCTGCTCCAAATCAATAGGGAAGTCATCGACCCCCCTTCGAGAATCCGGTGGACAGGGCTAGTTTGGCCCTGGACCTGAAGGGGGCTTTTGACAACGTTAAACATGGCAAAATTCTTGAGCCCAGAAAAAAAAATTACCAAGCCTCGTCTTTTCAGTTGCTGGTTATTCCACATAGATAAAGCGGTAATACTTTATAAACTGCGCACAGAAATACTCCATTACGTACACGCAAAAATTTATGCGGTTATGAATGATTAAAAAATTGCACAAAATTTTCCTTCCTTTTCGAACCAATTAAATATTGCACGTATATGAGCTTGCTCTCCTTGATTTTAATTTGCACGATCGCACAACGACAGAGTTTTCCTTGCAGTGAGACTAGTTAAATTTTCGCTGTACTGTTTTCATTCCAGCTCGGGAAACCATTCAGCGCCGCAGATAGCTTTCAGGGAATAAATTTCAACCAGCGCGGTAATGATAAATTTTGCCCTCCGACGTCAGTGCTGGAGTGTGTTTTTTCTCTTAAGTGATCATGCATGGCCCCTTGAAAATAATTTGGGAGTGTGCCCTGCTGACAGAATAAAAGTCAATGCCAACTTTCAGAATTAAATTAAGAAACCTTTTACTACACAAAGATCTAACAGTATTACGTTCAACTACCCGAAGCAACACATTTCCTATGAGGGACGTCGTATGGTGGAGGGTTCATGATTCCTGTGGACCTCCTTACATTCTTTATCGTCCGATGTCGCACATCACAGCAGAGATTTTCTACAAAGACTTTATCGAAATACTGCTGCCACGGCTAAGATCGAACACGTGGCGTTGTGATCAGCGGCAGAGAGTGAAATCTACGACACTCCCTGCTTCGCAAACAAGCGTCTGCCCCAGTGGGCCACACAAGTAGTGCTGCGGAGGCGCGCGCATAATCATACGACGTTTCTTAGTGTTCTGGAAGCTGTGGGAGCCTCAGAAGCTAGTAAAAATTCCCCATGCTGTAGGCCTCAGGCGAGTCTATATCAGCTGATAGCTGTGCTAGCCTTGTGGGCATAGGTTCACTGAATATCGTTTCCAATACAGGGCGGTTTGCTGCTGTGTTCTTCTCTGCCAGCTTTTCTGCCAAAGATACAGCCATAGCTAATATGCAGCTTCGATGCTTGCTCTTCAAATGAAAAGTTATGCTCTCGCACAGCTGTGACGTTGCGCCATTTGTGCAGACTCAGAATATTGCTTACCGGAATTCATAAAACAAATACCCTTGTCAGGATGTTCTTCGCTAGCGAAGTATTGCACGACGACGTCTGCCCTGCAAAAGAAAAGTAGTTATTTAGCCGTATTTTGTGCTTTAAAGAGAACTAAGGGATTATAATTGTCTTCGCTAGCCCATCCTGAGATTCGTGTTCGACTTGACATATCTTAATACAACCCCAACACTTGGTCACCAGAAAATTTTATAATATCAACGTGTTCGCACTAATTGCAACAACAAGATACTTTTTAATTCAGTTTGCAAAAAAATGGCGTCGATAGTACAACACTCCAGTACCATGTGTTTCACCTGAAATGTGCTGCAATTTGTGAAATTAGAAGGCCGCTCTATCCGTTATAGACTTCCAGATAGAAAAATCAAACTGGAGCACAAGTCTTCGACTTTGGTAACCCTGCCCTTAATAAGCAGACCTCATCAGCGTACAACACATCCAAGGTTGGGTTGTAAACAACAAGTGCCAGTAGCACCACTGTGGCTGGCTGTGATGCGGGCATATTAGCCGCGCTAAATTCCAGCAGCTTAATCATCCTTAGTCACTTTCTAACACAGCAGTCGAACATTTCGAACAGAGTATTCGAAGATTAATTGATTAATTACACGCCATATCAGTGCACATTCCCTCTTCAATTTCGTCCCTGCAGAGTGGTTGTACTGCCGAAGTTTCTAACCGACAAAAAGGTGCGCAGAACTACACACTCACTGCGGTTCTCCATCTTGTCTTTTGTAATGCCACGTGAAGGTGAATGTCCTAGCAGAGGCATTGATTGCTGTAAGATCAGCCGCCACACACTCTAGCATTGGTAGTTTCGTGTTCGCTTCAAGTAGCACTACATGTGGCACTGCTTCAGCAATCTGCAAAAGAAAACGAAATCTGTAAAGCGCCGAAGCAAGTGCCACTCCTTGCATTCGCAAATACTTGAAAAGGAAATAGGAAACAGGGCTAAGGTGAAATGCCTACAGCGAGACTGCATTAAATAAAAGGCTGCAGCTGGTTTTCTTTGTGAACGACTCGAGACGCAAGATACGAATAGCATTCTCGCAAGATAAGACGAAAAATTTCACAACTCTCAGAAATTCAGGGCACAAAATCCAGCTCTAAGCTCGTGAAACACGAACACAGTCGAGTGATTTTGTGTTGATTCTCCTAAATTCTGGGCACTGATGTCACCATGACCCTCCACCAACACGTATAGAATACTAACCTGGACGCAGTTCAAACCCGACCGCAACGGCAGCGTTTCGATAGATGGTGGCGGTGGAAAACATTTCGTACGGATACATTTAAGGAGGTTATGCATGATCTCACCCAATGGGGGCCAGCCCTTACAAGTACAAGATGGGGGACCCTAGTTCGGGACCCCAGTGGCGTCGGCCGTCGCCGGGCTCGCCCGATTAAGGCCCGTTGGGCCTGCAGGTCAGAGCAGCTGAGCAGGGTCGCCTGCCAGTCCTCCCGGGTTGGGTTGGGGTCAGGCGAGTTAGCAAGGCTGGGGGGGGGGGGGGGGGGGGGGGGGGGGCAAGCCCACACCATTTGGTAGATGTGCGAAGAGTTCTCCGCACAGTGCGGACAGCTACCCGAGAAAGTAGGGTCGGAGAGCTGCCGGGCACATCAAAGTATTAGTACACAGGCGAAGCAGAAGCCGCCCCTCCGCCTTTGAGAGAAATTTACACGGGCGGGCATTAATACCGTGGCGAGATTGATAAAACAAAACAATGTCTTTGAAGGAGTAAGCTGGAATGAATTCGAGTTCGTGATCGTCGGGATCGCAGGGGAATGTCCGGGGAGAGAGTGCGCGGGCGGCGGCGTAAGCTGCCTCATTTTTCTCAAGGCCCCTGTGGGTAGGAGCCCCGACGATATGCCGGTGAGCGGGATTCCCGGCGTAGACGCTGTTTTGTAGAAGGCGGTAGGCTAGGTACGGTACCCAGCCCTGCTCGACATTCCGACAGGCTCCTCGCGAGTCAGAAATTATTGTTTTCGAAGTGGGATCAGGTGCACCCAACGCAATGGCGACCTCCTCCGCGTGTGTTATGTCACGGTCTCACGGGCGGTACGATATAAGGACGCCTTGCGGTTGGCGTATGCCTTTGTAACCAGTCGAATTCTATATTCGACTCCGTACCTCCACCTGCGGAAGCGAGACGAAGATGCACTCGATGTCATCCTCCGCAAAATTATGAAGCGGGCTCTGGACCGCCCCGCGAACACCTCCAACAAGTGCCTCATGGGGCTGAGCATAGTGAACACAAACTTCGGGAGCTCCGGGAAGCCCACTTGACTAACCAATACACACGTCTCTCGAAGACATAGTCGGGCCGCCTCCTTGGCCGACTATCTATGCAACACACCACTCTCATAGAAGAGTGCGTACGTATTCCATCCCAGTGTGGATGCGCCCTCCACGTGTGCCTTCTCCCCGCGAACATGAACCGTGAGGACGATAATGGCCGGCACCTGGCGCGGGCGGAAGCCCTGGCCCGCCACTATGGATCGAAACCCGGCTTATTCTGCATGAATGCCTCCGGCTCCCAGCATGGCGAATGCTACGCGACCGCAGTCGTCCACCAATCCAAAACATTGAACGGCCTTACTTTCGATGGAAGCGAAATACAAAATTGGCTGTGGTTTGTCCAATGGCTATCCCGAGTAGAATTGAGAAAGCTACGGCGCGGCAATCGCCGCGGTGGTGGTGAAAACTTTGATACTCAAAGAGAATTTGAGGGTCAGAAAACCCCCCTGCATGGTCGGTATCCTTAGTCCGGGACACCTCACGACGAGGCCTCGTCTCGCGCCCGCTTTACTAGAGCTCTTTGGGACTCCAGCGTAGAGCAGGTGAGGAGGGCAGCCTACCATGCGTCTCAGGTCGGGGTGAGGGAAGGTGAGGATTCTGAGTATATGTTCACACCATGTGAAAGATATCGCAGTTCTCTCCACAGAGCGGGAAGCGCCCATCTGTGTTCGGATCAAAGTGTTTTGCTATGACAGGACAGAGAAGAGTTCCTGTCTGCAGGCGCCGCAGAGTTCGCTGCTCCGCCTTACTCAGTCCCTTGGCAGGTGCCCGATAGAGACGGCGGCTGTCGCAATAATGAATTGGGATTTCGTGGAACCGCAGAAGCGGTTTATGAGCTTCTGAGCCAGGAGAGATAGGATGAGGAGCCTGGTGTGTGAGCGCTTGGGCGGCCGCATCAGTGGCCTCATTGCTTTGTGGACCCTGGTGGCCAGGAGCCCAGATCACGTTTGTGCGAGTTGGATCGGTGGGAGCGCGTCTTAGAATTTGGGAGGCAAGAGGTGATATTTCCCCGCAAGACAATGTTCGCAGGCCCGGTGAGAGTCTGTGATAACAATTCTCCATTCCAGTTCTCGATTACAGTTCTGTGATAACAGTTCTCGCCCAGGAACCGTCTGCGAGAGCGGCGCATTTTGGTTCGCAGCGGCGGCGGCATCTCAGGAGGCACTTTGACTGTCGGAAGTGCGCAGAGGCGAAAGCGTTTTCAGCACCACTATGACTTCCTCTGTGGAACTGGTGACGTCACGCATAGTTAAGTACTAATTACTAAGTAAAAAAAATTGCTAATTAGCGATTAATTACTAAATAACAATTAACTGCTAATTAATGACGCTTAAGCTTCGCTTTTAGGAGTGGAACGCCACGGAACGCCACCACCCGTTCGGCGCGATGCCTTGCCCTTTGAACGCAAAGTTTTGGAGGAAAGAAAATGGCGCAGTAACTCTTTGTCATCTCAGAGGACACCTGAACCGCACCGTAGAGGAAGGGAGGAAGTCGGAGTGAAAGAAGAGAGAGAAAGAGCGGCCACAATGAAGAAAATGAAAATTGTATTTGAGGAAAGGAAATTACGCAGTAACTGTCTCACACTCGCTCTTCGCGCATGCACAGTGGGGCTCTCCGGGGCTCCGCGAAATCGCTCACACCTAGGTAGTGTTGCTTTTCAACAATAGGCGCACGTGTGCTGTGCGATGTCAGTGCACGTTAAAGATCTGCAGGTGGTCGAAATTACTCCGGAGCCCTCTACTGCGGTACCTCTTTCCTTTCTTCTCAGTCGCTCCTTTATCTCTTCCCTTACGACGTGTCTCAGGCGTCCAGAGATATATGCGAGACAGATACTGAGCAATTTTCTTTCCGAAAAAACTAATTAATATTATTAATTGGGAGACGGATAATCTCCCGGGCTACTTCACAGCGAAACAACAGTATAAGTACATGGTTCGTTACGCGCCATGTTTTCACCTTCAGCCAAAGAACAGAGAATCTAGCTACACTGGGCGAGGTGGTCTTTGTCAGTACTTAGGACAAAATAATGTCCTGTGTTGTGAATCATCGGGTCGAAATCACTCTTGAAGCATTTTACGGTGATTTTTACGTTACGGCGGGTTACGAGAGAAGGACGACAATGTACAGCTCGCATGAGAAATATACCTCCCAGAAACCTTTGCTTCGGCTCGATGTTGTGCAGATAATTTTGCATCGTCATCGTTACAAATCTCTTACGTGTGACAGGCGCTGACTCCCTCACAGTTCTGACCTGCACAGCTTAGAAGTACACCCCTTCGAGCGTGCGTCTACTTTTGATAAAGTTTGAACTTCAAGCGACGACAAAGCAACACAAAAACGTTGGAGCGTAAAGCGCACAGACGAATCAATGAGGGCGGAATCAATGCCTGCAGCCTGGTCAGCCAGCCAATGCTAGCACCTTATACTGGGTGTTTTTTTAATTGTTTACAGATCATTATTTTAAGAACTACGGGAGATACAGCGGTGTGGTTTCTTCAGGGGAATGATTCAGCAAGGCTGACATAATGTACGTGCAAGATGTCGGGGATTATGCGATTAATTCACTAAAATTAACTAATCAACTTTATTACTTTTAATTCAGGGGTCAACGTTAGCTTCAGAAATATAAGGCCGTGAACATAGAAACTAAGCAGAGTAACGGCAATGCCTTCCGAAATATTTAACGTCGAAAATATGCATTCTTTAGCTTATGAAGTTTGCTTCGCGCAGTGCATTTTGAAAAGGCCTCGCTTGGCGTAGCATTGTCGCGGAAATCACATTATCGGCTTCTACGGCATAAAATAGACAAACGGCTTCCCTGTTTATCTCATCAAAAAAATGCTATCAATGTAATTTTAAAATTGTGCATTGCGGGAAGCTAACATTACAGGCTAGAAGGTGTATGTTTTTGACGTTAAATATTTATCGGCAATGCATTTGCATTGCCGATGAAGAAAGTTTACAAATTGTACTCAGGATTTATGTTAATTGCCTTAAATTTCTTAATATAATGTTCGTCCAGAAAATTTAAAGTAAAAGAGATGATTAGTTAACTTTAGTTAGTTAATCGTTTAATCACTTAGTTCTATCCCGTACTAATGTCCGCCCTGCTGTTAGTGATGCAAAACTATCCACAGTACTATCGATAGTTGAGTCACTATAGAGCTATCGATGGCAAAAGAGACTATCAATAGTGCTATCGATAGCACACTATCGATAGCACTATCGAAGTACTTTCGATGGTTCTATTGGTTCTATCGATAGCCGTATTGATACTACTTGTTATAAATAGTACTATCGATTCTACAAAATCAACCACGCGTAACCACCACACCCTAAACTTGGTTTCCCAAGGGTGTGGTATGGAGGTGATGGTATGAGTAACTGACTGACAGGACTCGCCCGTTTTCGCGGCCTGCGCGTCACCGAGCTCTGCAGATGTTGCCTCCGTAAAGTTTCTGGATAAAACCTTAGCGCGCGAATATCCTAGTTGCGAAGCACGTGTGCGAAAAGCATTTCTGCAGGTTTACGTCAGCAAGACGACGTCTGCAGTGCAAGATTGTGTCATGTGAGCCAGCTCAACTTGTGCTGTTTGTTCTTTCATCTGGTGCTGTTCCAGGCATGTTTACGAACTGTCCGAGTGCACGTTAAAAAACCACAGCTGGTCGAAATTTACCCGGAGACCTCCACTCCGGCATCCCTCATAGCTGGAGTCTCTTTGGGACGTTAAGTCTCATGAGACCATGAAACCAATCAGGTATCGCAGATGTTTTGGTTATATCGCTGGCCAACAAATGCATAATAACAATATTGCTACTATCAATAGTTTTACCATAGACAGTTTCACTATCGATAGCCCCAGCCACAGCGATAGTCATACATAGTCATAGCGCATAGCCTCAGTCGCTTTGGGGCGTTAAACCACCATAAACTCAACTAACTATCGATAGTGTTGCTACCGTTAGCGGTACTATCGCTAGTAATACTATCGATGGCAACACTATCGATAGTAGGCTAGCGATAATACTATCGATAGTCTATCGCTAGTATCACTATCGATAGTTTTTCTACAGTATCTGCTGAACAATTCACCTGAACCGACCGGACCGACGTATCTCACGCAGGGTTTAAAATAACTATCTGCAACAAGTTAAAAAAGCGCCTAGTATGTGTTTGCTCAAGGACATCTGCCCTACATCCTCCCCACCGCCAAGCCTAAAGAGAACTAGCGTAAAGCTGACTTAATAGCAGAAAACTACAATCGGGCAGAATTACCGCTCTCAATTGTACCACGGCCGCTCAATGGAGAGCGCACTGGGTGCGGCCCGTCGCGTCGCCCGAAAGAGCAGTATTGCGCCTAGTTCTCATCGCCACCGCTGCAGCGCCACCGCTCCGGGACGAGTCCGAGCGGAGAGCTGTGCGCAGCGTCCGAGGCAGTGCTTTCGTTGAGGCGTCCGCGCGGTAGGCGCTTTATAATTTTAGCCTTTCTGAGCTGCGTTGCACGTGTGCAAGTTTGCTATTGATAGCGTGATAGCGGCATGTCACCATCACTGCGCTTTTCCAAATCGCACGTGCTTTTACAGTGAGAATCGAGGCAGAAGTGCGCTTCGCCGAGCGGTCACCCATTCAGTGACGGGCGTTTCAACCACTGTAATAACTTATTACATATTACAATCTTGAACTTGGGACAAGGTTTCGGGCCACTTATTCAACATACACTTTTTGTAAACTTACGTTTGAGGTCGTAACGTTCAGCATTATAGTTCAGCCTGTTGCTCCGTTTTCGCTGGAAATAGTTTCAAGTGGGTACCACCCCGTACGAGGGTCATCCCAAAATTAAGGACTGCAGTTTTTTTATAAATCGAAAGATATCTTTATTTTAAGCAAATTACAAATCACTTAAAAGGGACACCATTATTCTACTTTTCCACATAATCGCCGTTGGGGTCTATGCATTTTTACAGACGCTGGGGCAGTTTTTGTATGCCCATGTCATACCAGCTCGCCGCTATGCCGTTGAAGAAGCGTTTGACCGCATCTTTCACTTCGTCATCATCAGTGAAGCGCCTTACAGCGTGGTGTTCTTTTAGCTTTGGAAAGAAGTGGTAGTCAATTAGTGCCAAGTCCGGACTGTAGGGTGAGTGGCTGATGACGTCCTATACAAACTGTTCTAGGACAGCGATGCTTTGACAGACAACGTGGGGGCGAGCGTTGTTCCTCTTCTGCGATTTTGAATCGCCCCTCTGAGTTTTTTAAGGGTCTCACAATAACTGTCCGCGTTTACTGTGGTGCCAGGAGCCAAGAAGTCTATACCAACAATACCCATTTTCGATCCCAAAACACAGTTGCCATGACTTTGCCGGCAGACTGTGTTGGCTTGAATTTTCGCGGCTTGGGCGACGATGAGTGCCGCCGCTCACGTGGTTCTTGTTTGGTCTCAGGCATGAAGTGGAATGTCTAGGTTTCATCACCGGTAACAATAAAATGCAAATATCTCCGTTTCATCTCCAGAACGCGGAAGAAATTCGCGGGAGGAGTCAACGCATTGTTGTTGATGGTCGTCTGTGAGCATTCGCGCAACCTGTCTTTCGCACAGCTTCCGATATTTCAACTTTGCTGACAAACTCCTATGAATAGTGCTTCTAGAAACGCCAGGAACCAAAATGCACAGTTCATCGAGTGTGATCCTCCGTTATTGCTGCATCATTTCTTCGACCTTCGCGACTATTTCATCAAAAATTGACGGCCTCCCGCTTCTTTCTTCGTCGTAAATTTAAGTGCGGCCAGCTGCGAACTTCCTACACCACTTGGGGAAGTTTTTAACATCCATGCAAGACTCTCCGTACACTTCCGTCATCAGGCGATAATTTTCGATTGGTTGCACGCCATTTGCGTGAACTTCGCTCCTGGCGGTAGTGACAAACGGGAGCTCCATTTCAAATGGTTGCCGGGCCAGTCCCTTTCGCGCGGAGTCATGGCTTGTTTGGAAGACGGGGAACAATGAACACAGCAGTATAGCGAGCAGCCACGCATATAGTTTCCCTGCGGCCGCAGCCCCTTGGAGACCTCAATTTTGGGATTACCCTCGTAAATATACTGCTGACACAAACAGTTGCAAAAGAAACAACAAGACAGCCAGTTCAACCAGACGACAGCAGGCTCAGCCAATGTTTTTCGTTTTATTTTGAAGCCACGTGATGCACCGAAGGAATTCAAGCCTATTTTACAAGCGAAGAACTTTCCTCGAAAGCGGTTTATGAGCAAGTATGATTTTTTCCACCGTAAATTGATGTTTTCTACCAAATCGGTCAGCAGTGGTCGCATTAGTTTGGTTAGAAAGGCTTTGCAGAGGTCCTCGGTGTGACTGCGGTCTTCTCTCTCGCAAATCAACTCCAGACATTGCTCAATATAGGGATGAAGGGCTGAAATCACTATGTTGCATAGCTTGCTGCTTCTGCGGGAACTCATGGTAACTTATCTTCGGATCTTTTCTTGCGTTTGTGGTGCACAGCGGCACGCAGCAGTTGCGTGGAATGGTGTCGCATGCGC
Organism: Amblyomma mixtum; assembly: GCF_055824585.1. NCBI lineage: Eukaryota > Metazoa > Arthropoda > Arachnida > Ixodida > Ixodidae > Amblyomma > Amblyomma mixtum. The sequence continues at coordinate 104,400,059 of NC_143013.1, forward strand.
TTAGGACGCTATCGACACAGGCACCGATGAAAAGCACGCAGAACTAGCAGAACCACGCGGTCATGCAGAGCAGTTACAGCGAAAACACACACGCCAACACAGCCAGCGCACTCCTTCCGCGTCGGCGGCTTGTCACGGAGTGGTGGCGCCCCCGCGGAGAATAGCGGCGGAAACTTCAACTTCTCCCAATACGCGCTTCCCCAGCCATTGAGGCGCGACGCGGCGGGCCGCACCAAGTGCGCCTCCATTGAGCGGCCGTGATTGTACATTGCCTTACAGTACATTACAAAAATCATCATAAAATTACCAACTAAAAAAAAAGGAACAGAAAGGTAATATCCTGTTATGTTACATTTAATATACACACATTAGAAATCGTTTTGAAGCATGCACCACTAAAGTAAATGCCACGACTGGTTGGTTGGTTGGTTTATGGGGTTTAACGTCCCAAAGCGACTAAGGCTATGAGAGACGCCGTAATGGAGGGCTCCGGAAATTTCGACCACCTGGGGTTCTTTAACGTGCACTGACATCGCACAGTACACGGGCCTCGAATTTCTCCTCCAAAGAAATTCAGCCGCCGCGGCCGGGATCGAACCCGCGTCTTTCGGGCCAGCAGCCGAGCACCATAGCCACTGAGCCACCGCGGCGGCCCACGACTGGAGGAAAGCAGAAATGAAAACATGGACATGGATATAACTCATATTCAGATAGTGCGTAGAAATACCGCTTGAGGAGGCTTAATATTAGCCATCACCTAGGCATATATTTCAAATCACCACTCACCTTATTTTCATTACTCTAAATACCGTAACGGAGATATCACAGTAACTTCCAGAGGGAACACAATTTTATTGTCAATGTATTTTGGAACCCTTGTATATCCTGGGCATAATATAAGTTTTTTGCATGTATGTTTCAGCAACTTAAATGATATATTAGGATAATGTGTGCAGGTTACGTAGGCAGGTAGCTTTTCCAAAGTAAAACTCTTTCTGGTGTAGATCCAGACCGCCGAAGTAGCACATGAAGCTGAACATTGCAAATGATTGATTTACATTTTAATTAACGGGGCTCACGCTGAAGTTATCCGCGCGCCGTGATTGAAAGCGCGCGCACCAGTGTTCTCAAGTTGTCAAAATGCAGAAGGCACATGGGGTTAGAGCGGTAGCGCGTAACTCGAGCTGCGGGCACCGCCGAGGCACCGGGAAGCCGAGGCACCGGGAAGGCCCACGTACAGATGTCGGCCACCTTACTTTACCTGTGTCCATTTAGCTAAAACTTTCACCTCTGTAACCGTGAAAGCCATGCTAAGAGGTATAGGGAAGAAAGGGACGCGCCCCGAAATACCAGCTTATTTAAAAAAGTTCGACAGATCACCTTAAACGATGCTTCTTCTTCGCGGTAATGAAAAAATTGTGCATCCAACTGTAGGAGTCCTCCAGGGGTACCCCTCTTTCCCATGTCTGTCTGATAACGTGCTCTATGAGCGGCATTTATCCAACAACAGGGCAATCGAGTTTGACAGCGGGCCCTGCAGCCTCGATACTGCCTCTACCGCTAAGCTCTTTGCCACAGGCCTCTTCCATCCTCTCTGTTCTCTTCTCAGTCTCCATCGTGACTCGTGGCTTGCCCGGCTTTTCCTTTTCCTTACCCGTTAGGGTCAGTGGTTATTTCTTTCTTTCTTTCTTTCTTTATTGAATACTGCAAACCTTATACAGGTCCAAGCAGGGTGGGTAAAATGACAAACAAAACAATATTAATATAGTTAGTAAACATCAAAGTGTGGCGAGAGGCAATAAAGAATCATTCCAGTCCGTTACTGTGCGAGGAAAAAATGAAAACTTGAATAAATCTGTTCGTGAAAAATGCGGCGTCAGAGAATTAGGATGATGATGGCGTGTATACCTCGACGTTGAAAGCGACAGATATGGGGCAGGGTTAATAGCTAATTCTTGTTTCCAAAGCAAGTAAAGAAATTCCAAACGTAAATTTTTTCTTCGTTGTGCAAGATATTGAATACCATTAACCTGCATTATTTCAGAGGGTTAGTCATACGGGGAAAATTTAGAGTAAATAAACCTTACAGCTTTTCTCTGTACCTTTTCTAGGCGAGTGATATTGTTTTTAGTAAACGGGTCCCAGACAACACATGCGTATTCGAGTTTCGGTCTAATCAGTGAATTGTAAGCAAGTAATTTTACGCTAGGGGGAGAAGTTTTAAGCTTATGTCTTAAGAAGTATAGTTTGCGGAGTGCGGAAGAGCAGATGTTATCTATATATAAATTCCATGATAAAGTGTTAGTAAGTGTGACACCCAAATACTTATATTTAGTCTCTTCCAGCAAAGGCGACGAACCTAGCTGTAGTTAAAAGAAAGAGGAGCTTTTTTGCGAGAGAAGCGAAGAAAGACAGTCTTATCAGTGTTAAGTTGCATGTCCCACGTTTCACACCATTCAAAAATCTTAGCAAGAGAGGAGCTAAGATGAATTTGGTCGTCAATTGAAGTTATTTCATGAAAGAGCACACAATCATCCGCAAACAACCTGATTTGCACATTCGGATCAAGTTCAGTGGTAATGTCATTAATATACAATAAAAATAATAATGGCCCCAGCACACTTCCTTGAGGCACGCCAGAGCCGACTGGAAGGCAACCTGATTGTTGCTCATTAACTGCGACAAATTGGTAGCGATTGGTTAAATAATTTGATATCCATATGATCAAAATTTCCGGGAGGCCAATGCGTCTGAGTTTTAATATCAGTTTGTCATGGGCAACTCTATCGAGAGCTTTGCTGAAGTCAAGAAATATTGCATCAATCTGGCCGTTGTTATCAAGACATGAAGCGAGTGAATGTATAACTGTCACTAGTTGTGTAATTGTTGAGTATCCTTTTCTAAACCCGTGCTGGAAATTAGAGAGGACTGCGTGCGCATCTCAAAATTCATTAATCTGGTTGGCAATAATATGTTCGATTAGTTTACAACATGATGATGTAAGTGATATTGGACGGTAATTTTGTAATAATGCACGGTCACCTTTCTTGTGTATTGGCACAACCCTGGCTATCTTCCAGTCGCTCGGTAGGCGTCCATGAAGTAATGAAATACGAAATATAATAACTAGAAACTTAGCAACAGATTCAGCATATCGCTTCAGGAAGACGTTAGGAAGGTTGTTGGGACCACATGATGATTTAGTTTTTAAATTCAGGAGCATTGAAACTACGCCAGGGTATAAAACAAAATTTACATCACAGAGGTCAAACACTGCGTCACTGGATGTACAAGCACCGGAATTTGAAAACACACTGTGAAAGAAGTCATTGAAGTGGTGCGCAATATCCCCGTGATCGGTAACTACAGAACCACCAACCAAAATTTGCGACACTGGTTTCTTTTTTCGCTTACATAATTCCAAAACTTTTTTGGTTCCTCTACAATGAAATTTGGAAGCACTGTATTAAAATAGTGTTCTTTCGAAGAGTGTACTGCGCGTGCAAGCCCTTCCTTTAAGTCCTTTAAATGATCTAAATGCAAGCGCCGTTTCTTTCACCTTTTTATCTTTCGCTTTAAGTGGATTATTTCACGCGTCATCCACGGCGTTTTTCTATGAACAAGTTTACGTTTGCTCGACACAAACTTATCTATACAGTAGTGGCACATATCTTTAAAGCGGCGCCAAAGTGCGTTCAAATCAGTATCATTAAAATTGATCAGGCATGTTTCCAAATGTTCTATAATGGATGCATCATCTGCACGTGAGTAGTCTTTGAAAGAACGTTTCACAGGGTTATTAGATTGAGTGCAAGCGACAATGAGCAAGGAACACTGACAAGCAGGTGGTCAGAGATGCCTTCCACAACTTCAACAGTGTATTCAGGTAACCCTCTAGCCAAAAATACCAAATCCAATACAGATTTTCTAGTTCCTTGCACACGTGTCGGTTCCTGGACTATTTGAATTAGGTCATGCGTTAACATCATGTTAAGTACATTGTTTAAGTTATTGCTGTTTTGAGGAAGGGATTCAAAACGCTCCCAATTAACGCCTGCTAGGTTTAGGTCACCAATAAGTAGCAATTTGCTTCTTTGGAACCGAGACATATGCTCTTCCAGTTTGAACAGATAATGAGCTGAGGCATCAGGAGGTCTATAAATGGCAATCAGAATGATGTTATGGCCCCAGCATGAGATATTTAAGCACAAACATTCAAGGCCGGGAATTTCCTCCAAGAGAACAGCCTGTATGTGGCCTTTAATTAGGACTGCAACGCCACCTCCCCTGAAAGGCCGATCCCTACGAAAAACTTGGTAACAATTAGGAAAGACATCCTCGTCGGCTATTTCAGTCCGCAGCCACGTCTCGGTTATGACGGCAATGTGTGGGTCATGTTCTAGTAAAGAAACCTCGAGAGGTTCGGTTTTGTTTACTACGCTGCGAGCATTTAAGTTGATTATACGCAAGTCCTCAAGTGGTCGCTGGACACTTAGAAAACTAATTTCCTTGCTGCTCTTTTTCCTTTTTTCCCCCTTTGTTCCTCAGGGTAGCCAACTGGACATCACCTGGTTAACCTACCTGCCTATCCGTCCTTTTCTCTCTCTCTCTCTCTCACTCCTGCTCGGAATCTTCGTATCCTCCCCCTCCCGACCATCATGTCCCCCTTCCTGCACGCCGACCGTCGTCATGCGGCCGCGCAGCACCATTCCCCTCTCTTTGATACCCAGGGTGCCGCCTACACGGATGCCTCCTTCATGGCTTCTCGAGGTACATGCGGCTACGCCCTGTACCATCCCACCTCCCCGCTCCTGAAACTCACACCAGCCGGCCGTATCTATGCCCTCCGGACGCACTGTCCCTCGATGTCCTCGTCGTTGCGCATGCTTTTCAGTCATTTGCCATCCTTCACTCTCTCCCAGAGTGCACAGTCTATTCAGACTCACAAGCCGCTATACACCACATACAGAACCGCACTCTAACCCCTTCTCTCCAACAGGAGGTCAAACGAGCAGTCTCCTCTCCGCACTGCAGCGTTCCACCGTTTTCCTCCCCTGGGTTCCTGGGCACTCAGTGATAGACGGCAATGAGCTTGCCCATCAGATCGCCCGTGACACTCTCTTCCGGGCGCCGTTCATCCCCTGGCCCAAGCCTTCGGAGGACGGTGGGAGTCTCACTGTGCGCCGCACCACAAAAGGTCTACCTCGAGCTCCGCTTCGACAAACGCCTTTACCCTCCCCCTCATACAGAGGCTCGCCGTCTTCTGCACATCGAAATGAATGCAGTAATCATCCAGTCCCACCTCTTTCTCTATCGCTATCGATCAGACCCTTCCTGTCCCAACTGCCCCGGTATCTATGCCGACGAGGCCCATTGCCTCTTCTACTGCCCGGCTGCTCAGCAGTCGGGTTCCTACCCACCCGTTCTCTATCCATCACCACCTGGATCGACTGGTTTCGCGCTGAAGGGAAAGAAGAACAGCGAGCGCTACCCTGATTTTCCTGGAATTTTCCTATAATTGTCCTATTGTGCGAGAGTTCTCTCTTGCACCATTGCATTGTGTGTTTCTAGTTTCTTGTAGATAACTGTTTCTCGCACTGAACTAATCAATTCACCTAATATTAAACTGCGTGAAAACTAAACATATCTACTTAACGCTAATTTTTATTTCACCCTTGAGGGCATTTGTGAGTGCTAGAAAAACACGGACACGGACGAAAACACAGCATGAAGGGCGTCTAACAACTGTTTATTGTCTGAAGAAACATTAGTATGCACATATCAACGTCATATCATGGGCAAAAAAGTGAAGAGCACAGCGCGCTAACAAGTGATAAGTAGGAAGTAAAAACGAGAAAAAAACGAAAAACGAAAAAAAAATCAAAACGATCAACACGTACACTTACGACAGCCTAAGATAATTAACTGTTAATCAGCTAGTCTAATTCCATTCTCTGTAACATGACCGAATGCGAGCTGACGAATTGGTTATCTCGAAAAACATACCCAGCAAAAGCTTCGACAATTTCGCGTTGCATTCTGTTTCTAGCACGGCCTATAACCTTGGTGTTTCTCTTAGCATTGCGGTGCATTTACAGTGCGGTACAACCAGTACGGAACGCGGAATTATTGAAGCTTTCGCTATGCATGTTGCTCCAGATGACCAATGCGTCATAATAACCATTGTTTAGAAGTCCTGCGTCCTGTGTGGTCGTCCCTCTCCGCATTTTGCTAGCGCTCACCCTTACCATCCAGGATGTATTTTTATTGAGCCCCAGTATTAGAAATTTTGATTTTATTTCATGCTGGTCGTGTTAGGTGTTGTTTGGCAGCTTAACGTTCCAGAAAGGCTATTCGCAGCATGACTCAGCTGTCGAATTCTGCCAAAGAGTTTTCATCAAAATGTGCACCACCCTACAGTTGTTCATCTCTTTACAACAGAGAGTACGGAATTCAGTTGTTTGTTTTCTTTGCTAACTGTAAGAAAATCAGCAAGTTAATTGGAAACAAATTGAAATACAAATTCTGTGGAGGCATTTGCTATATCCCTAAGCGATATGGCGCCTAGCACGCGTCAAACACAGCCAGAGTGGCCGAAATAGTTACAACTACAGAATATTGCCTACAGAAAAGTGGTGGTGAAATAAATTGTCCTCAGTGCAGTTCCAAAACTGTTCAGAAAATCTTCTGCTGCAATGGGTTCCCTTTCCTCTTTGATGACTAAGGCTAAAACGCTCAAGTAAAAGTATTTCTTACTCTGATGGAGTCCATTGGTGCGTCATCCTTTATTTGATTTCCGTCGAATGAGGGAAACGCAAGTGTTCCCAAGAGCCGGAGGAGGCCGTCAACCACATTCATCTTGTCCAGGTCGTCTTTCTGCGAACTTCTTGCCAGCGTGCTTTAATATAGCCCTGAAAGAAGACGAACATGACAAGGCGTAGAGCGTGCCTGAAATAAAAAAAAGTGGGTGGCAATCAAAAGTATTTTTTATACCAAGCATATTTGTCAAGGCGTGGCCTTGGCATTGCTCAAAATCATAGTGGATGTGCGGGGACGAGGCCCTATATGAGCCATATTTTACCTGCACGAGGCTGAATGTCAGGAAAATAACTTTAAAAAAGGCTTCGGCCTGTAATGAGAACGCACGTGGCAGAACTAGCAGCCACAAAATTTTCGCGTGGAAACCAGTGGACCACAGAAAACAAAACTATTCATCATCGCCTGACAGGGGCTATGCTCTTGAATCTATTTTCGTCATGCCTACTGTTTTTGTCGCCGAATGTTAGGAAAAACTCCTGACATCAAAGCGCATCCACAGGTTAAAGCTGAATATAAAGTTGACTAGTATCTGTCCATATATGGAACAGTGCTGCATGCAGTAATGACTGCAAAAACAGAGGTAGGGAATACTGTAGTTGCATCACACCTGCTTCTTTCCTTATGGGCATCGAAATTCTGTTGTATAGCTGCTTTTGTACGGTCCGCCAAATATAAATGACAGAGGCGATTTAATACAAAAAGCAGCGCATATATTTTTTTGGATTGGAAGCTAAATATTAATAGCTCTCTAGATTATACCAAGGGGAAGTGTTATAAAGGAGACAATACAAAGGAGTCTGCTGGTCCCTAATGTTTGTTTACCTTCAGTGCAGCTTTCGCGCTTTCCCAACCTATTTCGCACCTCAGTAGTGCTTCCTTCCTGGCCGTTCATCAAGACGAGAATTCCTAATTACAGCTTAAGTGCAGCAGAACTGCAGTTTACAAAAAATGAAAGACAAAGCGAAATGAAGCAAGGAATCCGAAAACGAACACTAAACTAACAAAGTTGTCCTGAAGCTAAGGTTAAATGTTCTTACACAAGTAGTGAGGCTATAAAATGAGAAACTGGAGCAATCTTTCAAAATGGAACTTAAATATATTCATCAGATTAAACTGAGCAAGTAGAGCAGAAACACCAGTCTGTGTGTATGGGTCCCGCGGAGTGGTGCATTAAACATTAAAGGGAAGAGGAGGCGACGCAGAAATGTGGCCAGTACGTAGTGCGCGAAATTCTATCGTTTAGCACTAGCAAGTTTTGCTCCATATACTAATGTTTATGTTGCGCATGGATCAGCAAATGCGAAGGCAAAAATATTAGCCGGATACAACAGCCACAAAAAAAAAACTTTTTTTTCATAGCGAAACAACAGAAACAGCCCGTTACTTTGGCTGAGAGATGTTCGACGATGGCAAACAAGCTTCAGAACGAGACGAGGCAATCAAGTTCAACTGTTCACGTCTACGAGTGCATCTCTTAAAGAAAACTGTCCAGGTTATGAGCTTGAACAATCTGGCCTACAAGCTGCGGGCTACTCTATAAAGCATTTGCGTAAAATCAGCAGCCGACGGGGTTGTTGCGTGCTGTGTGGTTTGTTTTGCATTGCGAAGCTTTCCACACCCCTCAACTGCGAAAAAAAATTGGTTTTCAAAATTTCAAGCGCAGAGCTGCAAAGGGTTCCAGAAGAGCTCCACTGCACGGGTCATCATGTGCTACAAAGTCGGCTGTGAAGTGGGGTCTCTTTTGGCCCAGTACGGGAAGTCCAGGTAAGCCACCGTGGGACCAATTTGGGTCCTGTAAACGGCGGCTCACGCAGTCCCTAGTGGGCTGCTCACAAACGCCCTAATCGATCCCATTTGGGACTCATGCAGGTAGGCCATGTAGGGATGCTCACATTCCGCCTGCATTGCTTGATGTGGGTATCCCACCCATCTCCTTATTCTGTCCAAATTTTGGTCGCAAGTTGGTAGTCCCTGAAAACGAACGCTAGGTTTTCATCTCTGCTATCCCCTCCAATACCGACATGAGACCGAGGCGGGTTCTACAGGGGAAAGCCCAATTTGGCTTTGCCCGCATGTTCACCACCGTGGTTGAGGTGGGGGTTTTAGGGGGAGCCCCAGCTCCAAATGCCCGCTGCACCCGCAGGGCATGATATCAATCAATAATTCTTCAAATGTAAGCCTCATCTAGGCGGCCCATAGGATTTTTCTTTCGAAGCAATGGGGCAATATGGGCAGCCCACACTGAGCCTATACTGCGCCTTGTGCAGCCAGCCCATATTATGCCCCGCCCTGGGTTATATTCCGAACTATTATGACTTATCGATAGCCTCAGGTACTTCAGTACGTTCTGGCGAGGCGGCACACCTATTCTTGGGCATGATAACATTATTTCGCAAAGTGCGGGATGGAAAAACATGCGATTTTCAGTAAGCGAGTAAAGATGGTCAGAATTAATTACAACTCCTCCATACTGGTACATTATGAGTGCGTGTAATGCAAATTACTGAACAGAAAAAGTTCATGTATAATACAAAGGAGACACACCGGCAGGATCAGCTTCGCTGCAGTCAATGTAGGACCACCTGCATGCTCCTGTGCAACTCCCGTGCGCGTTGTCTAGCAGATAAAGATTATCAGTTCCTACAGAAAAAAAAACATTTGCGCGGTAAACACGCTCTCTCATCAAATTCAGATTTCTCATTTAAACTGACTTCACCGCTGCGCGTACTTGAGGCATCGACTTCGCTGAAGGTACCACAGATTCTACCTCGCTATTCGTGGTGATCAAAGCCATCATGCCTGAAGTCACCATGAGGGGCATGCTCTCTTCGAGAAGACCAAGAGCCACCAAATGCCTGCTCTGTATCTTGTCCGGAGTCACATATGTTTAAGTCTGTCTTGCGGCCTTCAACGACAGAAACTAGCGATGTGACACGCTCAGCCACGGCAGTATCATGTCGCTCTCGGTAACACTTTGCTCAAAGGCGCCAGCCTATGCTATGTCTCCCCTGTGTTCTTCTTTGCAGTTAGTTTTGCGAGCATCATCTTGTCTATCCGGTCCAAGCCCAACCGACGTTCTCCTATTTCCTCGTTCTGAGAACACTTGCCTTGATCTGTCTGTACCACGGCACTTCTGCTGCATAGATATTTTTGGGAAAAAACAAACGCAGCAGCGAACGACTGAGGTTCCTCAAGCAGTACAGACCGGCGTAACAGATCGTTCATCGCTCTTGGGAACTGACGCAACAGCTGTTCTTTACAGTGCTCTATTCGGGAATTGCTTGCAGTTTTTAGTGTTCAGTGCTCAGTTTACATACTGAAGACACAAAACTACGCAGGAAACAGGACACAGAAAAGAAGCAGACAGGACGAGCGTAGACTAACAACTGATTTGTTGGTCGAAAACAACCTTCCTTCAAGAGCAACGCATGCGCAACCAAACTTAACGCCCAAAGCAAAAAAAGTACACAATCTTATCAACCTAAAAAGTCAAGTTCCTTCTTATACAAGTGAATTGATGCCTCGCTAACACATTTTTCCGCACCGTATCTAGCAATTTGCCAGCCAATTTGCCAGAAGCCCGGCAAATTGCTAGATACGGTGCGGAAAAATGTGTTAGCGAGGCATCAATTCACTTGTATAAGAAGGAACTTGACTTTTTAGGTCGATAAGATTGTGTACTTTTGCTTTGGGCGTTAAGTTTGGCTGCGCATGCGTTGCTCTTGAAGGAAGGTTGTTTTCCACCAATAAATCAGTTGTTAGTCTACGCTCGTCCTGTCTGCTTCTTTTCTGTGTCCTGTCTCCTGCGTAGTTTTGTGTCTTCAGTATGTCTTACCAACTAGCCTCTCATCACACACTTCTAGAACTCAGTTTACATGCCTACTTCCTTTTTCTTCAGTGATATGTCACCATAAGGAACACCTTCCTTGTCGTCTTCTGGTGCATCGCATCACACTACTATATGTCGTAACAAGAGGGAATACCCACTCAAATAAATTGCGGCTAAAATTCTGAAAATATAGATTGAAACATGCTCTCCCAGACATTATAGCGCGGTAGTAAATACGAAGCTGTAGGCTTCAGATAGTAGCTCGTATACATAGTAAATGATAATCCCAATGCGTAACCCGGTCATCATTTCCGTGCCCCTCTCCACGACCTTAGAAATAAACGATCTGATGATGTTTTAAGCCGACAACTTTAAGGTCGTGTTGCAGAAAAACTGGGTCACCGTCGGCATCGATGACCGTGAGCGAAAAGTACTCGACAATACCCAGAGAAACAAGCTAGGAAGCAGGTGGGCCACCTAGGCTACATAACCTTCTGGCGTGATCAAAACACCGGACTGTGAGAAAACTACTCACCGTGGCAGGGGCCATTCGAATTAATGATCGGCCGCTAGAAATCACTCGGCGAGAGTACCCCGGGTCGCAACGCCCACCGGTAGAAGCGTCTGCCATTGCAGGGAAGTGGCGCATCGCTTAGCCGCTGCACCACTGCGCTACGAGTGGTGTGAGGACTCCCACAGACCTATGAATGTTAAGTAGAGAATGGGCATTAACCCATTCAGCTATCGCTTCATATCCTTAAAGCAGAGTTAAGTGGGCCCTCCAATATTTTTTTTCTCAATCAGACGACGCCGCTGGTACACAATACGGCTCCGAAGGTCCATAGTGCAGTCGGGGAAAAGAAGCGCTCATGGAAACTTGCTCCTTCAACTATTTCTTGCCTTACAGCACTGATTACCAACTTCTAGAAAAGCTGAATAAGGACCTCTTTCCCTTTTCGCGTATTCGACCGTACAATGCTACTCAATGGACACAAATGGGGCAGCCAACCACAGAGAACAAATGCCCTAGCTGTAGCATTGGCTCGTTAGTTTTACCTGGTATTGACGGAGCAACCATACGATCTAAAACTAATGTTCAATATCAGCTTGTTTTTTCCGGGGAAATTTAAAATCGCTTATCTTCTGAAGCCGTTAAAAGGTAAGATACGATGCGCTGGATTAGTGGAATGTATGAACATGGCCTTGTAAAGCCAGAAAATTGGTTATCATTTCATACGTTAAAAAATCATAAACAGCGCTCGACAATATAGCGCAACATAGAACGTTTCAAGACGTCGGTAGGCTTCTATATTGCACTGGAGTGGTGCAATGGTGAGAAATGAGACGAAATCTAAGCGCAGATGGGTCGTTGGGGTCAAGTGCTTCTGTATATGTAGTTCATGATCCTATACTGGCACTGAGCTTAAGCACAGACCATGAGAGTCATAACCTGCAACAAAATTGGCTTCCTTTGCACCGCAAAACACCCTTCCAGCTTTGCAGGCAAGCCTGCTCACGTCTGTACGTTGCACGTAGAACTGGTTGCCTGACATCGCTAGGCCTGCCAGACGCTATGTGGCGTTGTTTTTTTCCGTATGGCGCGGTGGTTGTTGGGGTGGTTTGTATAAGGGTGCGTCTTTAAATAAAGGCTGGGCTTTGATATATTGCGTTCGCCTGAACAAGGAAACGCAAAATTATTCACGCTACTTGCCTTTATAAAAGGCCTGTGAGGGACTGATATCGTCCGCTGAAAACTGTCTTATTATCTGCCGTCATTCCGCCAGCCAGTGATGACCGTTGTTTTGGGTCACATAATGTAGTGAGTCTATTTCGGCGGTGAGCAAAGTGAAAAGGGATGTTTTGACATGATTTTACCAAATATCAAATTAAAGCGACATAGAAATTATAGGGCATTAATTATTACTACAGGGCGTTAATTATAGGCGATATATCAGCAGAAATTTGCATGACTCCTGGAAAGCTCTTAGCCCTAGCGACATCTTGTATGCTTTGAAAGGTTGAACAGCGCAGTCCGCCAGCAGCATTGTTTATCTCAGGTAGGCTTACTGAGAAAACAGTGCGCAAAGGCATGCGATTTTCTGCACTGATATCCTTTACTGCATGGCGACTGGGCTGCCGAACCTGCGCCCATTCTAATGCGCTTTGTCCTCTAAATTTAAAAAATTGCAAGTGCACCTAAAGCGGCCGTCTCCTTTACTGCAACCCGACAGCGTCCAATGCCGACATGATCGCGTGTGAGCTATAATTGCATGGTTAAGTCCCGCTACTCTCTTGTTCAGGAAGTTCACGATATCAGTTCCCAATTTCTTTCTTTAGGCGTACTCATCAGTAGCATCAGGAGCAGCCTGAATACGCTCACTGGCGTTTCTACACACTGCTTTTACGAAACTATTTCCGTGTTCACCTTTACCTGCGGTGCCAAAAATATACGTGTTTAAATAGCGCCTTAGATATGACGTAGGAACCAAAATTTGGAAACAAAAACGCTATTTTTAATAAGAGAGATCAAGTTTCTTGCCAGTGGTCAGACCGAAAATATAGCTAGCTTTAACCATAAAGAAGAAACCCACAACGACAGCTACGTTTGTAGCGAGCGATTGCAATCTGTAATTATCCTCATACAAAAAATATACGGTTGCCATTAATGAGGCCAGAAATTCCGGCGCGCTGCCTAAGTACTGCACAAACTGCAGGAAAAGCTGTTTCACCGAATGCTCACCTGGCACCTCCATCGTGCGGCCGCTTAGTTCAGTTGTTTTCATATAGTGCGGTTGCTGACGGTAACACTTTTCCCACTTTCGCTTTGTGAAGGGTCTATTTTTTGTGACATGGCAGCTTTTTAATTGAAAAAGAAGTGGTTTGTTTTTCAGCGAAGGCCCTAAAAACTCTAGGCTAACTATACAGACAAGAGCTGCTCAGGAGGCAAAACATGAACTGATGCCCGTCAAACAAGTAGGCCAAGGCTCCGTGCCCCAGCGACCGCCATTAACCACAGGCGGCTGCAGCTTGCGCCACGATCACGACAAAAGTGATATCACTACACGCCTATACTATGCGAGAAAAATCGACTAGATTTTGTGGGCGCGAAGAATCGGTCTAAAATGTTTTAGACCGAAAATGATGATTGTGTGTTGTATAGTGTTTTGGCCGAAGTGGCAACATTCGGCGTAAGGAACGTGAAGGACGGTGCGCGAAGACTTTTTCAAATCTCGGAGGCGCTGTTCCGACGCCTCTTATGATTGTTGAAGTAGGAAGTGCCGCGAATATGCGACAAAGTCGCCGATGAACAGGAAGGCATGCGGACGAGTCCACTGGCACTGAAGCGGCAGGCACTTTGCGCACTGCATTTTTTTCATTTCAGAGGCTTCCTAGCCTGCGCTGGGAACCAGAAGACCGTCGGCATCAAACAGCCGTCGGCGATAAAGGGTGTGCACCGGGCAGTGGAGGCCATCGGAAAAGATGGCGCTCAGAAGAAGTTTGTTCGCCTCCCCATGCCGGCGGGAGGCAGCGGAGGTGAATGATGCTGCACACAAGGCAGTTTTCAGGAGCCGAAAGGTGTTCTACGCAGTAAAACAGCGTTATCGCTAGCCAACGTGAACAGAAGCTTGCTTTGGGATAGTTGGTTCCAGGCTCGTGCATACATAGCGCTAGACAGAAGATGACACAGAATACACGGCAGAGGAGCTAACTTGCAACTTTATTCCGGGAAGGCTTCACCACGTGGATTACATAGCAACAACGATACCAGAACCAGAACATATGGATGCGGATGGCATGACAACCATAATAAAGACGCACAACATCTGGACACAACACCCACGTGCAGGTGAAATGTAAAAAAAAAAGAGAACGAGGAAGTGCCAGAAAAATGATTGAAAATAGTGACTAGGAACAAATAGCACTGCTAAATATTCAAAGTGTAAAACCATGTAAAAGCCTAAAAGCGGAAGTAAGCGAAAGAAGAGGAAAACGTTAAAAAATGGAGTGTATATGGCTCCCTTACAAATTACATATGGTTTAAAAGAGACGATGGCAATAAAGAAGTTAAATTTTAAATTCGTGATGCATATGAAGCACAAGGAGTTTAAAAGTAACAAACACACGGCAAAGGCGCAAACCCTAAAGCGGAAGAAAAAGTTAAATCCAGTAAAAAAACAGGAGTATGGAAATCTCCAACAGAAAATGCTTACGACTTTCAAGAGACTAGCACATTGAAGAAATCATTTTTAAAATCGTGACGCACGCAAATAACAGGGGGTATAAAACCCAGAAGAAACGTGGCAAAGGATAAACTGTAAAGCTAAAAGTGGGAAATGTTAAGAAGAACCAAAAAACAAACACAATTTTCTTTTATGATGAACGGAAACCAACATGTGCAGCAGCATTAAACACATCTACGTATGACCATCCAGAAATTCAAACTCGCTCTAGTGTAAATCAATTGAAGGGATGCTGACACACTCCTGCGGGCTCTTTTGAATAAAATAGGCCTCGGTGACTTCGCGTTAGTGCTCTCAATCTTAGAGTAGCATGGTCGCGTTCGCTATGTCTCGCATGCTTGCTATGATCTGAAAGGTTGCTTGCTTGCTTGTTTCGCACACATTGTTTATGCTCCTTAGCCCTCTCGTTGAAACAACTTCCTGTCTGCCTAATATGTGAAAACCGCACCTGGTAGGAATCACAAATTACTTTGGTTCTGCATTCTGTCAACTCGGTTACATGTTTCGTCATACATTGCACAAGTTTTTCTTTTTTCATAGTGCATATTTTTGAAAGTTCGCATGGGGCTGAGAAAGTAACATTTACCTCGTATCTCGCTGCCTCCTTTTTAAGATTAGGTGAGAAACTGTTATGCGAGACTTCCCTCTTTGTTTGTGGTCGCATGTATTCGGCTACAAGTTTCATCCCTGGCGAGCGACAACGCCGGTAGACAAGACACCGACACGACGCCGTAGAACCGCTGCCTTGTGATATCATGCGCTTCTGTCATGTGTATGGTTCGCCGGGTATATACCGGTCATTTTAATGACGTCTTGTTTGCTGTATGTGCCTGAAGCCTCCAGCAGTAAAGAAGTGCTCTCACCGGCTGCCATTTCACTGGCAGTGTGTTCGCATGTATACCTTCCTGTATCTTAGCAGTATGTCTCATAGACGTTGCGCAGGCTCCTTCTGAATTCGAAATGGGAGTTGAAGCCGTCCGCCTGACGAATGAGAACCTTCATTGTGAGCACCCCTACCAATGCTGTCATCAACTCAACTGCCCCTTCCCTGCTATCCCATTACGGCTTGGTACAGTGCCTGTGGTGTCTACGAGTGTAGGGAAGATGCTTAAACGAAAAGTGTAGTGTTGAAGTAAAGCACTAGTATTTGCGATGCTTTTTGGAATCAGCCAGTACCTCTAAAACATTTTAGTGTCATATATATTCAGTAGACACGTTTATATTTTGGCCGCTGAATTTGACGCGAGTGTTTCTATTTCAAACCGGCCGAATAGATGAACATGGTTAAAGAACGCAGCGCGAAAAGACAAGGACAAACGAATAAGTGGACAGGACTGGTGCTGACTGTCACGCCAGTACTGTCCACTTCTTCGTTTGTCCTTGTCTATTCGCACTGCAGTATTTAACCATGTTCAATGACCAACAAGCCCAAACAGCAACTTTAGTTCGTATAGATAAAGCACAATTTACCTTGGCGTACAATGACCATGCGGCGTTTTGAAATGTAGTACGTAAACATTTATTGGATTCGAAGCGACTGTTCCCTTCCGCTTAGAAGCTACCTGTAAAAAAGTACGCCACAGCGCACTGTACATATTGCCTTGTACAGTAATAGAAAATAGTTTGGCATGAGAAAAACGCGTGAATACAGCAGACGGAAATCCCAGCGTGACGGTATGTGACTAGAGGTTTCGCTCAGCGCTAAACATGAAGCAGCTGCAAGGGAAGGTTGATCTTACTGAATGAATGAGAACCATTATCGTGCGAAACCCTTTGAGAATGCTTGCGTCGACGCATATGCGCCTGGCATGCTATCGTCTTACAGCCTAGTAGAATACCTGTGGTGCCTAGGTGTGCAATAAACATAGTGAAACGAAAAGTGCAAGGTTGGGGCAAGGCATTAGAGAGGTGCAGTGAAGAGGAATCTGAACTCGTCTTTTTGCCGCGGGAACTCAACCTACACGTTCCAAGCATTCTTAGAAACTTCGACTTACTGCTCTGTGTGGCCGATTTCTCTAATTAAATCGGAATAACGTCCGGCTCCCGCCTTTATTTTTTGAATTCTCCCCGTACGGTGGGCGGAGTCGACCAACGCGTGGAGTGCCTTTCAGCCAGCGACGTGGAGGTTTTTCTTTCGCTTTATTTTGTTTTTTACGTGTCCGTCAATAAATAGCTCCATTCCCAGATAATATAGCCGGAAAACAAGCCCGCAGAAATAAAAATACGCACGGACTATTTGCTTTCGCGTATTACTAAAAAATTACTCTGCCGATGGCAGAGCGGCAAGATTCCACGGAGCTGGCTGAAACGAACTCCACGCGCTGGCCGACTACGCCCACCATACGGGGAGAATTAAAAAAATAAAGGCGGGAGCCGGACGTTAATCCGATTCAATTAGGGAAATCGGCCACACAGGGCAATAAGTCGAGGTTTCTAAGAACGTTCGGAACGTGTCGAGTGAGTTCCCGCGGCAGAAAGACGAGTTCAGATTCCTCTTCACTGCACCTTTATATCTTCTTGATGCTTGTTGCAATCAGCAGGCAATGCAATAAGTACTGCAAGTCGCGGTGCCCACAATGAGTGCTGAATGACTAGAAAAGCCTCGTAACAAAATAACAGTTGCGAACATCACAGATACACCGTGAGGCGATCGCGTGTCAGTGGAGGTTGTTGTTCAAAAACGAAAGGAAAGAACTGAAAGCAATGTATCAGAAAGCATGGGTATTGACGGAATCACTGAACCTAACTACTGCAGATGTTAAGCGAGACGAAATTAATTGTGAGGTCGAACTTGGAGGGAGCACAGAAGATGGCGAAACGCTACTATGACAGAAATGCTAGCAAGAGATCAATTAAAGCTGCCAACAAAGTTACGATACTGCGACCTAATAGGCTGCACCAGTTGGAGGTGCAAAGGAAGGGACCAGTTGAAGCACTAGAACGCGTCTATGAAGTTAACTACTTGATAAAACTGCCTGGTAGGAGACGCGATGAACGGGTCTATCATGTTAACGTAATGAAGCCATTCCTACAAATTAATTAGGTCGTCAGAATTGCCTGAAACGTTCCGCAGGACGCTCCTGCTGAAATTCCTTCCCTTCAAGAGGAAGCAGCTCCCCGAATTGTGGAGATCCCTGCGTATAACATCAACCAATCTGAGTTTAGTCGTGAGCAGGTGGAGGATGTTATGGGCCTGATTACCGAATTTTCGGACTGCTTCAGGAAAAGACCTGGAAAACCCACTTGATAACCTATGACATTGAATTGACATCAGAGGGCCTTATCAAATGTAAGGCATACCGAGCGTCTCCCAGGCAAATGAAAATTATGAAGAAAGAGACAAACAGATTGGGAGAACTCGGAGTCGTGAAGGAGAGAAGGAGCGATTACTGCTCCCCGTGTTTGCTTGTAGAGGTTCCAGCAAAAGATCCACGAATATGCGCGGATTAGAGGAGACTGAACGCTGCAACAAAAGACCAAATCTATAGGGTGCCCATTATTGAGGAAGGAGTGGAATTGGTAAGCGGGGCTACTTTTATTTCAACTTTTGATTTGGTGAGAGGCTACTGGCAGGTACCATTAACTCGAACCAGTCGCTATGCGGCGTTCATCACACCTTTCGGAGTTTTGTTTTGAAAGAAACACTACGCAAGTTGCCGAGTCATTTCGCGGAGCTCTGAAAGGGCCAAGCTGTGCATGCGCGACCAGCGGGTTACGTCACACGGCGCACAGCTGGCGCGCCGGGGCCGCCGCCAGAGCCGCCACCGCCCGCTCTCTATCGACGTGCCGACAGTCTCCGTCCCCCCCTCTCTCTCTCTCCCCCCCTCTCTGATGCGCAGTAGCGTTAGCGCATCGCTATCTGCGGGGTTTAGCTTAGCTTAGAAAACTTTATTATATCAGATAATCAGGACGGCGGCCTCACCATCCCGTCCTTGTCAGACGGCCGAGATCCCTTGGGAACGGGTGGCTTCGAAGGCATATCTGATGGTCTCTTTTCGTTCTTGGAGGTCCTGGCTGCGTAGCAAAACCTCCCATGACTCCTTGCAATTCACTAAAGGTGTGGATTGGGCGCACGCCCACATCATATGGGCTAAGGTGGCTCGTTCTCCACAGGCCCTACATTTCCCGTCATTGAAGCCGGGCATGAACCTACTCAGCGCGCCTGGATTCGGAAAAGTGCCCACCTGCAACTGCCGCCGTGCTACTTCCTCCTTCTTGCTCAGCTTCTTGTGCGGTGCGGAGTATTCTCTTCGACTAAGCAAGTAGAACTGTGTGATATCGCGGAAAGAGTATAACCGCTCGTATTTTCAAATGTGTCCATCCTCGGACGGAGTCGGTGAGATCGGCCGGAAAGTCAGTCCTCGGGCGAGCTCATGGGCTCCCTCATTGCCTTGAAGGGTTTGGTGCGCAGGCGTCCAAACAAAGAGGATTGGACTCTCAATTTTTCCGTTCGACAGTATGCGTGCTGCCGCTGCTGATATTCTGCCTAAATCAAAATTGCGTATCGCTTCCTTTGAGTCGCTGATGACCACCTTTATGTCTTTTTGTGTGAGCGCGAGCGCGATGGCCGCCTCTTCTGTCGTAGTGACCGTAGATCTTCTGATTGTGCAGCTGCTTACTAACCGGGCGCCCTCCTTTGCGACCACCGCTACCTTCGCTGTTCGTCCGTGGTACTCCTCCGCATCAGTATACACGACGTCCTGGCGCCCTGCATATTTGCGATGCAACATTTCTGCCCTGTCTTTCCTACGTGCCTCATGAGAATCGGGATGCATGTTCCGTGGTATAGGGGGGATTATTATTTTCTGCCTCACTTCAGCAGGAATTCCCACCTCAAGGTCTTTTGTCGGCGTGGGAGAGTATCCCAGCTGCCTTAGAATATACCTACCCGTCTTCGTGGTCATTAATCGATTAAACTGCGCAGTGAGCGCAGCTTCTATAAGATCGTCTATGGTATTTGATACTCCTAAGGCCTGCAGTTTTTTTGTCGTAGCCCATTGCTGAAGTCCCAGAGCTACCTTGACACTTTTTCTTACGATTAACTCTAAGCCCTTACGGTCGGAGACAGTGAGTTTTAGATACGGCACAGCAAACACAATCATGCTTATTACAAAGGCTTGTAGTAGCCTAAGCAGATTGGCCTCCTTTACGCCTGCCTGCTTCTTGGCGAATCGTCGAATAAGCCTACTGGTGTGCTGCGCTCTACGTTGGATTCTTTCCAATGCTTGGCTGTTACATCTTGTCGACTGCACGTATAGCCCCAGTATGCGCATGCAGTCCACCCGTGGGATTGCCTGTCCACCTACCTTAACAGTGATGTTCGGATTTTCCTTCTTTTTCCGGGCTTATGCCGACATCACAAGGATTTATGATTTTTCAGCAGAGCACCGAAGTCCCTTACTTTGCAAGTAGTCTTCTATCGCATGCACCGCCGTCTGCAAAGCTTCCTCTATAAAGCCATCGCTTCCGTGGTTCATCCAGAGCGTGATGTCGTCCGCATAGATACTATGATGGAGTCCCTCTATCTCTACCAGCTTGCTTGGTAAGCCAATCATAGCTATGTTAAATACGATGGGTGAGAGCACAGATCCCTGCGGTGTCCCACGGGCTCCAGGTCGAATCCCTTTCCGTCTACAATTGCCAATGCTGATGTCAGCTATTCTGTTCGTTAGAAAATCTTTAATATAACTGTAGGTTCGGTTTCCGACCCCTAGCGAAGTGAGGTTGTCCAGGATAGTGTCGTGGCGGACGTTATCAAAGGCCTTCGCCACATCAAGGCTTACCACTATTCTCGTATCTTTTGTTTGTGCCTCTATTATCTGATGTTTCAGCTGTAGCATGACATCGGTTACAGATAGCCCCGCTCGAAATCCTATCATCGTGTCGGGATACAGCTCTTTCTCTTCTAGAAATCTGTTAAGGCGAGTTTGCACCACGTGCTCCATGAGCTTGCCCACGCATGACGTAAGCGAAATGGGCCTTAAATTTTCCAACCCCAATTTCTTCCCGGGTTTTGGTATGAATACTACATTAGCTAACTTCCATTCATGTGGGATTGTGCCCTTTTCCCAACAGTCCTGCATGTATGCTGTCAGGTTACTTATCGACCTGTCATCTAAATTTCGAAGCATTTTGTTGCTGACCCGATCTGGTTTTGTGGTGTATATAAATATGGAAGTGGCTTAGCTCTGCTATGCCAGGATATACGTAGCGTGAGGTGAGGGTGAAGTCTCCACATCTCGGTGGACACCTGAGCCAGAGGGAAGGGGCACAACTGCCCTCTTGGAGCAGTGGACACCTCAACCATGCTTTAAGCTAAGTGGCGGTAGTGAGAGGCATGCGCTGCATGCGTTGGCATTGACAACGTTCTGCCAGAAACGCGGCGCTGAAGCCATAGGCCGTCAGCGTTCGTTGTCTTCATTGGCGTTGGCGTCGACCACGTTTTACACTCCGATCATTTTAAGGAAAGGAACTGCGCATAATGGTCCCATGGGTCAGTGGATGCCTGAATCCTGATTATAGGTACGAGGGGTGCTGAGAGAAAGATGTGAGCTGCAGGCATTGACAAGATTGTGCCAGAAACACGGCGTTATAGCCATAGGCCATCGGCGTTCAGAGTGTTCATTGGCGTTGGCGTGGTCGACGTTTTACACTCCGATCATTTCAAGGAAAAAAGGCGAGCGCACGCGGCGAGGCACGCCATCTGTGCGTAGTGACGTCACTTGATCCTCGCGCATGCGCAGTATGGTCGTGCAAGAGCACGCAAAACGGTGAGACTGTGGGCAATGTATCTCATGCAATAATATATGGCTACGCCCAGATGTTGCTTTCGCTATCCACCAGGTTTCACCAGAGCTAAACCACAGCCAATTTTTTCAGCCAATTACTCCGAGTCGTGGCCTGAAAAACGCATCATTCTGTTTTTGTTGAATAATGAGCCAGGTGCTTCAGGGTCTCAGTGACATCGCACTGCGCTATGAGAAAGATGTAGCTGCATTTTTGAATGACTGGAAGTGTCGTGCAAGACACATGAGCAAAGTTTTCGAGAGATTTAGGGCCGAAGGATTGACGGTGAAAGCGAAAAAATGCCACTTAGGTATAGCCCAAAGCCGAGAAAGAATTAGGTATAGAATAGGCCGAGGAAAGCTTGAGCTCATCAAAACTAAAGCGGCCGCTATCAGCGATTTCCCAACGCCAGCAACCAAGAAGGACGTGCGGTCTTTCCTCTGTATAACTGGTTACTACCAGCATTACATACCGCATTACTCGGAAGTTGCGAGTCCACTCACTGACAGCCTACGGAAGCAGGAGGCTGATGTGGTCACCTGGACACAGGCCAAGCAGGAAGCTCTCATCGCTACTTGTGCTGGTTTCACCAGATTTCTCTCGAGATTTCATTCTCCAATGTAACCGTGGCCTAGATGTCGTGCTTTCTCTGATAAACGAAAAAAAAAGAACGTCCCGTGCTATACCTCCGTCAAGAATTGACGCCGAGAGAGGAATCATACATCATATCTGAGAAAGAGTTTCTATGTACAGTACGGGCCGTTCAAAGAAGATGTCTTGCTACATCCAAAGTACAAAATTCACGGCCGATACCGACCATTGCCCTTTGTCATGGCTGACTCAAATGTCAGACAAGAATAGCGCACTCCTGAGATTGAGCCTCACATTGCAAGAGTACAACTTCGATGTAAAATACAAAAATGGAAGTGAGAACCGAAATGAAGATGGTCTGAGGAGAGAGTTCTAAGCTATGAGAATATGGGACGGCGTTAGATGATCGTCTTAAACTACTGCTTGACTTTGCGGTTGCGTGTTTTGCCGTGTGTTGTCTAGAGCCGATTACTTGGCAGCCAAAACTTAGAGAGAGGTTTTGTAGCAAACGGCGTCTGGCAGTCGTTCGTCGCTTGGGCACCGTCAGCCAGGTTTCCACAAATGTCGCGCGTGTGTGTCTGAGTGTCTGTCTGTCTGTCTGTCTGTCTGTCTGTCTGTCTGTCTGTCTGTCTGTCTGTCTGTCTGTCTGTCTGTCTGTCTGTCTGTCTGTGTCTGTCTGTCTGTCTGTCTGTCTGTCTGTCTGTCTGTCTCTCTCTCTCTGTCTGTCTGTCTGTCTGTCTGTCTGTCTGTCTGTCTGTCTGTCTGTCCTGTCTTTCTGTGTGCGCGTGTAGGTGTGCGTGCGTGCGTGCGTGTGTGAGTGTATGTGTGTGTGCGTGCGTGCGTGTGTGTGCGTGTGCGTGTGTGTGTGTGTGTGTGTGTGTGTGTGTGTGTGTGTGTGTGTGTGTGTGTGTGTGTGTGTGTGTGTGTGTGTGTGTGTGTGTGTGTGTGTGTGTGTGTGTGTGTGTGTGTGTGTGTGTGTGTGTGTGTGTGTGTGTGTGTGTGTGTGCGCGCGCGCAAAGTGAGCGCATCATTTGCCCTGTGGCCGTCCGGAGCGCCTTCTCTCGACCTTGCATCTGGGGATGCAGCCTCGGCGAAGGAGTTCATCGGGGGAAGAAGTCTGTTGCGTTTCAAGACACTGCTGACCTGTGAGCCCGCAAGCTCCGGAAACTGTGTTGCTAGCGTTCCGGCTTAGCCTCGGCTGCGTAGGGTGAGGGCTTCGTCGCGGTAAAATTGATTTTTGAGGAAGGAACTAGCGCAGTATCTGTCTCACATATCTCGGCGGACAACTGAACCACGCTGTAGGGGAAAGGAGGAAGGTGGGAGTGAAAGAAGAGAGAAAGAGGTGCCGTAGTGGAGGTCTCGGGAACGGGGCTGATGTTAAGCCGAAGACGCACCCCTCTCGAACTTGAGAAGTTTACGAGGGTCGCGATGCCCGGCTGTCCCCTCTCCTCTCGCATTGGAACTCGGAGTGGTCTGGATTTGGCCCGCAAGGACGATTTCTTCCGAGAAACCTGCAGCTTGGTCTCGTGAACATGGCTTTCGAAAACGCGACCGCCAACGGAGCGGCGTTAGAGAGCGGCTGCTCGGGGAGCCAGTGTGTACCTTCCAAGGCCCTGTGGCCCTCTTTCCTTTTGTGGGCCAAAATTTCTAAATGAAGACCCAGTTCCTAACCTTCACAGAGTCCGCAGGTGGTACCTCGCAATAACGGCTTCTGCGGCAAAATACTCGCGTTGGTGGACATCTGAAAACAGCTACATAACTTTAACTAGTTAGTTGCTTAACTGATTTCTGATAATTAACTTTTTAACCATAACAGTGAGGCTACTGGTTGCAATTAGAGATGTGTAGGTGGTCGTTAGTAAAAGCCATATCAGTTTTTAGAATTTCGAAAACGTGATTACCCTCGGCTTTGTTTTGGTTGTTTAAACCAGTTACGTGTACTGGAGGGATTGGTTTCTGTGATGCTTCGCAAAAACCATGCATTTTGGCACGATGTAAGCAAAACTTGTTAGGCCACTCCGCCAAGGGTTATTGTGTTTTCGAAATTTTAAAACTGATATGGCTATTACTAATAACCGGGTACAAACCACTTATGCAGACTGTCACCTAACTGTGACAGCTAAAAGGTTAACTATGAGATATTGGTTGAGCGGCCGACTTGTTAAATTTAGTCACTAGGTTGTTAATTGCCGCCAAAGGGCGCCGCTGGCCGTCCAGCCGAAACGTCGTGAATAAAGTCCTGTTATATTTTCTTTCAATGGAAAACGCATATACTAAAATACTGTTATTTTTTTGCTGACTGCGTAGTCACATTTAACACGTTTAATAAGAAACTGAAGCCATTACAGACAAATTTGCAAGTATCATCCGGATTTGTGTAGCATTCACTCGAGATGAAGAAAGAATCTGCTACCAACTATTGGTATAAAAAGTTTACTGTGGGTTAAAAAAATATTTATATAGGCAGCATATACCCTTTATTATTACCTAGTCGGACATATCTGAAATGAGCTGATTCATTTGTCTCAATTTTCAGGAAATTGGCAGGATGTCAGGGAAATTGGAAAAGCACCCCGGGGAAAATCAGTTGAGTAATCACGTTGCGAAGATAGTGGGTCTGTCATTTAATGAGAAAAACGCAACTCTACCGTCATTATCTCCTCATTTTTTTTACGTGATAAGTGCTTGTTTTCAGATCGACGATTGAAAATGGCAATACCTCACTTTGTTACCTTTTACATAGTGATACCAAAAATGAAAAATTGAATAGAACATTCGCTGCGAGAGCCGCTGAATATTCGCTGCGAGAGCCGCTGAATATTCGCCTCGCAAAACACATTGGGACGACACCTGCAGCAAGTATACCATGCGTCACCTGAGCTGACAGGCACAAAAAATTATATAAAAATACGCCATTCAGAGTGGCTGCAGGATTGTTCCGAAGCCAATTCTTAACTGCACGCCATAGCGGCGTGCCGCATCATAACTCTAGTATATTACAAGTATTCTAGCTAGCGGTAGTTTACACATCAAATATTTCCTTAAGTGAAAATACCTGCGTGTATATATCAAGGAAAATAGTTTTTCTTGCCGCTATTGCGTTGTATTTTTGAACAGGTAGTGCGTAGGCTGTCCTAGATCACTACTTTTCATATTCTCACCAAGAATCTTGTCATGAAGTTTGTTTTTGGTCCTGCTTTTTTCGTGCTTATGAACAGATACAACGTGTATGGCAAGTTGGGAGCACCGGGTGGACCCCTGCAGTTGCATCGCGACGTTCCTGACATCTACAAGGTAAGAAAAAGAGCGCTACTTATTCCCGGAGCAAAAGTTGAATTCGGTGCCTTTCTTTTTGCGGTACTGCTTGCATGAGGATAAAAGAGCAGAAATATTGCATATGTATGAGTTGAGTTCATGCTGGACAGGTAAAGAAACTAAGAACGATTGCACTTCTAGTGTGTCACATACAAATTAAAGATAACTTGAATACAGAAGGTCTGCTACTGTCTTGCAGAAGATGGGCACACTGCTATTATACGCTTCCCATCTGCAATGTCTTTCACGTAACATGAACAGCATTTCTATAGAAAGTGGTTGCCAGATTAGTGATGCCAGCGACATGTTGTTTGCTATTGTGTAGCGATATGCGTATCATTTTAATTCCGCCTATTTCTTTAGTCAGCCTAATATATTTATGCAAAATTTCTAACCCTCATTTTAGGTTCCAGGGCGTATCGTTCAATTGTAGAGGGCGTTAAGAAAAGCTAACTGAGCTTTTCGCACCAATGCAGCCGCTGCCTGTGCTCATTTCGGGAAATTAAATAAAGAACGCGAAATATTTAAAATCCGCGTCACTCTGCTCTTGCACTGCAGTGCTGTATAACCCAAAACCTTGTATAGAACGAACGAAGGGTGCGCGCAGAAAGGGGCGAATTGAACATCTGATACCTCTATCAGATTTGCACTGGAAGTGCGTCAGCATCTTCGTCTGAAACACGAAAAAAAGCAGTGGGCAGCTTGTAATGGGTGTAGGGCAGGCCACGGAAAGCTAACGGGGACGGATGTTTCATTAATCAGGTTTACAGACAAAGCAACAACGGAACGAAAAGTGGACAAGTCGTGTAGCTAAAGTTATCCTGTGGGTTCCTTTTTATTGTGTGCGTTCGTGCAGCCCGCTGAACTGAGCGGTGGCCAATCACCTCAGTATGGGTAGCAAGCAGGCTCCGTTCCTTCAAAACCCTGTTGAGGGCGGTATAACCTGCTAACAGAAGGGGGAGTATTTTTTTATTTTCTTTGGAAAAGGTATCATGCAGGAAGTCCGTTGGAAAAAAATTCAAACAACTGTTTCGACACAACTCCTGCAAAATAATCAAAGCATTTCGGCTACAAAATGCGTATTGCAAAAATTTCAAATTATCTTCCCTACTTAAATTCTTCGGCGGAGCATAAAAATTCCCTGACCTGCGCCATAGCAGACAACATTATGTTACTGGCTCGACCCGCGTAAATAGCACCACTTTGTCTGGAGCCTTGGCTCAAGTTATGTAAAACACCGTCTGTGACAAGTGTGTCGTTGCGATCGTTGGCGCATGGTCTCTGCCTGTGCACATTTCGCCTTCAAGCCACGCGCTGCTATGTAATTTTTTCAGCAGCGTCGCAGTAAGGCGCAATATTCGGGATAGTCACGGCCATCGACCTTCGACATGCTGTGCAGAGACCACAGCGTTGTCTGATGGCTCGGCGTTCGAAGTTGCCACCAATTCTTGCAATCCATCGTACTGCGTCGTGGGGCCCCTGAGGTCCTTCTCAGGGACCGCGGCCGGACGGCCCATTTCACAGCTACTGTCGAAGTTCTTCAAGCTTCCTCTACACTTCGTAAGATGACCTCCAGCTGCCACCCCCAGACAAATGGCCTAACTGAGCGATTCCATCGCACCCTTTCAGATATATTTGCTATGTCCGTCCAACCTGACCACGTGTACAGAGACGCAGTCGATGCTTTCCTCTCTTTTTCACAGAGTGCCGCGTCGCAACCAGCCACTGGTTACTACCTGTTTTTCTCGGTTCTCGGTTTTGTCGCACTGCTATTCTCGACGCCTATTCTCGACGCATGCGAGCTCATCTTCGCCTATTAAAGATCAATTCCTCTTCCGAGTGGCCCGATGACACCATCACGCTCGAATAAACGCTGAAGTCCGCCACGAAGATCTCAAGAGTCGCTATGACGCGATGGTCCGCGTTGTCTCGTCCCACCCTGGAGACAAGATGTTAACTTGGACCCCTCTCCGGACGCCTGGTCTTTGCGGCAAGTATATTAATAAATCCCTCACGCGATGTGTGCCGGTAGTATGCCGTCCTTCAAGCTTTTGTTTTGCAAACATGTTGAGCATTTTTGTCTTTTTTTTTTGTTGCGAGCCCTATATATTACAGCCTCCCCCTGCCACTTGATACCTATCTGGTTTTGGAGAGGCAGATTTAGGCCCGGCTCACACCATTTTCTTTTTTTTACTTTCGTTTTCGCTGGTTTCTTTCTTTTCGAATATTTTTTCGACCTCCATGTTCACATGTGTGTGTTTCCAGTAGGCTGGGTGCACCCGTCATGCGGTGCCTCATTTTGAAGCCTTAAATGGGCTCACTTCGCCAGCATGCATTTACTTTCAAAAAAGACATCTCGTCGGTTAAAAAGTAATACACCTGGTACTATTTTTCAAATTCGTGGTTATCTTAATATGTTTCGATTAGAGGCCATGCTAGCACCATGTGGGTGTGTAACACGCGCGCGCGCGCGCACGCACACACACACACACACACACACACACACACACACACACACACACACACACACACACACACACACACACACACACACACACACACACACACACACACACACATACACACACACGCACGCACGCACACACACACACATACACTAAGTACATCTGTGGGCAGTATTAGGTGGCGTTCAAATAATGAAAACAATGGGCATTTCAACATTACCTTTTAAACTACGACGCTTTGGCCTAAGCCCCGCTATTTTCCTCAAAACACTGAATGTTATCCGGGTTCCAATCCTTTAAATGGGTGAAGAAAACAGTTCGGTGTCCCAGTAAATTTGAACCAAGATTTGAAAAAAACCTAAGCATTCTTCACAACAGAAATAGCACGGATGTTAAAAGGGTTTATCTAAAGTTACAGTACGATTTTTCTCGTTCGTCTTATTTGAATAATTAGTCGATATAAATAACTTAACTTTTTAACTATAGCTTGAAATGTTCACGCGTCAATAGGTAAGTTGTGGAGCTCCACATATATTGTCCAACCGAGGCACTTCCATCGAGATAGATTTAGCATGGTGGTTTTATTTGGGAAAAACGAAAGCGCACGGTGTTTAAAAAATACTATGTGACAGCACGCTCCGTGCGCCCGGATGCGCCGCGATTACAGCGCTCTCATCCGTGCTTTGTAAAAAACATGACTCGCTTCGCGCCTTTCGTGCTGCCCAAGACAGAGCTTCGCGTTGTGCTTGGCTCCAAGATAAGCGCCTGCAGGCTCGGGCAGCAGTTCAGAGAAAGGGCAGCTCCCATTTTCAGCGTAATTCACACGACGTTATCAAGCTTGTTATATGCGCCTTTGCTTGTTGGGATCTTCGGTAGTGACCGCCTGTGCACTACCTGCATGGTTAATGACATCTGTCGGTGTTTGTGTTGCATACACCAGTTTTATGTGCGTCTACTGACCGCGATGCGAGTGCCAGCCAGTGTTTGTGTGTGTGTGTGTCGACATCACCCGTTAAACTCACTGTATTATGCCATCATCAACCTTCATTCGCGCTTTACCTCTCCTCCCCTTCCCTTTCCCCTGTGTGGAGTAGCAGGCCAGGGCTAGGTCACCACCGGCCGACCTCTCCATCTTTTCCTCATTAAAATTCCTTTCTCTCTCTTGCGGACAAATTCGAACTCATGAGATTTTCATCGTTCCTAAGCCAGCATTCTGCTAACGTGAGAGCGCAATCATTGCCGCAGAAACGGGAGCCGCGCTTTCTTTCCATCGCCGCCCGTACCCACTGGCGCTTCTCTTGGAACCAAGCACAACGCGATGCCCTGTCTTAATCAGCGCGAAAGGCGCGAAGCGAGTGATGTTTTTTACAAAGCACGGATTAGAGCGCTGTAATCGCGGCGCATCCGGGCGCACAGAGCTTGCTGCCACGTGGTATTTTTAAAACTCCGCGGGCTTCCGTTTTTTTCGAATAAAAACGGCCACGCTAAGTCTATCTCGTTGGAAGTGCATGGATTGGTCAATATTTGTGGAGCTCCACAACTTTCCTTTTGACGCCTGAACGTTTCAAGCTATGTTTATAAAGTTAATTTCCTCATCTCGAAGAATTATTCAAATAGGACGAGCGCCAAAAATGGTAACGTAACTTGGAAGCTACACCTGGAAGCACCTGGAAGCACCTGGAAGCTCCATTGGAAGCTGCACCGGAAGACATTTTACGCTAGATCCTTACCCAGTGGGGCTAGTCTAGCAGTGTTTTCAAGGAAATAGAAGGTATTAAATAGGATATCACAAGGCATTGCGAGGAGAAGAGGACAGATGAGGAGTATGAAGTGGTTATGGGCGGGCACGCACTATGCTATTGTGGATTAATCGGCAGATGAGAACTGGATGCGGTATTCCTCATCAGCAAGGATATAGCTGGGCAGATACAGGATTCTATAAAGAAATAGTGGCAGATCGCACAATTAATCCTATTAGGAGGTACAAAGTGAAGGTGGTTCAGCGCGACGCGCCTATACCAGTCATAATTACGGGATCGTCGAAAGCTTCTAGAAGACGTGGCATCGCCAATGAGAGACGTCAAAAACAATACACTACAATTGAGAGGCGGCATGAATGTCTAAGTAGGCAAGAAGCAGAAGCAGGCTGGAGATCAGGCAGTGGATGGCTATGCAATGGGTGCCTGCGAGTGACTGTGGTCATTTTGCAGCAGGTCTGACAACGAGGCTTATTAAATGGTGCCCTGTCCGTGGTGAGATCAATGGGGATTTTTTAACGAAGTTCCCATGTAAAAAATATCGTTGTTTCGCCGTTGTGCAGCCTGCGGTGGCTCCGCGAAAGAGATGGTCAGTGTTCACGTTGGGTAAATATGTTGTATTGTCCACTTGCAATTTGTGATACAAATAGAAAGGAGGCGGAGCGTTGTGTTAGGACTAGTTTATTTACAGATTAAGCAGCAGAACATGGTTCTAACCCGAACACCAAACAAACGAAGTAGTTTTGCATTCCGCCTGTTTCCTTCGAGTCCCAGTACTTCTGCCAAAAGTAGAGCAAGGTCTGAGGCCGATGATGGCGGGTGTGAAACGAAGCGATGGCTGACTTGTCCTTATTGCTCTGATTATGTGTGACTTGTTTTTGTGATGTAGTTCTTGGCTTCTACTCAAATAGTGCACAACCACGGTAAGAGATTGACCAGGCTACTGTGCAGACCAAGCTAAAAGATAGAACAGTGGTGCGCCGCTGTTTGAATTCAGAACAAGTACGCCGTCTTCTGAGAGAGCAACGCTTGCCATATTCCTCTTTCTCAGTTCAGTAGAGGGAGCTTCACGCACACCAATAGAGGCACACGGCGACGAGGGAAATGTGCGCAGTACCCCATACTACAGTTTAAATGTACGCAGATTCGCAGAGACTAGGCAATCAAGAAAAACTGGCCACTTTGTTAAATACAGTGGCGAGAAATTTCCTTCAAGGGCATAGGCTTAAGTAAAGTGTGGATTCTCCCTCCACCTGTATGGCTACGTGGATCGTGTGTTAATTAATAACTGCTCAATTTTTAAAGAACACAGTAATCATAACTATTGCTTATCATCCCCACAAATTGGGTTACAGCTTGAATTAATCAACAACATGCGATCGTGCCTGGTGGTGCAGAAAGCATGCAGTTTCATTGGAAACGTATACATAGCCTTATTTGCGGCATCGACGCAAGATGCTTTGCGGCTGAATTCACCCGGAAGAAATTTATCACACACCAGTTACCCGCGGACAGGAGCCCGCAACTTGGACAATTTATGGCTTTCATTTTCTATCATAAGTGTGGTTACCAGGGCCCAGCAGCAGTATTCTTTACCTCGCAGGTGCGACGCTGCTAGGAGCGTTAGCTTTCCAGTGCGGCCCATTCTAGCTTCCTTGAGTAGGCGTGCAAATAGCCAATTGCCAAGATAGGTTCGTGTACTTATATTAGGTTACTAAGGTAAACGCGCAAAACAAATGAAGTCGTACGAATACACGATTGAGTTTCCTTCGGTTTTATTTCCGACAAAAATAATCTGGCCCTTTGCTTCAAGCAGCTGTGCTCTGAAGGCGCGAAGCTCTGTGGGTGATTATTTTATTTGCAGACATCACCCTTGTACAGCGTCACGCTAGCGCCACATTTCTGGTTCATCGCAGCGTTGCATGCTTTGGGAACGTGATGTACTTTTTCTGGTGCCACCCACTGCAAGCATACTGAATAAAAAAAGGAATGGAAGCGATGCCTTGTTATAACATTAGTAATACCATACACTGTTGCAATATATCATTACGTGGCGGCAAGCCGAAAACTAGATGCGATGACATCTGGCGATGATATGATTTAATGGCTGCGGGCCTAGCACGAGGTCCCCTGTCCGCGCCACTCTGCACTTTATCGTCTTCTAGTAAGTCACATGACTCGGGGCCACCGAGCGATCGTCCCGGTGCCGCGAACTGCAAGAGTGGTACAGACGACGAGGAACGGTACATTGCGATGGGTGTGATGGAAGGGACGATGAGAGAAGGAAGATGGAGGGCTTTCTGTCACAATGAAACCAACGAGTAGGTAAAGAGCGGGTGAAGCCAGATCCACGAAGACTGAGGAACCAACGTTCTCCGGAAGTCAACGCCGGGGCCCGTGGCCGCGCCCAGCGGCGGAGGCTGGGGTACTGTGTTGTTATATACTGGTGGGTGATCAGTGGGTTCTCTGGTCAGTGGTGGTGGTCTCGGTTCAGTGGGGTCGTAGGTCGCCGTGTCTTCTGGGTTCTCATGTATGGGCGGTCAGTGGTGTCTCTGTTCGGTGGCGGCGATCGCCATGCTGTCGTGTCTTATGGTCGGGGCTTGGGGCGGCATGGAGAAGAGCAGCGGCGTAGAGTCACACCTGGCAGGCTTGGGTAGCTCCGGGAGGAGCGAAGCCGCGAGCACTAGACTGAAGACCTCTTTTGACAGCAAGCTCCTAAGCTCAGGAACCGTATTGATGAAGATATGAAGCCCCTTCGCGAAATGTTACATCACTACAAGCCGTAGAACTAGACGGGATGACAGTGGGTGATGATATAATTTAATGACTGCAGGCATAGCACGATCACTCCTGCCTGCGCCATCACCCGCTTCAGCGTCTTCTAGTCCGTCACGATATTGTTACCTTGAGCATTCAATTTCAGGACGCCCTTATATAGTAAATTCTAGTACACTAAGGTTCTTTAGGACATTAACACCAGAGAACTGGAAGCCAGCGAAAATAATTAAATTTTAGGAATGGACAGAGCTTATTTTCCTCTTAAGGGGACTCAAACACATGTTTATCCGTACGCATTCACAGCGGTTTCAGAAAACACGTTTCTGTACGACACTGCTTGAAACTTCTAAATATTGTTACGACAGTAAAACTTCTCAAACGTTTTTCTTATGCGTTGGATAACTTGAAGCGCAAGAATCCTTTACGTCTACTTGAGAAGCGCCAATTCAGACCACCTGCAGTTCGAAAAGTTCCCTCGGTATACTGAACATATACCGAGTCACTTTCAGGGCAGCGCTGATGCGGATCGGAAGTATACGGGAAGCTGGAGTATCTCTTCAGATTAGAAGGGTCATGGAAACAAGCTGGAAATTGTGATCCTTCACAAGGCACGGAGTTCAGTGGCTCTTTTGAGATGCTAATAGCAACCCCAAGTTTTAGAAAATATGCAATGAAGTCTCTGTGCTACCTGAACCGAACGACCCATCCCTTAGCAAAAACTAATACGTTTGGAATATACGGAGAACCAACCAACCAACCTATTTAAAATGTATTTTAAACATATTTTGTATTCATGAATGCACTAAAAATATGTAGGAAATACGTTTCTGAAATTTCATGCTTGGTATTCGAAATATATTTTTAAAATGTGCCAAAAATACCTCACTTAAAGCATACTTCGAGCACTTTTCAAATACATGAAAAAATATGCATGCAGTTTTAGCATCTTGTCAGTGTATTAAAAGTTTATTTTCGGAAATATGAAATTAATTCATCGAAAGTATACTTCAATTCTAGAAAACGGGCAGCCCTTGTAAACGTATATGTATGCAGTTTTAGCATCTTGTCAATGTATTAAAAGTGAACTTTCGTAAATATGAAATTAATTCATCCGAAATATATTTCAATCCTAACAAACGGGCAGTCCTTTTAAACGTCTTTGCACACTTCTAGCTGACATGAACAGTCGAGTGCTCGAAATCGTGTTTCGGGAAATGGTATTTGCGTGTCGTCAATGTATTTGAAGTCTACTTCCGTAAATACGTAATTAATTCGTCCAAAGAACACTGAAATTTTAGCAAATTGGCAGTCCGCATTAACATATTTGCAGCGCACTACAAGCTGTCGTTGAACAATCTAATGCTCAAAATCGAGTTTCGGGACATCGCATTTTGGTGCTGGCCATCTATTTAAAGTGTACTTTCGTAAATACGCAATTAATCCGTCTGAAGTATATTTAAAATCTAACAAATGGGTTGTCCGCGTAAACATATTTGCATTACACTTCAAGCTACCGTGGAACAATCTAGGGCTCGAAATGACGTTTCAGCGAAGAGTGAAAACTTTCCCTTTCTTGTCATCCTTTCGTTTATGGTAACTTCTAGCAGGAAGGTGATCACCACTTATACCCCTGCTACACGGGCGCTTCGAATGCCTTCCAGCCGAATGTCATCTAACGATGCTACACGTGTTCTGTCTAAGGGAGTGCTTGAAGATAATATTACGCCAATGAATATTAACCGCGTCAGCATGAAATTTCCCCGGGAGTGCGCCGATGGGGACGACTGCACTCATACTGTTGCTTACATCGCTTGTTTACATAACATAAAACGCAATCTGCGCTTTGGTTCTAATAAACAATCTGTTTTCTTTTTTACTGGTTGTACTCGTGATTGTTTACGCAGTGCTACAATGTGTGGGAAGCGATGATGCGATCGCACGCCTGAGAAAGCCGGGTTGTTGGCATCGCGCAGGACTGGCGCTTCTCGCTTCTTGTCCCGGCTTTCTCCGAAATGACCAGTACTTTTTTTTAAACTACTTTATCCAGAAGTATGTATGGCGACTGTTCGCTTTAACTGAAACGGCCTAACTTGTTATCCACAAGCTAGCGACGGCGACGACTGCTGCTGGCCGTAAAGCACGACTCGGCAGTCTGGGTCACACCGGCGATTCCCGTTCATCGTACGCGTGCCCTGCGATGTAAGCAATAGTTGATTTCAGGTCACTGTTGCCAAAACTACACCTGGTGACCATTTGCATTCGCTAAAGCTTGTGATTCGCTCTTCACAAGCGCCGAAATCACAGATCCAACCCTGCGAACTCGCTGGGCCTAGTCGTCGCGGAAGGGAACAGAGCCGTCGTCGATTGAAACTGATTTGGCAAGCGCTTATCGCTGGTGAGTGTTCAGGTATGCACACGTGAAATATAGCCGTTCGTTTCGCTCATTTAGAAGCGCGAGCATACACACACCGCCGCCTCATCACCGTGCTCTCGCTCAGCCGCCGACAAGGCTGACCGTCCGCCGACCGGATTCGTCGGTGTCGTTGGCCTGAAAAACGTGTCCCTCTAGAATCATATTATAGTAAACTAGATATTTCACTATAATTACATGCTGTTGTTCAGCGTGATATATACTGTCGTTGTCGGACTAGTGTGACCGCCGTCGTCGTCGTCGCTGTACACTGAAAACGAGCTGAGGCTTTCGAATGCGTTTCGAAAGTGTCGTGCAGCACCGCGGCAGTCCATCGAGTCCGAATGTCATTCCTATTCTCGAATGCCATTCCAGTCAATGTCATTCGAACATTTCCGTGTGAGAACGTGATAGCATTATACCAGCAAAAGCGCCTTGGGTAATTCTGGGTCCGAATAAGCCAGCGGAAAGGACCCCGTGTGGCAGGGCGGACAGGCTCCCTTACACGCCCATGTATCTGTTGGTTGACAGTTCGACTCCTGACCTGCGCCTGACGCAAGTTTCAACTAGCAATTGCGTTCTCAATTAATCCCAGATTCGAACGCGACCAGTAGGGTACTTCTGCGATAATTTGGAAGCCCACAGTATTTGCGCAAAAAAAGGCATCACCGTGCAAAATAGTGCGTCGCTTTCGCTGGGTATATATACGGCAAGCCAAGTATAGCGCATGTCGTAGGATTGTTGTGTGCTGTGTCGCTGTCGTCTTGGTATGCTGTATGTAGGTATCTGCCGTTCCCATTCAATCACGTGACCTTTAATATCAGACTCCTGTTGATTAATGATAAATACCCGTGTGCGATTTGTTCTCCAGTTGATGAATTAACCCGTGTCATTCCATGGAGCCACCCAGTAGACTTTTTTAAGCCCGAGTAAACACATTTTTAATGTATTAAATGTATATTTTTAGTATATTTCTAATGTATATTTTTATTATATTTTTAATTAGTTTAGTTTAGTTTAAGGGGTTTAACGTCCCAAAGCGACTAAGGCTATGAGAGACGCCGTAGTGGAGGGCTCCGGAAATTTCGACCACCTGGGGTTCTTTAACGTGCACTGACATCGCACAGTACACGGGCCTCCAGAATTTCTTCTCCAAAGAAATTCTAGCCGCCGCGGCCGGGATCGAACCCGCGTCTTTCGGGTCAGCAGCCGAGCACCATAACCGCTGAGCCACCGCGGCGGCTATATTTTTAATGCATTATAAATTTGCTAAGCGGGCAAAAATGTACTTTTCACGTATTTTTAAGAACGTTTAAAATATTATTCCTAGTATACTTAGAAAGCATTCGTATTGCAGTTTAAGCATAGGGACAAAAAATGCGAAATAAATATGAAATTAATACAATACGTTTGAAATGCATTTTTAGCACATCCTCTTTTTCGCTAAGGGATAGTTTGGCAATAACGTTTAACATTAACAAAATTTGAACAATTTTTACGCAAAAAAAAGTTTACGGGACGCGAGTATGCCAGAAACAATTTATTTCTGTGCAGTAACAAAATGCAGTCGCCTTTAACGGGTCAAGGAATAAAAGAACGATCACGAGCTATACGATTGTAACAACGCCGCGTGATTGGGTCGCGGAACAAAGCTACAACAAACTCTTTTCTGAAAGCACGTGTCTCGTAAAAAATTGGGTCGAGACGGTACATGAGGCATTCTTCAGTATTTTTATGAGAGCAATAAATGTAGTAAGCAGAAAAACGGCCGCGTTTTGCCAGGTCTGGCGCCTTATACGGCGTACTGCTTTAGTTTGTGACTCGCTTAGCCAAGTGATATAAAGCGGAAATGTTACTACATATAGCTCATCCAGTGTACTATTTTTGTCAACAATGTACGTCGTAAGCGGCACCGTCCGCTACAAAAAGAGTGAGGTGGCACTGTCCTGTTAGGCGGCAGTGTGGGGCGTCCTGCAGTGTGGGTCACCCGGCAGTGGAGGTCACCCGGAGCAAATTTTTATTTCACAGGATATCGAGCTAAGACTGAGATCGTGTAGGTCATCTTCGAAAGTGCTTTGTGCATATCGGGCAGTATTTTCTTCTTTTTTTGTGTGCTCATACTGTAATACGAATTCTACAAAGCATGACAACGGCGAAAATAAAACTTTATGACAGCTATAGAGGCATTTCAGTGTGCTTGATCCCAATGAATTCTAGTGATCTGCAATGCATCGTTGTAATCCTACTACGCTGTGTCTTTTTCGTGCGAATTTAGGCTTAGGCCTGATGGAACAGAGCGATTAATTATAACGAATGCCGCCTAACGCGCGCGCATTTGGAGGAAACAAAGTCCAGCCTTCGAACTTTCCAAGATTTCAGTGGTGTCCTGCGCAATTAACATTCAATCATTTTCAGATGGGCACAGGTGTGTTATCCTTAGTTTGTTCGGAAGGGGTGCTTGTGTGACTTAGCGGATATTTCCATAGGCATGATCAAAATATTTCAACTTGATTCACTGCGTGGATTTCGCCAAATGCAGTGGCATCCTCCAACGTACTCCTGAGCTTTGATTATATGTGGCTCACGGTGATTTTTCGCCATCCATATAGAAAAAGTCAAAGGACAAGTGCTCAAACTCACAATAGATATACTCACATTCCTGAGACCCCAAATGCATCTTCAAAATAAAACAACTTTCGTAATCGCTGTAAAGCAGCTGTCCTCGGATTTTGTTAGAAATATCTGAAAATCAAAATTAAAAGGTTTGATATCGGTGCTGAAAGCAATGTCGCGTAATCGGAAGCAAGAACGAAGATTTCTATGCTGTGTCTTTTTAATGTATCGGCCGAAAATTTTCACGGAGTAATTATCGTTGTATTTTCTTAGTTCAAGACAAAAAATCAACAACAATTCTGGCCTCTTCTTTTCTAATTTCTCACCACAAACAGAGTTGTACACTGAGAACTTCGTACAGAGTTACCGAATCAGGTACATGAGAGTAATTCTCTAGTTATCAGCGAATTTCACATCATTTTTCTTCATTTTTGAACCAAATAATTTCGGGACAAAAATACGCTTGGTTCCGCTCAACATTTGCACGATCGCACGACGACAGATTTTCCTTTGATTTGTGAATAGCTAATATTTGGCTGTGCTGTTAGTCAACCAGTCTGTAAAACGAATGAGTGCAGCACAGGGTTGAACGAAAGAAATTTCTACGTGGATGTCAAGTGTTCGCCGGTTTGTTCCTAAGCCTCATATCAACTTGGAGGGGTTTGATAAAAAAATTTTCAGCGTGCTCTCTGATGACAGAGAGTTACAGAGTTGATGCCCGAAGACAGAATTCAAATAAGAAAACCTTTTGCAAAACTGAGATCCGGCGTTATTGCGTTTAACGTCCCGAAGTGGCGCAAAGGCTACGAGGGACATCGTGCGTTGGAGGGTCCCGGACAAATGTGGACCACCTGGGATTCTTTAACCTGCGTTGACACTCCACAGCATAAAGAAATTTTCTATTTCGCTTCCATCTCAATACAATTTTGATGGCTAGTATAGAACGTTTGAACTTGGAATCAGCGGATGAGCCCAAATCAATTGCGCCACATCGGCATAAAGAAGGGTTTAACCCAAATGGGCACGGAGTTCTGCTCACGCTGTAAGCCGGAAGAACTGAGTAGAAAGCGAGTAAAATTCGAACGTGGATGAAAACGGCCCATTAAATAGCGGTTCCGTTTTTCGGCGCTTTATTTTCCTGCGGACTTAAGCTTCTCTTATAACTAGAGCTGCCAGCTGCCGCGCAAATATTCTTTGCGCTCGCCGTTCTCTTAGTGCAGCGCTGCGAATTACGTCCTGCTTGAACCCTTAGGAACTGCTCAAAAGCATGGACCTCATTTTGGGTCGTGTTTTCCTCACTTTCCGGTGTACATACTGTCCCCACCCGGTGCACTGTCTGGAAGGCTAAATTTTTAGTGAAAAACAAAATGGTTTAGCAGATTGTCCGTAGGCGGAACAACGTTCCAAATCGGCACTTTGAATCGTGGTTTGTTTCATGCTACACTGGGCAGACTGAAAAGAAAGATGGCGTATATTCCACACCTATAGAGTCCGCAGATATCGAAATTAGTTCGCAGCATGTACAGCCCGCGACTATTACGGGTATTGATCGGAATTGATAGGCATAGCAGAAAAGTACGCCAACATTATACGAGCTCTTCTTCGATTGCTGTTCGTTAAAATTGGGCTGTCATTGGGCTCTCATATACCCTCATTTGCCATAACATACTATAGTATAAAGCGCAATCTTTGTGACAAATTGCCCTATTGCCCTGTTTATTTTCTCTTCAAACCTATTCGCAGAACAATCTCTTTATGCCCAAACAGCGGCAGTTGCTTGCCCGCAACACATCAAGCACCTGTATAGCGTTATTCTTAAATTTTCAAGGAAGAAACAAAAAGGACGAAGATGAAAAGATTGTCACTTCACAGATGACAGCCTGAAAAAGAAAGCTCACTTATGAAAATCATTCTGTCTGGAAAATATATTCCCTTCGCGATGATTCGTTACATTTGATTTTGGTGCGTGTTATTAAGTAATCGGGAGAGAAATGCGCCTGTGAAACACACACGAGCAGAAGTGAGCTGTTGAGCCAAGGATTCTGGGATTGAACCTCTCCTCCAGCGGCCACATTTATGCAGTTCAAAAAATGCAAAATATCGCGTGCCGTTAGATGTGAATGCGTGGTAAAGACCCACTGGTGGCCAACTGTTCCCCCATCTCTCCACTTCGGCATCTCTCATGGCCCACGTGCAGATTCCGGACGTTAAGCCACACACACCCTACAACACGTTTTATTCAGTTCTTCTCTCCAGCTTAGGCCACCTGGTTACGGCCGTTAGACACAACTACGTGCCAGCACAAGATCTGCAGTAACACGCCGATAATCCTACGACGTTCCTGGCTGGTCCGGAAGCTGTGGAAGGCTACGAATCAAACGAATATACCCCATGTTTGAAACGCAAGGTCATTCTGAATCCACATGACACCTGTACTTTCCACTCCCAAAACTTAGTGATGCCCATGTAAGCGTAGGTTCGCCCAGTATCGCTTCCAGCATTGGCTGCCAGGATTCTCTGGTCTTCTGCGCCAGCTTCCCTGTAAGGGATGCACTTGACGTAGAATGCCGCTTCGACGTTTGTTCTTAGAGTCAAAATGGATGCCAATAGTAATTACAGCTATTTTTTTTTATAGACCCGCTATTTACCTTTATGATACTGCTTACCAGAATGTGTAAATACAACACTCCTCTCAGGATGTTCTTTGCTGACGAAGACTTCCATGGGAATGTCTTTCCTGCAAAAAAACAGGAATTCTGCAGCATTAGTTCGCGTTTTGCATATAAATGAGCTGTAATTGTTTTCGCCACTGGCGTCACATGATTTGGTTCCACTTCAGCTCCCTTAAAATAGCCTGAACGCTTGGTTACCCCATCGTGTTTTTCCATTGTTTTTTCTAATATTTATCACAGTTTGTTTATTTTATAAAAAGAAATGAGATAAATGCCCTGACACAGCTTCAGCGCCAATCATCACGCTTTTACAAGTGACGCCACAATCTCCTGTACGGTGCAACTGACTACATATCTAGATTGTGTATGTTTTCTAAACCGAATCCTGCACACTTTTTTCATGGCACCGGAATTAATGTGGCGAGCATGCCTTAGAAAATTTGAAAACAGTGACCATGAACAACTAAGCAATAGTGCCACTTTTTCAATGTTTTCAATCTGGAAGGGCGCATGAAATACTGGTAATGTTGCAATATGTCCAGCATTCGCTAGAATATAAACTCTACTGAATACGCAAAATGAATCCTCTTAAAAGCTTTGTAATTTTCTTTAAATAAATTGTGTTTTGGTCTTGATTTCTCATATGAGGTTAAGAGTCAATTAAATGCAAGAAACTATCCACCATAGTAAATTAACCAGTGACTGCTTGTTGAGTTTTCCGAATATTTTGGTTCAGGTAACTATGGTGTGTACTAGAATATACTATTCGTTAGTTCGCGCTATTATCTCTTTACTTTAATTCTGAACTACTCATTCAAATCCAGAGCTTAAACAAAACTTCTACTCGGGCCCAGGTAGAGCTTGGCGTCCCCCAAGGATCCGTTTTGTGACCAATTCTGTTTTTACTAATTAGTAATGATATTGCGGCAGGACTTTCCTTCCATGTGAAACTTTACGCATATGACTGTTATATGTGCGAAGAGGGTCTCTTCAGTAGACGATCACACCTGAATAACCTCAATCGCGAGATTGTTGAGAACAATTCCTTATTGATTTTGGAAAAATGCCTGCAAATGTTATAAATTTGGTTGGTTTTGTATGTTTCCACGTTTGATGTGTGCCCATCCAGCTCTGATCTTCCACTAAATTGTTTATAATGAAATATAAAATCGCTGCAAGTATTCTGGCAGAGCCCTGGTTCTGTGTGTACTAAACTGCCTCCCACTCTTGCTCCACTAGGCTCAAAACTTTTTTCATAGCTTTTTTGCGATATGATTGGTTCGCGTTGCGCTTAAAGCGAAAGAAGATGAGGTCCTGGCGCGATAATTTTTGTCGCGACGTCAGGCTTCTCGGTCGACGTAGTCGTTCACGGTCCTATCCATACACTGCGCTGCATCGGCCGGTAATGCAACTCCCATAATTACACGTTGAACACGTCAGAAGCCCAACCGCGGGAATCACCAAGTGTATATCATGTTGAATGCGTTGTTTTTCTTCCTTTAATGCGGATTTTTATATTTGCCTAATCTGTGTAGAAAGTTCCTGGAAAATTAGCATCTATACATCGCTGCGCAGGGTAGCCGTTTTACTCAAAATTCGAAATTATTGACCAGTTCAACCTATACATTCAGTTTTCTAGGGGTCCGTTGTACCGGGCAAGTGCTGGCCCTTGTTTAGGCTACAGTATAGCTTGCTTTTGTAACCAGCTCGCAGCGGTTTGCGGAATTCTAAACAGTAATTGCAAGTGTCTTTAAAACGACTTTGAGAACAAACAATGCTTAGCATGTATCAACAGGGCGCAGCTCTCTGTTTGCGAAAAGAACAGAGATTTTTTTGCTTCGAGGAGGTACGCAAGCAGAGGCTCCTGACCCGTCAGCATCCCCGGTCGGTTGAGTCGCTTGCTGGGCTGACGCCAACAGCTGAGCCCTCCTCGCTGTGGCAACAGATCAAAGACTGTTGGCTAAAAAGTGGCGCGTCAGCTGTCTCTTCTGCCGAGACCTAGAGAGCAAGCTCCATATGACTCTAGCTCTTCGACATGCTGTTCAAGAGCAGCTTGCCGAGGCTCTTCCGCCCGCCCATCTGCCCCCATCAGTCGCCGCTCCGATGCTGTACGCGGACCGCCTACCTGACCTTTGCCTCCAGTAATTGTGCGCGTGGCGGTGCCTTATCTTAGACGGGCTCCATGAGTCAGCAATCCCTGGCGCACCACCGACAACCGGCCTATTTTCTACACTTGCTGCCTGCCTGGTCATGTGACAGGACTTTGCTGTGGTCGTCTCCCAGTCTACGCGACACCTTCTCAAGCTCCAGTGTCCTGGACTTCAACAAGTCAGTACTCGGGGCCTGATGACCCGCCATCCAATCATCCTTTTTCTCCTGACCGTTCGGGCCCTTCTAGGCACCGTTCACCTTCGCCGAGACGCCGCTCCATCTCTCCTATGCGACGTCATCCCAATACTACTCAGGGGGAAAACTAGGTGCCCCAGTTCCTGAGGACAGAACTCCGTCCCCAACGAGCTTTTCATCACCTCGCATATCACCTGCTATTCTAATCGAAGTTTCTGTCGAGGAAATTTCTCTAATGGCGCTTGTCGACACCTGTGTTGCGATTTCTGTTATGGACGAACAGTTCTGTCGCTCGTTGAAGAAGGTAATGACGCCGATTGATGGACTATCACTGCGCACGGTCAGCGCTGAGCACGTAAAGCCGTCCGCTGCGTGTACCGCCCTAGTCGTTATTCAGGAATCCCCCTATACGACAGAATTCGTCGTGCTGCCTTTCTGCTCTCATGCTGTTATTCTGGGATGGGATTTCCTTTCCCGACATGAACCTATCATCGACTGTGCACGAGTGGAAGTCGGCTTCGCTTTTCTGCCCAATCCTTTGCCGGACCCTACTCCGTATGTTGCTTGTGTTAGATCCCTCCCCGCCGAAGGCATCGACATTCCCCCATGCTCTTCCTTTCTTGTTCACCTGTCTTGCGACTCACAGTCCTTCACACTCTAGCCCATACTTTTCTCCACTGCCATACTCGATACTTTTAGTCTCTAACCAATTTTCGTAACCTACCGCTCGGCGCCTTGGTTAATGCCTCGGCAGTGTGCAGCCCATTGCATCTCTGCTCATCTGTGAGGAAACCAATGATAGACCGCACTTCGCCACGAACGCGCCCAGTCCACCTAAATCAGTGCCAGATACCTCTTCTACCGAGTTGTTCTTATGCTCCGTCGACGCCGGCCTTCCACC
The DNA here is from genome assembly GCF_055824585.1 of Amblyomma mixtum. Taxonomy (NCBI): domain Eukaryota; kingdom Metazoa; phylum Arthropoda; class Arachnida; order Ixodida; family Ixodidae; genus Amblyomma; species Amblyomma mixtum. The sequence goes on from NC_143013.1 coordinate 104,443,582, forward strand.
ACCGCAACTAACAGAGCTTCTCAACCTCCTTCATCAGTTCCGCTCTTCCTTCGACGCTCACCAAAGTTGCCTGGGCCGCACTTTCACCGTCACCCATCGCATCGACACTGGTGTCCACGCGCCGCTGCCGCAGTGCCCCTATTATCTGTCTGCAACCCAGCGCCAGACTATTCAGGAGCAAGTCGACCAAATGCTTCAAAACGGCGTCATTCAGTCCTCAAAAAACCTTTTGGCATCGCCTGTTGTCCTCGTTTAAAAGCAAAATGGCTCCATAGGCTAATTTGTTGATTGCCGCTGTCTTTATAAGGTTTCGCGCAAGAACGTCTTTCCCTTCCAACGCATAGATGACGCTTTGGAATGTTTCCAAGGGGCAGAGTTCTTTTCATCCCTCGATTTACGATCTGGGTAATAGAAATTCCCCATGGAAGCAGCCGATTACCCTAAAACTGCTTTTGTGACCCCCGATGGATTGTATGAATTTAGTGTGATGCCATTCGGCCTATGTAATGCCCCTCCGACCTTCGAAACGATGATGAACACCATTTTACATGGACTAAAGTGGAAGATATGCCTATGCTCCCTCGACGACATTGTCGTCTTTCCCGCCGTCTTTGACCCTCATTTATCCCACCTGAAGCACGTTTTGAACTGCGTCTCTGACTCCAGCCTGCAGCTCAACTTGAAGAAATGCCGTTTCGCTGCGCGTCAGCTAACCATATTAGGCCATGCTGCCTCCATAGAAGGCGTTTGTCCCGACCCCGCCAAACGTCGTGCAGTCGCTGTCATTCCCAAGCCTACTTCTATCAAAGACCTGTGCAGCATCCTACGTCTGTTCTCTTACTTTTGCCGGTTTAGTCCCATCTTGGCTTCGATTGCGGCGCCTTTAACACAACTGTCCGGCAGTTCTGATTTATCGCTTTGGCCTTAATCGTGCGACGATGCCTATAAAATCTCATGCCACCTCCTCGCGGCACCACCCATGCTGCGGCATTTCGGCTCCACCGCTCCTACCAAGGTCCACACGGATGTGAGTGGTGTTGACCTCGGCGCCGTACTCGCCCATTGCATCTCTGGTATCGATGAATGCGTCGTTGCATATGCAAGCCGCATCCTTACGAAGGCTGAATCTAGTTACCCCGTCAGTGAAAAAGAGCGCTTGGTCATCGTAAAAGTCCTTGCCATATTCCGCCTTCCCTTACAAAAATGGATGTCGAGTTTCTTTTGAACATGTATGGAGAGCCTAATGATTCAAAAGCATCTCTATAGAAACTCGCTGTCTATCGAGTCAGCTCATTAAGTAGTCTATTTACTCTTTAACGAGACCTAACTATAAAATTTTGCTCTGTACGCAGTCAATAGAGATTCTTTAGAATTGGTTCTATAAGACTTCATAATGAGTCAAATTTTATAGAATTTCTTTCGTGCCTTCACTATATGAACTCGCTCCGTTCGCAGTCAAAACAAATTCAATAGAATTTCTTCCGTAAGACTTTATAATGAGTCAAATTTTATAGAATTTCTTTCGTGCCTTCACTATATGAACTCGCTCCGTTCGCAGTGAAAACAAATTCAATAGAATTTCTTCCGTAAGACTTTATAATGAGTCAAATTTTATAGAATTTCTTTCGTGCCTTCACTATATGAACTCGCTCCGTTCGCAGTCAAAACAAATTCAATAGAATTTTCTCCGTAAGACTTTATAATGAGTCGAATTTTATAGATCGTGTTTTGTGCCTTCGCTATATGAAATCGCTCCGTTCACAGTCAAAACAAATTCAATAGAATTTCCTCAGTAAGACATCATAATGAGCCAAATTTTATAGGACTTCTTTCGTGCCTTCACTATATGAAGTCGCACCGTTCGCGTTCAAAACAAATTCAATAGAATTTCCTCCGTAAGACTTTATAATGAGTCGAATTTTATAGATCTTGTTTTGTGCCTTCGCTATATGAACTCGCTCCTTTCGCAGTCAAAACAAATTAAATAGAATTTCCTCTGTAAGACTTTATAATGAGTCGAATTTTATAGATCTTGTTTTGTGCCTTCGCTATATGAACTCGCTCCTTTCGCAGTCAAAACAAATTAAATAGAATTTCCTCCGTAAGACTTTATAATGAGTAGAATTTTACAGAGCTTGTTTTGTGCCTTCGCTATATGAACTCGCTTCGTTGGCAGTCAAAATAACTTCTATAGAAATGGCTCGGTATCGCTTCAAAATGAGTCAAATTTTTTAGAGCTTGTTTCGTGCCTTCGCTAAATGGATTCGTTCCTTTCGCAGTCAAAACAGAATCTGTTGCATTCTCTCCGTAAGACTTCTTAAACCAAATTTTATAGATATTGTTCGCAGTTTTGACTATATCAATTCGCTCTAAAAGGCAGTAAAACTTTAAATCAAATTGCACATCAGCAAGCTAGAAATAATTCAACGCAAGCATATGACATTAAATTTTCGAAAGGCACCTCTGAATCGACGACCGATCTCAAGAAAAATTTGGCAGAACACAGCGGCAATGTATTCGTTTGCTTTCTTGAGTAAAAAAACAACCTCACCGCCGTTACGATCACTTGAAATTTCCAGAAACTGGATCAACAAAGCGTACAAATACCTGTAACGAATATTTTTTTCCTCATTGAAAGACAAAATATGATCAGCTCTCACTACTGACTAATGAGCATGAATAGGAGTAGCCTTGTACATCGTTGTCATTGCATTCGCCTTTTTTCGAGTTCTTGTTGATTTGTGTCTGCACCAGTTGTTTCCTTTTTTTTGGCGAAAAAATGGGCCTTCTTCCCGTAGCGTCCTGTCTATAGCATAAACGCTGCGCACGTGCTCTACCACGAGCAATGTTTGCCGACCAAGCACACGACTCACTGTGCGACAGTAATTCGGTGCAGTATTAGCAGAACCTCTCCAAAACTTCGTAAGTCACCTTTCCAGCATCGCAAAAACACTTTTACCATGGCGTTGCGGCTCGCGAGGGTCGGGAGTTGGGTGCAGCACTGAGGCCTGGCAAAGCTGCGTTTCACCGTTCCGTCGCGACTGCAGCGTGGTGACGGTTCATTTGACGGCTTGACAGAGTTGCGCCTAATTCTTTTATCGCCGCAACAACACAAGGCAGAAGCGTGCACAAGAGGCGCGCGACATTTTTCGGACAATATATTTCTCCAGCGCTGCACCCGATTTCTGCCACCTCCCCCCCCCCCTCTTAAAAAAAAATGACCTCAATGGTAAAGACCCCTTCCGCTGTAGAGAGAGGCTGACTTCGTGAGTTTTGCAAAAGAGTAAACCTGTAGTTGAGACGGGCAGCCGCTACAGTAAACAGGCCCATTATTAAGATTATGTTCCTAACGTGCTTTTTTTTATCTTCGCTAGTATCTGTAGACATAAATTAATAAATTGCGACAGACCAGCTATCAGGCCTACAATTCAACTTCACTGTGTGACGAAAATTCCTTTACCATGCTGGCATGGCCCCACCTTGAGTATTTAGTCGTTAGGTGCGTATTAACTCTATGTTAGGTGCAATGCTGGCTTTTCTAGTCCGAGCAGATGTGCGCGCGCTTCATGCGGACGCCTACCGCGCAGTCTGATAGTCGATCCTCGACTCAAGGACGCTGAACCAGGCGTTGCCTTCTCAAGGGAGGGAGATGCGTCTAGAACCACGTTGGTAGAAATGCCGGCACTTCTAATTATGAGTCCTGCCACACAGAATGAATTTCGCACCACAGAGTTATCGGCTCTCCCAAGGAAACAGAAACCGAAACTCCGTCCACGAGCAGCGGCAAAAAATAAAAAAGTCACACCGAAGCCAATCCAGTCCAATCCCAAAGTCGTCAGCAGCGGCGCCATGTTCTTTTTGTTGCCGGCCGGCCGGGTGGCGTTTCGGGCGTAGTTTTTTTTCATTGCTGTTGCGCCTTGTGTGGTGTTTTCGTGCTGTGGTTTTCGAATGTGCTACAAAACTGGTGCGTGACCTGCGCGCTTCGAAAGACCTTCTGAAGCACCTGAAGTTCTTCTCAAGATATTGGACATCGTATTGCGCCCTGCACCACGCCGTGACAATGCCGGCATCAACGTGGAAGAACGAACGACCTTGTGTGATTGCTTGCGAATGTGAGTACAGTTCTTGAAATTATCTGCCAAAATGTTATACTGGGGTGCGTGAAGTGCTGTAAATGCTGCTGGGTGTTGTCTGACAACTTCTTCGGAGTGCAGTAGAAGTTTGAGTTCGATGCAACGGCTTCCGCAAGTGCGCTGTTTGCACGTGACCGCGAACCTGTCACACAGCCACGGAAACCGTCGCTTCGCGCCTACAACTTCCTCTCCGCAGCGACGAAGTTGTGACATGGAGTACAGTTGCATGTTTTTACTCTCATGATATCGTTGTGCTCATTATTGCGATGATTGGGACCAACGAGCGGAAAGCACTGTGTTGGAACGACGTATGCTTCTCAGTGGCAGTAGTTCCCGGCGTTTAGTTTTTTCGTGCTTGTATGTGTGCGTGTGTACAGGGTATAATTCCAAGCTGAACAAAACGTGGTCTGCCGAGTCCACGTTACAAGTGCTCACAGTACTCAGGCCGTTCAGTGCCTAGAAGTGGAATGACGATGTAGCTACAACCGACTAGAGTTGCGCACGTCAAATGCAAGAGGAATGTTGCCGATGAGTTTCGCCGCGAAAATAACTTTTGGTAATCTCTTTCCGGCGTTATTCGCTCATAGAGAGTGTTTGTGGGCACTGGCTTTGGTTTTTTTTTTTTTTGGCATTTCAAGCATACTTCATACTGGTGCAACAATGAATTGCACACTTACGGCTGTACCATCGCAAACTGCGCATGATGTTTTCGACTATGCTTTGAAATAATTTTATTTCGAAGGAATTTATGGTGACGCATGCGGTTTCTCCAGAGTTTATCAGAGAAGTACTGAGACTTGGATTTGGCCGAGATGTTCCCACTTGCACTGTAGTGTCATGCCGTAAAAAGCTTATTATTTTATATTGTGTTTTGTTATGTCTGTGGTATTGGTGCTGATTCATTTGCCTGGCTGTAATCTCACTGCTTTTCTGCAGCAAATGGAATATAGCTTTATTGATCGCGGTACTAGAGTGCTAGAGATATCGTGAGTTTTTAATTTATGTAACTGAATGGAGTCATTTATATGGATGCAATGGATTATACTGGCTAGCAGTTTAAAATAGTTATGTGACATTGTTAACGCACTTAATATCTTTCTACAACTATTTCAGCAGTGTCAATCCAGCATTAGTGGAGCAGGGAAGTGAAAAGTTTTCTAAATGCAGCAGGATCAGAATCCATCCCTTTGCTTAACGAGGGGGTCGTTGGCATCACCATCTTGTCAGATGTTTAGTGAGTGCAATTACTGTGTTTGAGTAGCCATTCCCAGAGACTCAGATGTAGACGCTTTGTGCTGCCTGTGAGCTACTGAGGTTGAGTGACAGCTGTTCTCAGTTTTCACTGCACCTAATTTACTTACTGCAATTAATCAGTCACTTGTAAAACACAGAAGACAGGTGAATTAGTTCTCTAAAAAAAGTGATTGTGATTGTCACTGCATTAAAGTGGCAATAAATATGTATTAGATGAATACTGCTACAGGCTAATGTAAGTTATTCATTCTTATGAAATGTTCTAGTCTGGCAGCAGTATCAGTCACAGCTGGGTGGTGTTTATAGTTCTTTTCGAAGTGTACATGCCATTTATTTTGAAATCATATACTTTCTGTATTGTGCTGTTAGTACTCTTCAAAGCTACATCACTAGAGTACTACTGCTTGTAGATTCTGATCTGATTGATGCTCTTGTTTGCATTAGTGTGAAAGCAGTTGTGTGCTAGGTCTCACTGACTGATTTTTTTTCTTTGGCCTATACGCAGACATCTGGGTACTTCAGACTGGCAAGCATGGGTGGTGCCTACCTGACACCTCCTCGTCTCTGCGCAGACAAGAATGATGCACCTAATAATCTACCGGCCATGTCACATCATTGGCTTACTGCAAGTGATCAGCACAGTTTATGAATGGAAATGCTGGTATCTATGCAATTGAATTATTGTACTGTGGGATATGCACAATGAAGGTCACATCCAAAGAATAGATGGAAGTGCCGATATGAACCAACAGTGCCTCCTTTTGACCAATTTTTATTTTCAGAATAATGCACTCAATTAAAAAATATGAATTCTAAACTAAATATGTCTATACCAGCATAGTTAGGAAGTCAGATCTTGTATCAAGCATTTGCATATTTTAAATGTGTGCTTTGAGTTGGTTGTTAATATCCAAGCACATTTATCCTCCTTACTATTTACTACAAAGGAATGAAATAGATTGGTTTTCAAAATATTTGTTTTGTTTCTCCTCTAAACCGAATATAGCTTTTCTTCTCATTTTTCTTTTTGTTCAGTTCACTTGATTACTGCAGCATATCATAGCTTTCTTTAGCAGTGAATTTTGCAACCTGCTTATGATGGTCTCTTAGATTGTTGGGCAAGCTGACCATTGTGAATCCAGGCAACACTTAAACTCAGCTCAGGAAAGCATATGCATAGGTATAGTATTAGTTGCCTGTGGACAGCAGCAGTTGAGTGAAGAAGGGGGCTGTAACAGATGACATTCACAGCTTATGTTGTCACCTAACAAGGATTATTGAGCAGCCAACTGTCAAGCATCCTATTCTGGCCGCCCTGTATTCCCTATGGTTGGATCAATTTGTACATGTGAAGCAATGTAGGAAAACACAAGTTACATATATGTAATGAAAGAAACCAGTTCTTTTGTTGGCACAGTCATAGATTTGATGTACAGCTTTTTTGTGGTTAACAGCGAGTAGTGCAAACCAGTCTGAATTAAAATGCCAACAAAGGCGCGTCCTTGTAGCAAACGGTAATATGCAGGATGGCTATCTGGTTCATTATTGCTCAGTATCAGACATAAAGTACTCCTTGAAATTTGCATCCTCATGGGACGATTTTTATTCATGTAGAGTAGAAATGAATAATGTACTTTGTTTTGTCATTCTTGTACTTTGCGTCTTGCTTGAATTAAGAATTTATTCCTGCTCAAAGGAGTACAGACACCTAACTTTTGGGTGCATGTTTTCTGCTTTGTAATGATTAGTAAGGCATGGATTATTATGTGGTATTCTAGTATGCCCGCTAAATAATTTACAGTTCAATTTCTTTCTCATGCTGTTTCGGGTTCAACAGCAGAACGATCACTGTGACATCAAAGTGTGCTTACAGGTCTAGGAGACATGAAGAGACTGATATAATCACTGCTTTGTTCTTTTAATTTGCTACAATGCTAAAGCCAAGCAGCCTCAACAGCCGGAATGACAACAAATGAAGAAGCAGCAATTTGCTGCTTTTCATGCCTCATGTGACCTATAAGGGCACGTTAACGTTACATTCGTTGTTCGGATGTTGAAACTGTAACAGCATGAGAGAAAAATTCAATTATAAATTATTTATAGTTTGCAGCTGAATACCACCCAGTGATCCATGCGTAGTAGTGTCTTCCACATTACTGTGGAGAAGAAAGCATGCCACCAAAATTAGGTGCGTGTACTGTTTTAACAAGAGGCAGTTTAATTCTGGAAAGTAGATCTCACGTGTCCTCTTCAAAACAATTGTGACTCCTTCATCATGTTCACTCTGCTGTGCACGCAATCCTTGGGACAGCTGTAAATGATATCCTTTCAGAATACTACATAAAGGTATACAGTGCTTTCTAACTTTTAATTCTCACAGAATGAACATGCAGCTAGCCTTTTGCTGTGGCTCCGACTAGCATTGTGTACCTTATGTAGGGCATAAGTGAATAAAGTTAAGGCAGGCATATGCTCAGAGCTGTTGAAGGCAGAAGGCTAGGCAGTATTTGTTTGAGTCGCTACTCCACTGTTTTTTCGTGAAAACATACTCTCTTTGAGGTGTGATCTTCGTTGCACATGTGGCGCAGAAAATGAATCCAAAATTACTTGATTGTCTCAAAATAAAATATGCTCGTACTGTTCGTGTGCCATGTCTCCTATCAGTTTCATCATAAATGCTGCTAATTACTAAGGCTCGCCAGGAGCTGCAAACGTTCAATTCCATAAGCTGCTGTAAAAGTTGCTAAGTGAAATAAAGTTAGTTGATTGTATGTCGTGTGCTGTTGCTCTGTATGATTTCTTGTATGCTTACAGCAATCAGTGGTTACATCATATATGTTACATTGTACATGCTGGGCTTCTATAGGAATGTGGTGGCCAATTGGTTATTGGAACTCATTACTCAGATCTTATACAGTGTCAAAAGCATCACATTGCAATGAAATAAATGCATTCCAATGGATTTACATAAAATTCATATAACTAGTTTCAAAAGAAAGTTGTTACAGTATTTCTTTTAAAGGATGTTAGCCGTGTTCCTATAACAATGCGGTGGCCAATTAGTTATTGAAACACTGTACCCAAATTCTATACAAATTCAAAAGCAGCACATTACAATGAAATGAGTACACTCAAAAGAATTTCTAAATAATTTCTCAAGGAGTTTCTAAAGCAAGTCATTACAGAATTTCTTTTAAAGGACATTAGCCACATTTCTATAGCAATGCGGTGGCCAATTAGTTATTGAAACACTGTAGCCAAATTCTATATAGATTCAAAAGCAGCACATTACAGTGAAATGAGTGCGCTCAAAAGGGTTTCTAAAGAGACTCCTCAAGGAGTTTCTAAAGCAACTCATTACAGTTTTTCTTTTAAAAGACGTTAGCCGTGTTCCTATAACAATGCGGTGGCCAATTAGTTATTGAAACTCTGGACAAAAATTCCATACAGATCTAAAAGAAACTCATTACATTTTAATGAGTAAATTTGAAAGACTTTCTAAAGAATCACAAAAGCAATTTTTGTAAGGGTTCCCACTATGGCTGCAATTCTGACGTTGTGATGGGCCATCATGCGCTTGGGTGGGCTATTCGTATGGAGGAATTGGACATCCGCATGGTCTACCACTCCGGCCGCAAGCATTAATACGCTGATGCTCTGTCCCGACGCTCATTTCCAGTCGAGATCACCTGCGTTTCCACCTCTGACGCCTCCCGCCGTCGCTTCACATAAGCGACATGCGCAACGTACCGACCCCTGGATTACTTCTCTTCTCGACTTTCTCCCCAATATCACGGCTACTGCTCCGTCACGTGCTCTCCTCCGCCATGCTTCTCACTTCGAGAGTTGTAATGATCTCATATACCACTGGAACTACAGCTCACGCGGCCGCAAGTGGTTGATCGTTCTTCCTCGCCACTTTCGCACGCAGATCTGCGCCTATTTCCACGCCCAGCCACAATGCGGACACGCGGGCGCTTTCAAGACATACAATCGCATCCGGCTGCGCTACTACTGGCGCGGCATGCATACCATCGTCCTTAAATACGTACGCTGCCTCGCTGCCCTGCCTCGCCTGTCAACGTCGCAAGACATCTCATCGTTCGGCTGGAGAGTTGAGCCGCTCCCTTGCCCAAAATTCCCTTTCGACCTCATCGGCATTGATTTCTACGGCTTGCTTCCGTAAACTGCGGCCGGTAGCCGTTGGGTTATCGTTGCGGTTACCTCTTTCCTCTTTGCAGCGTTTCGTCCTTCGTCACTGTGCACCCCGTGAGCTGCTCAGGAACCGTGGATGTGCCTTTTTGTGCGATGTCAAAGCCTTGCTCAGCCAGTGCAACATAATTCATCGAACCACCTCCGCCTATCATCCGCAGACCAACGCGCTCACCGAACGATTTAACCGCACCCTTAGAGACATGCTTTCTATGTACGTCGCATCCGGCCACTCGAACTGGGATCTCGTCCTTCGTTGTTTGACTTATGCTTACAACACCGCTCGGCAGACCACTACCGGCTCCTTTCTTTTCTTTCTTCTTAACGACCACTATCCATCAATATCGCTGTTTCTGAAGCCGTGCAACACGCAGAAGGCTATCGCCAAATCACCCGGTAACACACGACTGACACCCAGTATTGCCATCAATTCCGCCACGACAAAGCTCGAACTACATCGCCCTTCTTTCCTTGCAGCCTTGTGTGGATCTGGATGCCGCCCAGAACTCCTGGACTGTCCTCGGCATTTCTTCCTAAGGATCAGGGCCCACCCCACGAACTGGAGCGCACATGTCCTGTTAACTATGTCGTCGGGCCCCTCATGCTGTCTCCAGATCTTCAACTCCGCAGCCGCGTAACAGTTCATGTCCAGCGCCTCAAGCCCTACTAACACCCTGTAATCTTACCGTCGCCGCAAGTCGCCAGGATGGCTTCTCTTCTTCCCGGAGGCGAAAGTAAAGAAGATGAGGCACATTCGTGATAAAAGCGAAGATCGCCACGCGCTTCAGCCGTGTATATTCATTGTACATATTAAGGATTAAATACAGATTTAATGTATTCAATGTATATATTAATGATTTAGTACAGATTGACTAGAAAAGAGAATATGTAATTTACGCTTATGAGACAACTTGATTTCAGTCGGGTACCAACGCGAATGATAAAGTCGAAAATGCCAACAGGCTGCTGTGTAAATTTGACTTGTGGTCCTCAAAAAGATGCGTCCTAATAACCAGACACAAAAGAAGGCGATATTTTTAGAACTAAAAATGTGAAATGGGTTGCACACACAGATTTAGTCTTCGATGGTAATACGTGTGATCTGCACACCACACTGTCGAGAGATTTGTGGAACGCGGCGTGTCGGCAGTGGTACGTCGGACATCGGAGCGCCGTGCGTGCCAGCCCCGCGTTGCGCGTGTGCGCGTGCGAGTGGTGTGCGCGAGGCAGGCACGAGGAGCGTAAAGCCCCACCTCAATGGACACTTCCCAGGCGTACACGCGAAGCGCCTTCGCGCCCAGCACGCGCCGCGACGGGCGTCGAAAAGTGGCATTCACCTCCATGCTCCTGGTGCTGGCTCACTCCCCCTCCCGAGCGGACTGAAAGAATGTCAAGCCGTGAACAAAAGATGGTTGGGGGGCGCTGAAAGGACAAATTAAACCGCGAAGAAAAGTTCGGGGAACACGAAGCTATGAAGAAAAGTGTCCTCGAGAGCCGCGCGGTCCTCCGATTGTTGTCAACCGGACCCCGCTGCCGACGCGCGCGCTAGCGCCCGTGCGCAGGCGCCGATATCTGACTTGCACAGATATCTGCGCCCCGCTCGCGCCTGCTCGCGCGTCGCGCCTCGCGCATGCGCAGACAGGCTCCAGCGTACGCCCGTGCGCGTAGGCGCTCCTCCCGTACGCCTCGGAAGTGTCCATCGAGGTGGGGCTTAAGGCTATGTGTCAGGAAACCGAGGTGTAAAGTAAGACACCGCACCACAAGTCTAGTGGTTCAAGCGTGGGAGTGGCAGCTGTCGGACGTTAGATACGAGCTGCCAGTGACTTCCCTTGGATCACCGACGCAAGACCATTAAGCCTCATTCAAGCGTGGTGGTGGCAGCCGTCAGACTTCGGGTCTGTGCTGCCGTGGACCTCCCTGAATCAACGACGCAGGCCTACTGCATCCATTTCGAGGTCGGAAGAGGCAGCAGCCAAGTCTTCCTAGGATAGGCTGCACAAGCCTACGGTGTTTGCGGAACGCCGTCGACAGGACCTGGCTACAGTTTTCCTGCTGCAGCTGCCTAGTTCTTGGGGGCGACTGACAAGAGTTTGTCAGCGTCTCCCGTGTCATCTCCGTTCCTCATCTCCTGGCTCTCTACCACTGCCTCCAAGGACGCAACGCCAGCGACGCATCGCAACTCGCCAGCCCGCGTCTGTGCTACCTGCGAGGCATTCCTGCACCACCTGGGACGCTTTGTAGCCGGTGAACTCTCTCCTTTTTATCTGTTGTGTTTTACGCGTGCCTAGTGTGTGTTTTCCTTAGTGTTTTCGTTCCTTTCATTGGCTCCTTTCCTTTAAAATATAAACACGGCTTCGTTTTGTTTTGTTTGATTTCTTTGTCCCTTTCTTCAAACCTGCATGCGAAAACGTTCCCCTTTTGCAGTTGGGGACGCGTTACCCCCGATTCGCAACAATTTGGCGTCCGCGACAGGACGAAGCCGTGCTTTTTTTCCTTTCGTTAGTCTGCAAAGAGAGACGATGGCAACGCTAAAGGAGTTGGTTGAATTAGGCGAAATGATGGGGTTGAGAGATTACGAGTTGCGTTCGTGGGTTTCCGCTGAGCAGGAGAAGGAACGCGCTGCAAGTGCAGTTGAACGCGAGCACGAAAAGGCCCAAGCAGAAGCCGAACGCTCTGCAGCAGAGGCTGAGGAGCGTAGATTTCAGCTCCAATTAAGGCTCGCAGAAGCTGGTGGAGCTAACCGAGAATCCGCACCAGGGCCCGCAGCAGCGGTTAGCCCTCATAAGTTGATCCCGCCTTTCGATGATCGCAGGGATGACTTGGATTCATACCTGAAACGCTTTGAAGTATCGCAGAAGGGCACAACTGGCCTAAAGAAAAATGGGCTACAGCACTCAGTATGTGTTTGACTGTGGAGGCTCTCCGTGTGTTCGGTCGACTATCTCCCGCAGAATCAATGGATTATGATAAGGCAAAGCTAGCCCTGCTCCAACATTTTCGCTTCACAGCAGAGGGTTATCGCGAAAGGTTTCGTGAGAGTAAGCCGCTAGATAAAGAAACAGGGAAGCAATACGCAGCGCGCTTGCTCAGACTTTGCGATCGGTGGGTCGAGATGTCGGGAACGGCCACAACGTACAACGATTTACGTGATTTGGTGGTGGCTGAACAGTTCATGAGGAACTGCCATACTTGTCTCGCGATTTTCCTTCGAGAAAGAGAATGCAAGGCGCTGGACAAAATGGCTGAGGCAGCAGACAACTTTCTAGAGGCCCAGCGGCAAAGAAACTTGTCTGTGTTCAAAGATCCCTTCAAGATTGGCGTTCCGAAAGAGAAGAATGCTATATCAAATAGACAGCCAGTGAGGTGCCTGATATGTAATCGTCTAGGACATTAGGCTGCTGACTGTCGCTCAAAGCCGAAACAGCTTTATTGCGTTTATTGCCGGAAAACTGGACATGAAGTAAGTTCTTGCTCAAGAAAGCAAGAAAATCAAAATCAGTTGTCCTGTTGCATTCAGCCAGAGTGTGTTGCGCCTAAAGCGATGTACACAACAGCAGGTGTGCTTGAACCAGCTGAGGATAAGGTGGTGGTCGGGCTTGTCCGGGAAAATCTTTCAGACGCACAACACATGCCTGTCTTAGAGGGAGAGCTCCGTGGCCTACCCGTACATGTTTTACGGGACACGGGGAGCAATACGGTGGTTGTGTGGAGGGCCCTAGTTTCTGACTCAGCTCTCACCAGGCTCGAGTTCTACGGTGTTCCTCATTGATGGAAGTAGTTTGGAAGTTCCCGAGGCAGATGTCTATATCGCTTCCCCTTATTTCACTTGGACGGCACTGGTGAAGTGTATGGACACACCTTTGTACGATGTCATAATTGGAAATATATCAGAGGCCCGTGAGCCGTCAAATCCATATATTAATTGGAAGAAATCAAAGCCCATTGCTAAATTACACCCTGGCATAGTCAATGACGAGGTATCCTGCGGAAGTGGCGAAAGCGAGGGCCCAAAAGCGCTTTGGGCTGCAAAGGAAGCTTCTGTAAAAAGTAGGGAAAATACTGCTTTAAGCGTCGGTCCCATGCAGTTCACCAAGGAGAAGTGAAGGCGTGTTGGCTGAAAATAGGAAAGGTATTCTATGGTAAACACGGCAGTTCGCACTCGTATTTTGTCGCCTCTATCATCTTGCCTCTGGCAGAGAGGTTCGACAGGTAGTGCTTCCAAGGAATTGCAGATTAGAGGTGTTAAGGCTCGCCCACGATAGCCCGTTGGCGGGGCATCAGGGCATTAAGAAGACCACAGACCGAGTTCTAAAAGAATTCTATTGGCCGGGGGTGCAGGAGGAGATTAAAAGGTATGTCAGGTCGTGCGACACTTGCCAAAGGACATGCCCGAAGGGCAGAATAGGAAAGGCCCCGTTGGGACGCATGCCTCTTATCGACACCCCATTTGATCGGGTCGCTGTCGATATTATCGGCTCGCTGTCGCCCACATCGGTGAAAGGGAATAGGTATATTCTCACCCTAGTCAATTTCGCCACGCGGTAACCCGACACTGTAGCTCTGCCAAAGGTAGACTCAGCAACCGTTGCAGAAGGTTTGATGGAGATGTTTTCAAGAATAGGTTCTCCGAGAGAGATCCTCTGTGACCAGGGCTCCGGTTTCACTTCGGAAATTATGGGAGAGCTCAATGATGTCTTGGCGGTGAATCATCTCAGCACGACCCCTTACCATCCAATGTGCAATGGGATGGTGGAGAAATTTAATGGCCCACTCAAACATATGCTGCGGAAGCTCAGTCAAGAGCAGCCGAAAACATGGGATCGTTATATCGCTCCGCTTCTGTTTGCATACAGAGAGGGGCCGCAGGCAAGTCTAGGGTTTTCTCCTTTTGATTTGATATTTGGCCGACATGTGCGAGGACCGCTCGCAGTCCTCAGGGAGCTTTGATCAAGGGAACAGCTGGGGGATGAGACAAAGACGACATATGGGAAGTATTGATGTAACCTATGGAATAATGGAGTGCATAGTCCGAGAAATGGGCTGACGAAGTTCACTGCATGAAGAATGCATGAAGGTAACGTGCAAGTGAATTTAGAGCTTATCGAGATGTCCAATGTCTTTTAAATATGTAAAAAGAAAGTTCATTGCAAGTCTCTGTCGCCTGAAGAAGCAGGCTAAGGGACCTAAAACTTTGTCCATTGATAGGGGCACTGGGCAGAGCTTCTGCATGCAATGTTCATAGTACGCACGCTCGTTAGCATACGCAGGGCACTCAAGCAGGATATGTTCCACAGTTTCATCGAGGCACAGTTGTCACAATGCGGACTGTTCATTTGTCCAAAACGGTATCGCAAGCCGTTTGTATATGCAGCATTCAGACGATGCCGGTGATAAAGTGTTTCCAGTTGTCGAGGAATTCTGGGTGAGAGTCTTGATGTGGGTCGATTGAGTGAAGAAATTGGTACTGATGTGTCGGCAAACTCCAAAGCCGATACGTTTCTTCGTAAGCAAAGCTTTTAGCCATTTGGGACGCATCAGAGTTTGTGAAAAAAGTTCGAATGTATCTCTGATGTTGATGGCCCTTACGGGCCGCTTCATCTGCTTTTTCATTAGCAAGAATGTCACAGTGAGCAGGTACCCACTGGAATGTTATGCAGTGGCCTGCGGTAATAGCTAAATGATGTATATACCCGATGTCCAGGGAAACTGGCTGGTGATTCGTTTTCTTCAGCAGGTTGGCCAGGATCTGCAGATATGCTTTTGAATCGGTGAAGATAACCCAACGGCCGGCGGTTCCGCGCAGGATGTAAGAAACAGCTTCCTTAATGCCGTGAAGCTCAGCTGTCGTAGAGGATGTCCTCCGCTGCAGCCGGTAAGAAAGGCCATGGCCTGTTGAGGGCACATAAAGGCCACAAGAAGAGGTTTCTTTAGTAGTTGAACCATCGGTGAAGATATTGGTGTGCTGCGTATGTTCTTGGGTTAAGTAGGCGAGAGTAGCTTGCAGAAGCGCTGCCTGTGGCATGCGGCTCTTAGCATTCACACCTGGAACAGAGTTCTTCACCTTTAGAGGAGAGAGTGTCCATGGAGGAAAGGCCAGAGGTAGTAGTTTCTGTGGCTGATTAATAGTAGGAAGGGGCAGGAGCTGCACTGCCTGGCCAAAGCTAGAGTTGCTGTGAGTTAGGTGGCCACAGTGTAGGAAGTGCTTCTCCCCTTTCAGGGCATGGCGGAGATGGGTACGCCTAGTTTCCTGGACGGCAATCACCTCTAGTGGGAGACATCCTGCCTCTGCTACTGTTCCTGATGGAGAGGAATCCTTTGGGAGGCCAAGACATATTCGCAGGCAGTTGTTCCGTGCGGCATTGAGAGTCTTATTGCTTGATGTAGATAATCTTTGAAGCACTAGTAGACAGTAGCGCAAGGTTCCTTGAACGTAGGCTTTTTCAAGCAGAAGCATTGATCGGCATTCTTAGTACCCATTTCATGGCCGCATTTTATATTCGTTTTTTTTTACCTCTTCCACGCTGCTCTCCTTCTGTCTTTATCTCCCAAATTCCCCTCCCTACGTAGAGTAGCATGCCAGCGATATTGAAACGCCGGCTAAATTCTCTGTATTTCATTAAAGAGTCTATCTCTCTCTCTCTCGACATATGGGTATGTCCTTGATTTAAAAGAACGTCTCGAGCAAACTGTGAGTGCGCCACATCAAAATTTGCTGCGCGCCTAAAAATTTCAGAAGAGATATTATGACAGGAATAGCAAGAAACGGTATTTAAAGGTTGGAGATCGTGCCCTCATTCTTTTGCCGAGTAGCCACAATAAACTCTTGATGCAGTGGCAAGGTCCATTCGTAGTTTCCGGCAAAAAGAATAACATGGATTATTGGATCGACTTGGGGCACAGTAAGAAGCTATTCCATGTAAATATGCTCAAACGGTATGAAGATCGTTTGTCGTAAGAGCCCGTTTTCTAATAGATCGTTTGTGAGTTCCCGGAGGATGATGCCCAATGTACATACATACATAGAGTGCTAATATCCGGTGTTTGTAATCTGTGCAAATGCATTGTAGTAGAGCTTGTGGTTTGTTTTCTTCTTCTCTCGTCCTCTGGTTAGGGATTGTTCAGTGTGTACATAATCACTTGTATGGTATAGACGCGTTTAAAGTTTATCTCTGATGTTTTGTATAGTTTCCATTTTGCCGTTTGCCAGATGTATAGTGTTTGACCCCATGTTCCCTGTGTGCGCGTTTCCACACATGTGCCTCCATGTGTGACTGTGTACAGTGCCTTCGTGAACTTCAGCGAAATCTAACCTGTATGTTCACCACATGAACAGAAGTGTTGTGTGCACCAACGGCAGTTTTTTCCTATGAAAAAACTTTTCCGAAGGGGGGGGGGGGGGGAGTATGTGATGTGCACACCACACAGTCGAGAGATTTGTGGAACGCGGCGTGTCGGCAGTGGTGCGTCGGACATCGGAGCGCCGTGCGCGCCAGCCCCGCGTTGCGCGTGTGTGCGTGTGAGTGGTGCGCGCGAGGCAGGTATGAGGAGCGTAAGGCTACGTGTCAGGAAACCGAGGTGTAAAGGAAGACACCGCACCACAAGTCTAGTCGTTCAAGCGTGGAAGTGGTAGCTGTCGGACGTTAGATCCGAGCTGCCAGTGACTTCCCTTGGATCACCGACGCAAGACCATAAAGCCTCATTCAAGCGTGGAGGTGGCAGCCGTCAGACTTCGGGTCTGTGCTGCCGAGGACCTCCCTCAATCAACGACGCAGGCCTACTGCATCAATTTCAAGCTCGGAAGAGGCAGCACCTAAGGCTTCCTCGGATAGGCTGCACAACCCTATCCGAGGCACCTCCACTTACACGCTTGAACTACTAGACTTGTGCTGCTGCAGCTGCCCAGTTCTTGGGGGCGACTGACAAGAGTTCGTCAGCGTCTCCCGTGCAATGGGGGGGAGCTAGCGTCGGTAACGGGAGCGGTCGCATACCGCGTCGGCTCCGTGACAGATCGCAATCAATTGCGATACACCAACTTTTCCCCCTGCAAGCTTGTTATCATCGTCTCCAGGAACCTCAGCGGCACCCGTCTACACCACGTTTGTTAAGGTGGGGACAATTTTTGACCACTTTTCGGTCATTTGAAGCTTTCGTCACGCCACGGTGGTGCTAAGCTTAACAGCGCCGGGGCCTGCGATGGCCCCGGTCGGGGATCCCTCGGCTCTGGCGGCTCCAAATCAAGTCACCGGATACGGCCCGCAGTCCTTGCAGATTATAACAATGGATACCCATCAATCCGAGGATACGACTCAAGGCAAGGACCCTCTACCAACCGAGAACGACTACCTCCAAGATATGGTCCGCGTCTGGCGCGGAAAGAAGAACGCAGCGGCGGCATCGAGGGACGCTGGTGCTGGTGCCACCCAGCAACAGGCGCCGGCTAGCTCTGCGCATACGCAGGGCGGGAGTGCGCTGAACGCACCCTCGAAGAGCTCCAAGCAATTCCGGTGGCGGCCGCAGAACACGCCGCGCATTGAAAGAGATGACATCGTCGACCTCACGGCAACTTTTGGTCCTGGACAAGCCGGCGCTGCAGTCCGCAGCATCCTCGGGGACGACGCAAATGGTGGACTTGCGGTGTGGCTCGTTTGGGACCAAAACGTCCTTGTATGTGCACTGAAATCAGTCGACGCCACGGAGAAGCTACTCCGGGATATTGTGCTGCCGGTAGGGGAACGCGAGCTACCGTTCCGGGGACACCCTAAACTCTCCGGTGCGTTCTGTCGAGGCGTCTTGGCTGTTTCGCTAGACGAAACGTCTGAAAGCGTTAAACAAAAACTCAGTGCGGAACAAAATGTGGTGTCTGTGCGCAAGCTAGACGGAACCCCGGTTGCGGTGATCACCTTCGCGGGGACCAAGGTGCCACGGACGGTGTTGTACAGCAACGAACGGCTCCCTGTTAGCCTGTACAAGAAAACAGTGCCAGCATGGCACCGCTGTGGCACAGTGGGCCATCGGGCCGATGTGTGCCTGCGTCCGCAGCCGGGACGCTGCAAACGCTGCGGAGTCCAGGTTCCCGATGCCACTGCTGACGGCCCGGCAGAACATGACTGTGTTCCGAGCTGCCTCATCTGCGGAGGCGGCCAACCTACCGGAGCTCCTGGCTGTGCCGGGCGGTTCCGGAAAGCCATCAAACCGAGCTCCCCATCCGGATCCAAACCGAATACAAAGACGGGGCCCAAGCAGTCTCCTCCGCTCAAGGCCAAGAAAGCGCCAGCCGATCAGGAAACCAAGGCCAAATCCGGCACATCGAAACCTGTCAAGTCCGCGACCCAGGCGGTGCCCCCGGTCCTCAACGCCAGGGACTTCCCGCCCTTGGCACCCGTCCAACCACAGGTGAGCAGTTGGAGTAGGGCAGTCTCCGGGCCCCCTACCCGTCCCCCCCCTACCCGTCCCTCCCCTACCGAAACCGCCCTACAGCAGCAGGTAGACGAGCTCATGCGCCACAACCAAATTGTAGCGCGCTAAATTCTAGAATTAGAGGCCAAACAGGCTGGGTCATCGGAACCAATGCAAGTAGCTAAGCCCGATGACGAGGATGACGGATCATCCGTAACATCTTGCCTCACTAGCGTCTCGCGGCAGAGCGGGGACACGGTAGTTGGATCTGCTGATCGCGTCGCCGGCCTAGATGCACTGCAGCGCCAAACCGAGCAACTGGAGGAGCAAGTGGCGGCCCTCCCGAATCAAATCATGTCAGCAGTCCGCGAGTCCTTCCAGGACATATTCAAGGCAACTTTAACGCAAGCACTTCCCGACCTTATAGCCCAGGTCACTGACTCGATCCTTAAAGCCGTGCAGCCGTGGGTCAGCACCCAAATTAAGAACGCCACTAGCTTCGAATCCCCTCACCTCAAACGTAAGAAAACGTAAGACAGCCTCCCGCCAGGCAGCGGAGGAACATGGTTCAGGTTCGGGAGCTGGTGGGTCAGTGCGGCCCCTCGCTGGGGTTGTGCTGGCTCCCGGCCAGAGCTAGTCCGCACGCCCATAAATAAATAGAACAAGATGACTAGCAGATCTAATAGTAATGATAAAAACCTTGAAACATTCCAGACCATGCAATAGAGCTGCAGGGGTTTCAGAGCTTGGAAAAAACGGTCACACATCCAGCTCCTAGGTTACATGCCGGCACTCATTGCCCTACAGGAGCCCGGTATAGACGCTAAATTATCAGGCTACAGCACCTTTCAGGGGGGCCCCTCTACGTGCATCCTGGTGAATAAGGCTTACACCGTGGTTCAGGTCGACTTAGACTTGAGTACCAAGCAAGAATATACAATGGTCCGGGTACTGCCTCTCAGACGCCGCGACCCGTCAATACATATCCTCAACATATACTGCCCTCCGCATAAGCCGCGCGTAACCTTCAATGAAATCTTCCTTCGCGCGATAAAAATGGCAGCCAAAGAGCCTCTAGTGATCCTTGGAGACTTCAATGCTCCCAGCCTTCATTGGGGCTACCACTTCGAACAGGCAAGAGGACGTAAGCTAGCGGAGCTCATCTCCACCCCCAGCCTCACGTTGCTCACGGATCCGGCGTATCCCACCCGAGTGGGGAATTCGGTATCCCGCGACAAGTGTCCAGACATTTCTCTCGTTAAAAATGCTAGAGCGGCTGCTTGGGAGAACTTGGGAGGTTATCCAGGCAGCGGTCACCTCCTTCTCCAGATTACACTCATGGCGAAGGCAGCGCGCAAAAAATGGGGTCAGGCCAAGCTGACCGATTGGCACAAATTCAGAAATCACACAATCCCTCCCGTATTATTTTGCGGCGGCTACACGGAGTGGGCTAACCACATATACAACATTCACAAACAACAGGTCACAACACTACAAACCGCCGAAGAGATCCCCGCAGTGGACACCCACCTCCTGCATTTGTGGGAGGCTCGCCTGACCGGAGCTTAACTAAACGGTGGAAAAAACAGAAAACTAATCGCAAATTACGCAACCGCATAGCCAAACTCACAGAGCAGGCTGCAGCGTATGCTGCCGAACTCTCAGATTCAAATTTGATAGCACACTGCGACGCCGTAGCTCATCAGATGAGCTGGAAGGGGACGTGACGTCTCTGGACACCGTAACATGGACACCGACATGCACGAAAACAGACGACAAGCGCGGGCTCGGGCTCTTGAGAGACAACACGGCTCCCGACCCGGTGTATATTATGTAGACATAGCAGGGCCATCGCCCACGGGATTTTACACGACCGCTGTCGTTCACCAGGAAATGCACATTGATGGACTCTCTTTTCGAGCCCCGAATTCAATGCGAGCCGAGGAAGTAGAGACAGCGCTTGCTGCCGCCCACGCCAATTCGAGAATCATCATTACGGACTCCCGAAAAGCATGTGATCATTACTTGGCAGGGGAGATCTCCCCCTTAGCTGCTTGCATTCTAAGACGGACTGCCACTGATCCAACACCGAAAAGAATCATTTGGGCTCCTGGCCATCAGGGCTTACGAGGTAATGAGGCCGCTGACGCGGCTGCCCGAGCGCTTATTCACCGGGCTCCTCATCCCAGCTCTTCTGGCTCGGAGGCTAACCAGCGCTGCTGCGATTCAGGGAAATAATAACGCATTATAGCGACAACCACCGCCTTTTCCAGGCCCCTGCAAAGGGGCTGAGTAAGACGGAGGAGCGAACTTTAAGGCGCCGGCAGACAGGTACTCTACTCTGTCCTGCAATCTTAAAACATTACGATCCTAACACGGATGGGCGATGCCCGCACTGTGGGGAAACCTGTGATGTCTTCCACATGGTGTGGGCATGTACTCAAAATCCCCACCTCCCTCCTTCCCCTACCCCTTCCAGAGAGGCATGGGAGACTGCCCCCCTCAACTGCTCCTCGCTTGAGTTGCAAAGGGCTCTGGTGAAACGGGCGATAGACGGGGCATTGTCATGCGGTGTCCCGGACTAGGGACGCCGACCATGTAGCGGGGCCACTCTGTGTCTCCCAAACTGTATTTCAGCAATTAAAAGTTTTCACCACCACCCTCCGTGTCATCTCTGTTCCTCATCTCCTGGCTCTCTACCACCGCCTCCCAGGACGCAACGCCAGCGACGCATCGCAACTCGCCAACCCGCGTCTGTGCTACCTGCAAGGCATTCCTGCACCACCTGGGACGCTTTGTAGCCGGTGAACTCTCTCCTTTTTATCTGTTGTGTTTACGCGTGCCTAGTGTGTGTTTTCCTTAGTGTTTTCATTCCTTTCATTAGCTCCTTTCCTTTAAGATATAAACACGGCTTCGTTTTGTTTTCTTTGATTTCTTTGTTCTTCGAACCTGTGAACAAGGCCCCCGTTCTGGGCGCCGAAACGTCAACTACAATTTTTTCATTTTACTGGTCGGCGTCTCTTTGTTTTTAAATGTATCCCCCCGCCTAGACGGGATTCCGTCACACTCTCGACTTCATTTCTTCGAACCTGCACGCGAAAGCGTTCCCCTTCTGCAGTCGGGGACGCGTTACCCCCGATTCGCGACAATACGATAGGAAGAACTAATGTTTTAGAAACACTTGGTGTTCACTTTAATTTATTTATGCTATGGGATAACCACATCGAGCAATTGGAGCGTTAACTAGCTCGCGTAGCCGGCATACTCAGAAGGTTAAACTGCATAGTATCTACAAGGACAAAACTTGTAATATACGGTGCTCTGTCTGAGTCTCATGCTAAATATTGATATTTTGTTCGGGGTACAACGATTCAAACCAATATTGAGAAGGTTTTATTACTAAAAAATGCAGTGAGAGGAATAGCGGGTGCTACATATTTAGGAACTACAAATTTTTAGTTTTATAATACCACATTATGTGTGCAAGGGTCATCCATCAGTATCATGTGATTCAGCTGTATAAATTTCAAGTACACATTGACACAACATTTTAAAACTTGCATTGCTAATCTACGGGAAAATACTATTCTTCATAATACGCGACACTATGAATACTGGTATGCACCTTGTTCACGCACGAATTAGGGCCTTCAAACACTATGATATGTATTAGCGTGGTTCCTGAACAGATACACTCACTAATCCATCCATTCTCTCCGTTTAACATAATAGTATCAGAAATATATTCGCAGGTAACATGAATAGTATAGAACCGTAAAATATACAAAGTATGCATGTGGAGTGATTAATCAGCTATCATTTGCATGGGTGTAACGGTGCAGAGACTATGCTGGAGATCTATTATGAAGATATTGTACATATTTTTATTTCGAAAGCAATACTGCTTGCACTTTTCTGCCATCGATGGTCGTGGCGCCTCCTTACACAGCGGCGCACCACGTGACCGCGTGACGTCACGACAGACCGAGAGCCGGGGCCCCAGCTCGCGCCACCGATGGTGGAGGTACAGCATTACACGGTAGACACGGCGGATGCGGGCTGAAGAAACGGATGAAGTTGCTTTCGCAATTTCTGGGCTTAAGCAAGCTGAGCCTCTGCCAATTTCTTTTGTCTTATGTATCTTTTGTTTTTGTTTTTGGTGTAATCTGGCATCGCCGTGTTGAACCGCAACGGGATATGGGAGCTTTGTCAAGCTGCGTGTATCGGATGTTCAGTCGGTGACGCACGCATGTGCAATAACCAGCGGCCAAGCGGTGTGGAGCACGTCGCTCTCTGATAGATGATAACTCAACCGCCCTCTTACGCACCGAGTGCGCTATAAAACAGTCGCTGAATAAAGCCATTCGTTCACTGTTCCCTGGCTGCATCCACGTTTCACTTCGGCCAGCCAAGAAACGATACACTGCGTGCACGGCTTTTTTCCCCTTTTTCTTGGGCCATTGTACATGACTGAAATAAAGGGAACTGAACTGAACTGAACTGAGTGGCTGGGGGTATTGCGCTCATCACAAAGAAAGGTGGACTCTGTTTTTCTTGTAAGGTGTTTGGTTCCTGGCGTACCCTTATACCTCGCTATCACATCTACGTTTCTGTATATGAATGACCTCTTTCCCGGACAATAAAATTATTTTTGAATATGCACGAAGTCTGTCTATTCGCTTTTTCGTGTGCGTGTCATACAATGGTATCCAGTACAATGTGGTTTCCTCCAGAGGTGTTTCTAAGGGGCATAAGCTAGTTGTTTCCGCGCACCTTATCTTAAACCTACATTGGTGTATATCATTTGTAAAACATTTTGCAATGGTTTTGCAAGTGATTTAAATAGAAGGATTTAAATAAATTCATTGGACGTCCATTAGAGATGATTCCTGCTATGCTTCAAACAACTTCCAACAGCATCTCAAATGAGTTATGTCTACTGCATTTCGAGATGTGCTTCTCTGCACAAAAAAGGTGTGATAAAATTGCCCTTTGCTCCCTAAGGGAGGCTACGTTTCTTTCTGTAAGCCACCTGAAACGAGGTCGCAGTACGCGTACTGTCATCATGTGTGTAGTGAGCTAATTCAAATCTTGTTGAGAAAAAAACAACTGTAACAAAGGTAGCCTGTGAAATTTAATTCCGTCCGTAGGAAAGGACCAAAACGTGGCGCCAACTGCCGATGATGAAGATTCTGGAGCATGAAGTAAAGCTTAGTAGCGCCCACATGACGTGGCCAGCTATATTGTTGGCTGCTTTGCGGCGCCAAATCACATCTGCTTGCTCTCTGCTTAGAGGGGAACCTTGAAAATTCGAACAAAGCAGTCGAAAATATTACATCTCATGGTGGCCTGTATTCCCTTTAGACTTTCGTCTCTGTGTGGACTAATATTCTCGCCAAGTAAAAAGGTGTGAATAGCTGACCACTCACTGCTGCACATCTTGTCCTTTGACATGCCACGTGTAGGTGAATGTCCTAGCAGAAGCATTGAATGCTGTAAGATCACCCGTCAAACACTGCAGATTTGGTAAGTTTGTCTTCGTTGCTACTACCACTGCATGTTGCACCGATTGAGCAGTCTGCAAGAGAAAATAAAATCTTTTGAGCGCTGAAGCAAGTGCCACTTCTTGCAATAGCGAAGCCTTGAAAATAATAATGGAAGCAGGACTAAAATAAGCATGCCTGCAGATGGACTGCAGCTGCATTTGTTTGCGAAATGTTATGCGCTCAGCGGAGCACCAGACGCAAGATTAGGATGACAATTTTCAGATCTGTACGAAATTTAGTACGCAGAGAACAGCTCCAAGTCAAGAAGCACAAACACAATCATTGTGTTTGTCTGTTTGTTCTTCTGCTGTGCTTGCACTGATTTCCGCCAGAGGAGAGGCGAAAGGCAGAATGGTTGGGTCCATAAAGCTGTTCTGAAACTCCATGATATCTTTGAAAAAAAATAATGCAATGATTGTCTCAAAACTAAAAGCGTCTAAACTTTAGACTACGGAGGACTTTTCGCCTAGAGTGCTTTCTGCTCGACGAAATATGCGGGACGCTACGGCTTCTATTAGCATTAACGGCTCCTTCGTACGGCTGCGTTTTGACCATTTGTTTATTGAGAACGTTCAGTATGATTGGGATCACGCTTCAAAATCCTTGGTTAAAGTTTGTTGTAGCGAAATAACCCCGATAATCGTTAGTGTTCAAGTTATATATCCAATCTAATCACCAACAGCCGGTCCGTGAAATTTGTCGAAGTCTTTTCAGCCCATCAGCACTTCTGAATGACTCGCTTGTAATTCCGTGGAAAATATGACCATCTTGAATGCTAATGTATGAAGCGTGCTAAAAGAATTTGCCATTCTACTCTCACTATTCACCTCTACTATTCACCTCATGTTGCTTGCGTTGCTGAAAGGTGGCTGTCTAATGGAATCAACGACTATGAATTCATTCCTTATGGTTATACTGCATTTCGGGCAGATAGTTGTAGAGGCAATGGAGGGAGCTTTTCTCTGCTTAGTCTTCAGCTTAGTCCCCTAGATACGGAACCCGTTTGGTGCAGAAACATCTTCTCTAAGTCTTCCATCGTTATTTGTGCCTTTTATCGCCATCCGCCTGTGCGATTAACAATTTGATAAATCTGTACTGGTTCATGCCTAAAATTAACTTCGGCGCCTCTATATTAACGTGCATGGGAGATTTTTTGCCCCTGGCATTCATTGGTCACTACCAAGTGCTTCTCCAAGGCTCTTTCTATTAGTACAGAAGTATTGGATATTTCTAGAGCCTTCGGTCTTTTACAAAATAGTCGATGGTTCGACTCCAAATATTGCATTACTAGACCTAGTTTTTTTAAGCGCCGATCTGGCAGCGAAAGGCCTCAAATGTGAAATAATAGACGGTATCATTGATCACAAATCCATCCCAGTTTCGCTACTTTTCGTGTTCAAAAGCCGCGGTATGTCTTCTCGGGCTTTCCAGGTTTAAATAGTACCGATGGTGTTTCTTTCAATGACTCTCTTGCTGATTGTTCTGGTGAATTTGCAGCCCTTAATAAAACAAGTTATCTTGATTCGTTAGTTACTTGTTTGCATAGCACTGTTAAAATCTACAATAATTGTTCTGTCCCTCTTAAAACTAAAAGAAAATATTAAACCTTCTCTGGAGTAACCGACATATTCTGCATCTGTAACGTTGGATGAAAAGTAGTATCGAGATTTTAGTTTAATTCTGAAAGTACTGCCCGCTTTAACAAACCAAAAGAAAGCTGCATTTTTAAGATTTGTGCAGAAGATATTTATTTTCGCGTTTAACTTCAAAATTTACTGATCCGAACCCAAAAACATTGTGGACTGCGATCCTTCCAAAAGTTGCTGCATCGATTTTCTTTATTGATAGCGACCGACTAATCCAAGACCACAGGGGTGTTTCAGACGCATTTAATTGATTCTTTCAATTTTTTTAAGCCTGGCAATTTAATCATTTCATCATTCCACTACGCTGACTTATCTTCGACAGATATTGCGAGAGTTTCGTTGGAGAGTGTTCCGATTGTAATACTGAATTCAGATGTGAAGTTATTGCGTCGGCCTGATAGAATCTCCAATGCATTCCTCATTAGATATTCACCATGGACGTCTCGTTATCTACCTGTTATCTATTTATTGAATCTCTCACGTCTAGTGTGAAACCTAACTTCTGGAAATCGTCAAACGTTCTGCCGTTTTTTAAGTAAGGCAGTAAGCGTTATGGTGAGAGCTACCCACTTATCTCGCTTACATCGTCATCCACACACTTATCGGGAAATTCCTTAAATTGCGTAATCTTTATGCAATGTTCAGGAAGGTTTTAGGAGAGGTTTGAGCACATATACTCAATTGCCAGAATGCGCACATGACATTGCTCATAATCTGGACTTTGGTTATCCAACTGACGCAATCTTCATTGATTTCTAAAAAGGCTCCCGACAGTGATTTATTTTAAGCTAATGTTGAAATGAAATCTCATATTGTAGAATAGAACGTCGTGACCTGAATGTCTAATTTCCCCTATGATCGTTTACAGCCTGTTAAGTACAGTTCAGACCTTCTAACATTTGCGCCCTTCTAACATTTTTCGGGCCATGAGGCTAGGTCGTTAGGCCTTTTATTATTTCGATTGTATAACAATGGCATGTCTTGCAAACAGCATCACCTCGAACATTTCCATGCAAGCTGATGACTGCGTTTTTTATGACATCATGCGCTCTTCATATGCTAATTCCTGCATGAATGACTCATTTTGTAGCTTTTAAAGGTTCCATGACAGCTGTAAGATCAATAATAATTCCCTCAAAACTGTTATGACATCCGATAATGGTTCCTACTAGGCGTTTTTGATTACCCTCATAAGGCCTGCACTTCATAGCCCCATTTATGCTAATTGGGAGATTAAAAGCCACTCTCTCATCGACATGCACGCGAAACAGGACGGGCTCATAGCCGGGGCACAAATAAAGAGTGGAAAATATGTAGTTTTATTTTGCAATGTAAATTTTGCATTTTGTTTTAAATTTTATTGCCAGAACATGAAAAAATATTCCTGCAAATTTTAATGAACTGATGGTGTCTCCTAGTCTCAGTCAATATTGCATTGAACAGTTCTGTATTTTTTCTTCTTTATCAGGACAAAATTTTTTGCGTCGACCTAGTCCATATTTTTAACTTTACTATTTGTGCAAAATGAATTTTTTGAGCGGATGTTTACTAGTAATGCACATTTGTTACGTTAAGGTTTGTAAGTTAGCGCACCTAGCTTTCCCGTCTGTTTACTGCGTGTACATGACTCACTGGATCACGCCTAATTGTTTCAATTCCAACCCACACCACCCTACAATTGTTAAACGAGAATTTTACAGAACTAAAAATGCATTGTCGCAGGTTGCGCTGGATAAGAGGTTTAGTTTATGGGATTTGGCGTCTCAAAGTGACTCAGGCTATGAGGGACGCCGTAGTGGAGGGCTGCCACAATTTTGGCCACCTGTGGTTCTTTAACGTGCACTGACATCGCACAGTACAAGGACGCCTAGCATTTTACCTCCACCGAAATGTAGCCGCCGCGGCCGGGATCGAACCTGCGTCTTTCGGGTCAGAAGCCGAGCATCTTAACCACTGAGCCACCGAGGGGCGGATATCAGGAAATACATATGTTATGGAGGCATACGCTTGCTCCCTAAGACATACGCCATCTATCACATAAAGCAAACAGCAAGTAGTAGTATAAAAGCTCACCACAAAAGAAGATTCTTGGAAGGGAAGGAAAGATGCAATAAAAATGGTTTTCGAATTCATCAAGATTTTCAAAAACAGTACTTCATTGATCTCCTTGTATTTTATGATAAGTAAGGTCGATTTGTTATAGACTGGTTCCTTACTCTGAGGGTGTCCACTGGTTCTTCACCCTTCGCTTCCTTTCCGAAGGTGGACCTGAGCGCAAGTGCTCCCAAGAGGGAAAGGACGCAGATCAAGTTCATCTCGTCCTGTTGGACTTTCTGCGAGCTCTGCTGCAGCGTTGCCTTTTATAGCCCCCGAGATCTGTGATCAGGCCGCGAAGTAGTGTGTTTAAAAACTAGCAAGCACTACAAATTTTATGGAGCTTTTCTGTCTAGTTTTCTGACACAGTGCCTGGAATGTTCTGAAAACAGCGGATATACTCGGGCTATTATTGCCTTTTGCAGCCTCGTGCCGCTTTGACGAGGGAGAACAGGGAGCAGAAAAGTACACAAAATGTGGCTTCATGTTGTTAGGAGAACGAACGTGGCTGAACAGCCGGCAATTAAAAATTGTCAGGAGGGCAATGCACCCCATTAATAAAAAACCCATTCGGTCTTTTGGAATTCTGCTGCCCTCTTGGAACCTAGACACGCGGTAAAAGGGTGTGCTTCAGGGTAACTGCCACTCGTTAAACCGTAACGAAGGTTGTTGTTCAACGTTGACTAAATGGCTGTATACTATCTTTTCAATAAATGATACATGGGTATGTTAGTGGCTATTAAGACCAGTGGGGTAAATACTATAATTAGTTGGCGCCTGGTTGGAGTACTTTTGGCATAGCAACACTTGTACAGAGCTTCTTTTGTGTCCGCCACGGTAGCCTAGTGGTTACGGTGCTTGGTTGCTAACCCGAAAGACGCGGGTTCGATTCCGGCCGCGGCGGTCGAGTATCGATGGAGACGAAATTCTAGAGGCCCGCGTACTGTGGGATGTCAGTGCACGCTAAAGAATCCCATGTGGTCAAAATTTCCGGAGACCTTCACTACGGCATCCCTCATAGCCTGAGTCATTTTGGGACGTTAAACTTACTTGAATAATAAACCATAAAAGCTACCTTTGCTTTCTCTCGTATATAAACCGCAAGCCCGCTTGTCAAAAGGAACATTTGTTTTTTTTAGGGAGTTAGAATGTTTATGGCTTCCTGTATTGTACCTGATGTAAATATGATGCAAGAGACACTACAAACCAGGGTGATCAATGCCTATTCTTTGATCAGGGCACTTGTCGTTTTTTAGATTTGTTAGAGCCCATGCTTTACCAATATCACATTGGCACTACATGGACCTTCCATGAAATATTGTGCGTTAAATTAGGAGCGAAGCTACGATCTCTGCAAAAGATATCGAACAGACAATGACGGCCCAACTGAGGAACTGACAGGATTGTCGTCAAAGATTGACCACGTATTTAATGCAACTCAGGCCCGCTCCGAATGAACTGCCTCAAGGCAGCAGATGATCGCCGAAGTTTCATGCAGCAACACACTGTGGAAAAAATGACTTATTCAGATTGACTACCTCGCTTATAGGTTTAAGCTGCCAAGTGAAAGTTGTTGGAAATAGCACCACTTACGCAAGCAGTGTTGTTCCATATTGTTTTGCGCTGAAGAGGTGTAGTTGAGCAGTCTTTAACGCATCCGCCTATTTTTGAACGACATGAATTACAAACAGCAGTAAGCCGTAAGGCATTTTCGATTACTTTAGTGCTGTTTCATTCGCACTGTTGTCAGCAGAAGCATTCATTGACTGTTTGAGCAGTGAAATACTTGCAAGGAACCCAGGCAGCCATTGAATAGAGTCCGCGGCTCTAATATTCTAATTTCTAAGACATCCGTCCTACAAACGTGATTGCAATTATTTTTTAAACAAAAATTAATTTTAGAAAGAAATAGAACGTACAGTGGTCACTATTCTTATTCTGATTCCGTGGCACGCGTTGGGGATGCGGCCACTCCTCAGATAGATGACAGGTCGCAAACACAAGGAAAATCGAACATTTATCCAGGCATTTACAACTTGTAAAAACGCGGTGCTGCCACAGTCGTGCAGCGCGGTAGAAGGAACGAGAGAGTCACGAGTTACGTAACATGACACCTCCGGAGGGAGGTGTAAATAGGGAGAAAGCACGCGGGCGAGAGGGAAGGCGCACGGGGAGAAGGAAGAGAAAGAGCGGGGAGGAGAGAAGTCCAGTGTTCGCAGATGAAGTTGGCGCCCGGGCGGGAAATTCAAACTGGACTCGGGACAGCACACTCCCCGTCTGGTTATACATATAACCACTATGTGATGTGTTCAGTCCTCACACGGAATAAGCAGCAGTGTCTCAGTCACAGGACGGAGAAACGTCTTTATCACTCCCCGTGTGGCCGTCTTGATCTCGACCTTTCGCACCCTGCCGTCCGCACTCGCGATGGCGTTCACAATGAGTCCCATGGGCCACTCGTTGCGATGAATGTGGCTGTCTCTCAGGAGCACGAGGTCACCTGCCTTGAGATTCCGAGTTGTCCCCTGCCACTTCCGACGACTCTGCAGGGTGGTAAGGAACTCGCGTCGCCAACGGCACCAAAAGGCGTCGGCCAGCCACTGAACCTGCCGCCACTGTCGCCGATACACATTCTTTTCACCGAAGGCTGGTGGCACTGTGTTGCCGCCGACTTTCTGGGTCAGGAGTGTTGAAGGAGTCAGCACTTCCCAGCACTCCGGGTCGGTTGAGACAGGAACGAGGGGTCGGGAATTTATGATCCCCGAGACTTCCGCCAAGAAGGTTACCAAGTCTTCGTGAGTAAGGCGACGAGAGGTACTCTCAAGAAGCATGGAGTCCAAAATTCGCCGTGTGACACCTCCCTACTGAAACGAATCCGTATGCAACTATATGGAAGGCATACGGTTTCCGTACATTTTCCGCAAGGCGCATACAGAAATCAAACGGATGCCGTACGGACTTTACGGAAGCCCATATGGATCTTATAGAAACCGTGCGGAGGTTACGGACGGTTATATGCGGAGAACATGCGGGCGTCATATGGTGTTACGGACGGCCTTATGGAATATACGGTGGGTACGGACGGCTGTGTGCGGAGAGCATATGGACTTCATAAGGTGTTAAGGACGAACTTACGGAACGTATGGAATATGGACGGATACGGACGCGGCTATATGGCCGGAGCGTACGGAGTCCTTACTGACGTCATTTACGACACATGCAGTCTGTATGCATATGCCTCTGCGCAGCACTTACGGAAACTTATCCATATGAATGGATGGTCGCAGACATATATGTATGGACGTGGATCCGCTTGCGTAGATCTGCATCCGTATATATAGACACGAAATATGTCCCAGTTATGCATGCATGGATCTGCTCGGTAAATCGATGCGTGAAGACGGAAGCGACGACAAACGCCCGTTCTTGTAAAACAATTATAACCGCTGGCCTGCCGTCACTACAACGTGACAATATATCTTGAGATATGCGGTAAAGATGCAAATTTAAGCGCGCGGTTGGACTTTCGCACACGGCTAGGAACGAGCAGCGCTACACATGTGCACGTGCGCATGCATGACGACGGACGAAACGGCGCAGAACGGTGAGCAATATGGATCGCCGCGTACCGGCGCCGGGAAGACGGCGAAGAAGCGCGGTTCAACTGCAGCTGCTGAATAATGCGCTGCCGCGGGCAGAAGCGACACTTGATCCGGCAGCGGGTATTCAGCATGTACGGGGAGCAGCGTATTCCCGCGTACGCCTGTGGTCGAGGAACCTATGAAGGCCTTTCGTCTACATCGCGTGAGAACTGAATCTTCGAAGAGCCCGCAGGGAAAAGAACCTTTTCGGATACTATGCACATTAAAGACTGCGAACAGAGAGGAGAGACTACAAACGGGTGCCACGAGGGTCCGCACTACGAAGGCACTCGCAAATACATATATATATGCTCTGTTGTTCGATATACATTATTACGGGAAACAATTAGGCCGAACGCATTTCAGCAGAAATTGCTGTAAATCAATGTGGAACGCAAAATACTCAAAAGAAAGCACTTAATTGATTCTTACAAAACTGCCAAGAAACAGTCCCAACGTTGTATGGAACCAGTAGACACCTCAGTAGCTGAGCCATATTTGCAGGCCCTTCACCATTCTGGTAAATATCCATAGAAGACTGGAGTTGATCAGTGCACCTGCTTGTTTCCTACTTGTTTCAAATTAAACAGCCCCTTTCAGGAAAACCAGCAGGGTTCAATTGTGGAAAACAGCAGCGCACGAGGGCAGGATTATGAGAGAGACAACACAGACGCGGTTTCCATTATGTTGAACCAGTTATAGTCCATAGCAGTACAGTTGTGCTACCTCAGCATTTAGCAGTCATTACTGACCGTTAGGTATATGGCCTACCTGCAGTTCAGCCGTCACGGTGTAATTATGTATAATACATTCCTTTTGTCACGTCACAGGACAGTTAGTCATGATAATGGCAAGCCCCAACACTGGAAAGCAACAGATTACATACAAGGCGTAAACAGTAATCACCGAATACATAATAATAATAATAATAATAATGTTTGTTTTATTGTACGAAAAGAATACAAAGTTCCAGAAGCGGGCATGTCAAAGCCATCAATGGCTTGAGGGACTATGCCTGGCAAAGTCAGCAGACGGGTGTGCAATAGCCAACTTTGACATATGCAAGGGAACAAAATAATAATAATAATAATAATAATAATACTTTATTGCGCCAAATATTAAAAAAAATGTACAGAAATCCGGCCTGCCAAAGCCTCATAGGGCTTGAGCGGCAGAGCCCGACAGGCAGCGGAACCGCGCAGACATACGCACGTTTTACATGCGTTTTACATACGTTTTACAAGATACGTTTTATTTCACGAAAAGAATACAGAGTTCCAGAAGTGGGCATGTCAAAGCTACCAATAGCTTCAGGGACTCGGCCCAACAACGCCAGCAGACGAGTACGCAATAGCTAACTTTGACATATGCAGAGAACCAAAAGTTGGGAAAAATCAACATCAACAAGGGACAAAATAAAAATCAACATCAGATAGGTAGCACATACATATCACAGAAATATGGACTAATACATTTTAACACGTTACACAGAACCAAGCATGTTTTTTTAATGCATTTCTTGATGTAACCAAGAATATATACTTCATCTGGCAATTCGTTCAGAATTCTCGGTACATAAACACAACATCTAGCTTCGTCATATCTCGTCAAAGAGCGCGGGACTACAAAACAAACACTAGTTCAATGACTTCAGGGAGCTGTGTAACATATTGTTACGTAAATGTAGGCACACAATGTGTAGGTGAGAAGCATGAGTGGGGTTGAATACCCAAGTGCATCCTTGGTCTGACAGGAATGTTCCTAGCTTCTCGTGGTCTGGGCCACTGGTGTCCAGTTTTAGTTCTGAGCACGCTCCAACAAAGTTCGTACCGCAATCGGACCTCAGCTGCTTTGCCGGGCCCCTTATGGCGAAGAATCTCCGGCGAGCATTAATAAAACTTGAGGTGTCCATGCTCTCGATCACTTCGATGTGAACAGCGCGGATACTCATGCAAGTGAAGAGCACGGCCCACCTTTTGCTGTTGGCCTCACCGCCTCTAGTCCGACGAGAAGCGACTTGCCACGGGCCAAATACATCTAGTCAGACATAAGTGAAAGGTGGCTCGGTGCTTAGTCTCTCTGCAGGCAGGTCTGCCATCTTCTGCTGCAGCTGCCTTCCTCTGAGCTTGCAACACGTAACACAACTGTGTATGTATGAGGCGATGCTGCGCTTAGCTCCGACGATCCAGAACCCAGCTGCCCTGACTGCTCCCTCAGTGAAATGGCGGCCTTGATGTTTTACCAGCTCGTGGTAATGCCGCACAATCAGGGTGGTGACGTGGTGCCGTCCTGGCATGATGATGGGCTTCCGCTCTTGCTGGTCGAAATGGTTTGCTCTGTCT
Source organism: Amblyomma mixtum (assembly GCF_055824585.1). Taxonomy (NCBI): domain Eukaryota; kingdom Metazoa; phylum Arthropoda; class Arachnida; order Ixodida; family Ixodidae; genus Amblyomma; species Amblyomma mixtum. The sequence continues at coordinate 104,477,846 of NC_143013.1, forward strand.
AGTCGGCCACCAATTCTCAAAAGACCGTCGGAATCAACCCATGGGTCCAGCCTCCACAGAAGGCTTGACTTCGGAAGTCGCTTTCCTCGTTGCAAGCTTTTCAACTCGTCTGAAAACGCTTCTTTCTGGACAGACAGAATAATGACTGCCTTCGCTCGGGCTAGGTGTTCTGTAGAAGGTCCTAGTTGTCGAGATGAGCTGTTATGCGGGCAGTCTGACACGTTGTGAGAGGTGCCCCGAAATTTGCTCACCAGCCGCACGAGCATTGCAACTGCGCGAGTCAGCTTAATCCAACTCGAGAAGCGCTCGAACCGCCTGCTGCCGAGTTCTTGCACGTCTACACTGGTTGCGAGAACATTTGCCTGGGGCCGCACCTCCGTGTCGGAATCAGCATCGACCAAGTTGAACTTGCCCTTCAATACCCGCGAGCAGTGTTCTTGATGATACAAAAACTCCGGGCCTGTCAGCCAGGCCGATCCTGCCATTTGGGCTGCTGGCACAGACCTTGTTCCGAGGTCCGCAGGGTTCACGTCTGAAGGAACGTAGTGCCATTGCTCTGGCCGTGTAGAGCTCCTGATGCGTTCGACCCTGTTACTGACATACACATAAAACCTCCGAGTCTCATTATGTATGTAACCTAGAACCACCTTGCTGTCAGTGTAGAAATTTACAGCATCAAGCTCCATATCTATTTCACGACTGACGAGCTCTGCTAGCTCCACTGCCAACACCGCGCCGCACAGTTCAAGCCTTGGAATGGTGTGTTCCGGATGTGGTGCTAGCTTAGCCTTTCCTATGACGAACCCAACATGACACGCACCATCTGGATATGCCACTCTGAGGTAAGCCACCGCAGCCACAGCCTTGGTTGATGCGTCGGAGAATATGTGCAGTTCCTTGCGCTGTGCGGTAGTGAGTGAGGCAGGGGAATAGGTGCGAGGTATGTCCAGCTGCTCGAGTACTTGCAAGGAGTCTTTCCACGTCTCCCACGCGGCCCTCCTGTCTTCAGGAAGTGGACAGTCCCAGTCGCATGTCCCAACGAGCATCTCTCGGAGGAGGGACTTCCCTTGAACGATTACTGGAGCAACAAACCCAAGTGGGTCGGACAGGCTATTCACCACTGACAAGCACCGCGCCGAGTGAATGGCTTCTCTTGGATTGCAGTCGTAAATGTGAAGACATCCTTCTTCAGGTTCCAAGAAACTCCCAGACTGCGTTGGATTGGTGGCGTGCCATTGCACAAGTCAAGATCCTTCAAATCCTTGGCACGGTCTTTTTCTCGGAATGCTTCCAACACTGTAGGGCAGTTAGAGGCTATTTTGTGGAGCTTGAGGTTTGACGCGGCCAACATCTGCTGTGTGCGGTGTATCAGGCTGATGGCTTCCTTGTCTGTAGAGAGAGACTTCAACCCATCGTCCACATAGAAATCCCTCTCGATGAACTGCCTGGCGTCGCTGCCAAATTCTTCCTCTCGTTCTCGTGCTGTTCTCAGCAGCCCATAGGTTGCAACTGCTGGTGAAGGACTATTTCCAAACAAATGAACCTTCATTCGATACTCCACCACGTCACTGTAGATGTTGTTGTTGCGGAACCACAGAAATCTCAGATAATTTCGGTGATCGTCTTGTACCAGGAACAGTAGAACATGTGCTTTATGTCCACAGTTATGGCCACGGGTTCCTTCCGGAATCGGATGAGCACTCCGAGCAGGCTGTTGATCAAGTCTGGACCGGTAAGCAGCACACTGTTTAAAGACATGCCTTTGAACTGTGCACTGGAGTCGAACACAACTCGTGTTTCGCCGGGTTTTCGTGGGTTGCAAACACCAAAGATGGGGAGGTACCAACACTCTTCTCCTTCTTTAACCGGTGGAGCTTCTTCGGCATGGCCATTCTTGAACATCTTGTCCATGAAGGCCGTGAACTGTTCCATAAGTTCTGGCTTTCTCTTCAAGGTCCGTACGACAGCTGTGAGCCGCGATTCGGCCAAGCATTTGTTATTCGGAAGCCATGGCCTTGGAGAACGAAAGGGGAGAGGCGCTATCCAACTGTTGGATTCGTCCTTTGAGAACTCGTCGTCCATCAGCTTCAAGAACTTCCTGTCCTCGACAGAAAGTGAAGGTCTGTTGTCATCCTCCGTTGTCTGGAACAGCGTTTCAGCGATCCCATCGTCATAGCTGTGTTTCCTAACAGCGTGCTGAGCTGGTTGGAAGCAGTGTGTCGACCCCTCCATGACAGTGAGTTTCTCTTTGACCAAGAAATGGTTCTCACATGGCTCGAAAAGAGAGGGACGTCCATTTTCGAGGACGTTTGTTTTGACGTTGCTGACACAGTCCGGTGTGCGACTTCGACTTACGCAGAGATTTCCTACGATGACCCATCCCAGATCCAGTTTCTGAGCAAATGGCGCATCAGCCGGTCCGTTGCGCTGTTGTCGAACCTTGTGTATTCTGAGGATGTCTCTCCCGAGGAGAAGTAGAATCGTGGCCTCCGGGTCCAAACAAGGAATGAATTTAGCAACAGCTCTGAGATGAGGGTGATGCAATGCAACTTCCGGTGTTGGAATCTCGGTCCTGTTGTTAGGCATTTCGTTGCATTCGATAAGCGTTGGCAACGGAAGCTTCACGGAGCCATGTATGTCTTCTATGAGAAAGCCAGACGCTCTTCTTCCTATTGCATCCGTAGTTCCAGCACATGTCCTTAGTGTGTAGGGGGAACTGTGACCATTGAGTCCGAAAATGTGGAAGAACTCTGTCCTTGCAAGGGACCTGTTGCTCTGGTCGTCTAAGATGGCATACATTTTTGCAGTCTTGTGAGGCTGAGTCGGATGACTTACTTTCACCAAGCAGATCTTGGAGCAGGATTTGACACCGTTGTTTTCACCGCAAACCTCTGTGCACTTAGATGACACCTCAAGTGCAAAATCCTTGTCTATAATTGCATCTTCAGCATCGTTCTGAGCTAGAGGAGGCTTGTGGCTGACATTTCCAGCGTGAAGCGCCGTGGCATGCCGATCGCTACCACAATCGTCGCATTTGAGAACTGTTTTGCAGTCTCTTGCAAAGTGGTCTGTCGAAGCGCAGCACCTGTAGCATATCCCAAATTTTTTCAGCAAAGATTTTCGTTCATCCAGCGGCTTTTCCCTGAATGCGCGACACTTCCGGAGGGGGTGAGGCTTCCTGTGCAGAGGACAATACTTGGTTGCATCGTGCCACTTTAATGCGTTTGAGGGCGGATGGTCAGTGCTTGCTTCCACGTCCGTCATTTGCACTGAGATGGGTGCTCTTCTCGGGCTTCCATCCGATGCCCATCTGTCTACTCTTGTGAGCCTTGAAGGGGTGCCGCTTGCGGAGCTGAGTTTGAAGCTAGGATCGTTTCTCGTTTTCGCTTGGTCCCTGATAAAGCTGGCAAAGAACGAGAAAGGGGGAAAGGCGACCTGATGGTTCTGTTTGTACTTGGAGCCTTTCGCGATCCACATGTCTTGCAAGCGCTGGGGCAGCTTGTCTACAATGGGGTTTACCCCTCTTGCGGTGTCGAGATAGGAGAGCCCAGTCAGGTGAGGGTCACATTTTGCTGCCTCAACTTCAAGAAGGAGGTCTCCCAGCTCTCTCAATTTCTGGGTGTCTTTGTCGGTCAGTCTGGGGAAGTTCGAAATTCTTCGAAAGATGGCCTCTTCTATAATTTCCGGGCGACCATAGCATTCCTCAAGTCTTTCCCAAACTACCTTTAACCCGGCCTCTGGGCTGTCGACGTGCACGGAACGCAGCCTCTTCGCGTAGGTTGACGATTCAGTCCCAAGCCATTTCACGAGAAGGTCAAGTTCCTCGCTTGCCGTGACTTCGAGAGTCTGAGTCATTCCCTTGAACGTAGATTTCCACGACCGGTAGTTTTCAGGGCAGTCGTCGACCTTCGTAAGCGAGGTACTCACAAGGTCGCGCCGAATCAGATACTTTGCCATGGCGGTCAGTTCAGGGGCGTTAGCTTCATCTCCCTGCTGAGTACCAATGTTCTGCGTGATGCCTTGGTTGCGAGTGCTTGGTGTGCATGGAGCGCGGTCTTCAGGTGCTTCATTAGCGTTCTGACAGATGTAATGCTCCCCGCCGTCATGCTGCTGCGATTGCTGGCGCGGGCCGATGCGCACGTGAGCCTGGTCAAGCACGTAGTCAAAAGTACGTTGAGCGCGGTCTTCGGATGCCTCGAAGACAGTCCGACAGATGTGATGCTCCCCGCTGTGCTGATCTACGGCAGCCTCCAGGACGTCCGCTTGCGCTTCCGCGGCGGCCGCTTCTCTTTCCAACTGCATGACTTGTAACTCTGTGTCTAGCTCGGCTTTCTGGCGTTCGATTGCCGCAGCCGCACTTTTCTCTTGTTCTTCCAGTCTGGCCTTTTCCAGTTTCACCGCGGCTTCTTTCCTCTTGAGAGAAGCCTGTACTCGCGCCGCGGCGGCCTCCGCTCTTGCTCTGGCGGCCAGCATGCTTGGCGTTGTCGAGACTGCCGAACGCTCCGAACGAGCTGAGCGCGACGAATGCCGTGACTGCACATAGCTTGCTGTGTTCTCAGAGCATGCAAAATGAGACTGGTCCGGACTCACTTGAGCAGCGGGCGACTTGCGGTCTTGTGACGCCATGTCGTCCGTGGCTGCGATGCGAAAACGGAACTTCTGAAGAGCGGAGCCAGCCAGCGGAGCCTAGGTGCTTTCGAAGATTGCGCGAGACACCGACTCGACGTTCATCGCGTTTTTACTATTCTGATCCCGTGGCACGCGTTGGGGATGCGGCCACTCCTCAGATAGATGACAGGTCGCAAACACAAGGAAAATCGAACATTTATCCAGGCATTTACAACTTGTAAAAACGCGGTGCTGCCACAGTCGTGCAGCGCGGTAGAAGGAACGAGAGAGTCACGAGTTACGTAACATGACACCTCCGGAGGGAGGTGTAAATAGGGAGAAAGCACGCGGGCGAGAGGGAAGGCGCACGGGGAGAAGGAAGAGAAAGAGCGGGGAGGAGAGAAGTCCAGTGTTCGCAGATGAAGTTGGCGCCCGGGCGGGAAATTCAAACTGGACTCGGGACAGCACAATTCTAAACATTCGACATTATTTCGTCAAGGATAATGAAGCCTGTACAAAAAGTTACGAACAAACATTTAAATACGAAAAACCCAGAAACACAATAAAATATACAGCACACAAATAAATGTATGTATTCGTGCAAAATAAAACAGAAAAAATGTTCCCGTAGATCCGATGATCGAATCGGGACAGCGCCACTAAATCTAGAAACCTGTGGCGTTTAAGTGGAAGAAGTTGTAATTTTCGCATTAAAAAGCCTCTGAAGAGACCACAGGGCAGATTTTTTAAGGATTTAGATTACAGATTGCTTACACAAATTTGTTTAGACAGTCCATAGACTGTCTATAGACTTTAGTCTATGAAGTCTATAGACTGTCTATAGACAAATCATATAGACTGGTCTAGAGACAGTCTATAGATTTATGGCCATACACTTTTAGTAGACTTTTGTCTAGAGACAGTCTATAGACAAACGTCTACTGAAAGTCTATAGGAAGTCTATAGACACAGGTCTATAGACAGTCTATAGACGATCTATAGACTTATCGCCATACATTTTCTATAGAGTTGTCTGTAGATCGTCTACTGGTCCAGTAGACATATGTCTATAGACATTACATAGGTGTGGGGCCTTGCACTGCTGTAGACCTTTGTCTGTAGACAGTATATAGACCTCTGTCTACTAAGCTATTAGTAGACCATTATCTATAGACTGCCTATAGACAGACAGTCGACAACCGTTGAAAAAGGTCGCATGACAGAGATCACAAATGACACAATCAATATACTTACAATTTTAGTTTATTTCCAGACTATCCAGGCTGGGAATATGCAATACATGCACCATAAGAATGCACCATAGTAACATAAATGTTGAAGGTAACAGTCCGGCTAGTTTCCTCGGAAGCATTCTTTGTCTGCAGTCAATCATCCAGCCATGTTCACCTGTACAGCACGAAGGAAAAAAATAATATAAGAGGAACTGAAAAAAAATTCCCATTCCATCTCTACACATGTGCTTTACAATGCAAGGCATATTCTGGCTATGCCATTCTAGAGAGGCAATCTTGATCTTTATGGTTTGGTTTTATGGGGTTCAAAGACCCAACGCGACACGGGCTACGAGATGCTGAAGTGAAAGGCAGCTGAATAATTTCGGCCACCTGTGCAGAATACAGAGGCCTTTAGCATTTTGCGTCTATTAAAATGCGACCGCCTAGGCCGGAATCGAACCTGCATCTTTCCGGTCGCCAGACGAATATGATAGCTCTGGAGCACTCTACTTTGAATCCAGTACTGATACTGATTTCTGTATGGCAATACCGTTACAGCCAATACTGATCTCTGTATGGCGATCTTTTTACATTATTTGTAACAGAAGACTTTGAACAATCGTGCCGCATATCTGCATTGACTCGCAAGGAGCTGTTGAGAATGCCACCTCCATAAAATACAGATTCAGTGCACCTTACACAGGGATCCAAAAAGGAGAATATTGCAGCATTTATTCTTATAACCGCTACAGAAGAAGCGCTTCAAAATACCCTGCGTGAAGCCTGGTACACCCGGCCAAATTTTTAACTGGCTCGGGTGTTGCATCGCTAAATGCACCTTGTAAAAAAAGGTGCCTTTCGGCTACACTGCTGCCATATTCATGCTGTAATTTGACGAGTGAAATGTCATTTCGTGGTTCCTTTTTGTTCATATAAAGTTTTAGTGGAGTACTTGCGTGTTTAGATCAACGTTATCAGAAATATTCGTCTGCCACTACGAACAGCTGAAACAAGCGGCATACGCAGCAATGGATCTGGTCCCTATGGCCTCATCCTTTGGGTAAACTACTACTCCTTTCATGGCGGACAAGTCGTTTACCCAGAGCAAGTGCAAATGCGCCACCAGAACCATTGCTGCGTATTCCGCTTGTTTCGGCTCTTCGTAGTCATCATCATCATCAGCCTGACTACACCCACTGCAGGGCAAAGGCCTCTCCCATGTCTCTCCAATTAACCCTGTCCTTTGTCAGTGGCCGCCACTGTATCCCCGCAAACTTCTTAATCTCATCCGCCCACCTAACTTTCTGCCGTCCCCTGCTACGTTTGCTTTCTCTTGGAATCCACTCCGATACCCTTAAGGACCAACGGTTATCTTGCCTTCGCATTACATGCCCTGCCCAAGCCCATTTCTTCCTCCTGATTTCAACTAAGATGTCATTAACCCGCGTTTGTTCCCTCACCCACTCCGCCCTCTTCCGATCTCTTAGCGTTAAACCTATCATTTTCCTTTCCATAACTCGCTTCGTTGTCCTTAACTTAAGCTGAACCCTCTTGGTTAGCCTCCACGTTTCTGCCCCATAGCTGAGTACCGGTAGGATACAGCTGTTGTATACTTTTCTCTTCAGGGATATTGGTAAGCTACCATTCATGATCTGAGAGAACCTGCCCTATGCGATCTACCCCATTCTTATTCTTCTAGTTATTTCCCTCTCATGATCCGGACCTGCGGTGACTACCTGCTCTAAGTAGATGTATTCTCTTACTACTTCCAGCACCTCGCTACCAATTGCGAACTGCTGTTCCCTTGCTAGGCTGTTGAACATTACTTTGGTTTTCTGCATGTTAATTCTTAGCCCCACAGTTCTACTCTGCCTAACTGATTCATGATGCTTTGCAGTTCTTGTCCTGAGTGGCTTAGCAAGGCAATGACACCAGCGAATCACAAATTACTTAGGTATTCTCCATTAACTCTTATCCCCAACTGTTCCCATTCCAGTCCTCGGAATACCTCCTGTAAGCAGGCAGTGAAGAGCTTTGGCGAGATCGTGTCTCCCTGCCTGACACCTTTCCGTATTAGAATTTTATTGCTCACTTTATGGAGAACTATAGTAGCTGTGCAATCGTTATAAATATCTTCCAATATTTTCACATAACACTCTTCCACACCCTGATTCCGCAATATCTGCATGACAGCTGAGGTTTCCACTGAGTTAAATGCTTTCTCGTAATCAATGAAGGCTATATATAGAGGTTGGTTATATTCTGCGCATTTGTCTATCACCTGAGTGATAGTGTGAATGTGGTCTATTGTCGAGTATCCTTTACGAAAGCCTGCCTGATCATTTGGTTGACTAAAGTCCAAGGCTGTCCTAACTCTATTAGCGATTTTAGCGATTACCTTAGTAAATACCTTGTAGGCAACGGACAATAAGCTGATTTGTCTGTAATTTTTCAAGTCCTTGACGTCTCCTTTCTTATGAAATAAGATAATGTTAGCGTTCTTCCAAGCTTGTGGTACTGTCGAGGTCACAAGGCATTGCGTATACAGGGTGGCTAGTTTCTGTAGCACGATCTCTCCTCCGTCCTTCAACAAATCTGCTGTTACCTGATTCTCACCAGCTGCTTTCCCTCTTTGCATTGCTCCTAAGGCTCTTCGTGCATTGCTATTCGTAGTGGCAGACGATGAATATTTCTGATAACTTTGATCTGAACACGCACGTACTCCACTCAAACATTATATTAACAAAAAGAAACCAGCAAATTCCATCCCACGCGTCAAATTACAGCATGAATATGCCAGCAGTGTAGCCGAAACGCACCTTTTTTACAAGGTGCATTTAGCGATGCAAACCCAGAGCCAGTTAAAGATTTGGGGGAGTGTACTTAAGCCGATACACGAACGGGCACAAGCTATACAAAACCAGCAGGCAGAAGCAACCAGTTCACCACAGATTTGCGCCTATCACTTGAAGCACAAAGACGAAACAGCATACTCATACATCAGCGCGCGCTCCTACAAACAAGCGGGTTGCAGCGCTTCCATGCCGCGCTCATTATTCAGAAAACTCATACAGCACACAGAGGCTGCAGCTACGCCGTTTCAAAAGCAGTCGCGAGGTTGAGACAACATATTACTGTCACGATAAAATACTGTTTGAAATTAACTTAGTTTTTCCTTCAAGTGCAGCACCAAAAGCGCGGTAAAGAGGTGTGTTTCTTGCATGGAGGTAGCCTATCCTAACGCTGCTAGAAAAATCAGCGAAAGCATTGAACGCGCTCAAAGTAGGAAGTATTTCAATGAAACAATTAACGCTTTTAACAGGCGCAGCTATAATAACACGAGAGCTTAATTGCATTTTAGGCGCAAATAAGCGGCAAGTTACATTGGCCCTTTCGTAACGCAGGAGTCTGAAATCAGAAACACATACTTTGCCTCTCGCGCAAATGGTATTCGAGAAATCCGTGCACGCGTGAGCGGGATTCATGAACGAACCACTCGAAACGAAATGCAAGCCACCTCTTGTCGAGCCGACCTTTACCCAGCTTTCAAAATGAAGTGCCCGCAGGCCAGCGTCGCGGCCAACGGCTCTGATGACAGACATGGACGAATCCATACGTGTGCAACGAAGGGGAAACGGGATGCAGCTCGTGGGTTCTTCGCGGTGTTTGAGCACGCTGCCCATTGGCGCCAGCAACGAATTTTATTCACCCATCACACTATAACCATTCCTCCAGTGCCGCTTGACTACAACTTTGACAAACGTCTCACGCTCCATTACAAGACACCTTTGCTGAAACGTCGGCGTCGACGACGCGCACCGAGCGAGCGTCCTCACGTAGCAAGCAATGCACACCTCAAAAAGAACAGCACTCCATGGTCCAGACAGGCGATAACAAAAAGATTAAAAAATAAATGCTAGTACGTTTTCGGAGGTGCAACGTAAATTGAGCTCACACGGCGCTGACTAACGCACAGTTCCATTTCGGCCGTCATTCACAGGCTAAACGTCATTTCTGGCCGCGCATATACCTTGCAACATGAACAATCTAGTACACGGCTCGCGAGGAGCGGCTTATCATCAAGGGCATCGCACAGACTGCCTTTCCGCGCGTTAGTAAAGACAGCGGCACAGAGATAAGCGGCATTAGTCGAGAACCCGATGGCTTCCGCCTTAGAAACGAAGATAGGACGTTTGTCGCTGCGCACATAATCTGTTCTGCACATGCACACAGCTCTGCTTAGAGTGGTTCAGGAGACCAAATGAATAAAATATAAACGTGTAGACTTACCTTAAGCGGACGATGAAGTTGGATTTTGAAGAAAACGTAATCCGCGAGAAAACACGCCAACGCCACCGATGCATCCACGCACAGGGTTGTTTGCAGCCCGAATGATTCTCCGCCGTCTCGCGGTAAAACGGGTAAAACGTGAAACGGAAAACCATTTCACGGTCGTATCTTTATCGCTCGCACTCTTGCCGTGTGTAGCTTGATCTGATATCCAAGACCACAGAACGCAATTGGTTTATAAGCTTAAGTTCTTCGCTTACCCTCTAAAAACTTTATTGTTTTCGTGAAAATAGAACCGAAATCTAACAGCTTGTCCGTATACGCGCCGCATCTCCTACCGGATAGTATGTGGCACAATTCTCAAATAATAATTATAATGTTGCATAGCATAACGTCTTTCTTGCGTGTGTTCGTGTTTACAAAACTGATATGCGCAACATCAGCGTGTCATCGGCTCCGAAGCAACAGGTGCAAGGGTAGGAACGAAAAAATACTGGCTCTGTGATTTTCGTGTCGCAGCACTCATTCACGTGAATACAAACTGCAAAGGTATTAAAGGCAGATGTTAATCGCACAGAGGACCAGGCTCTTTGAGACTATTGTAAGGTGTTTCTAAGGGATGGACGCTTCCTTGAATTCTCACACCCGTCTTTCCCCCTTTATTTTCAGGACGTTTTAAAGAGAAATGTAGAACCGTTGATAAAATGTTTCTGATTTCAGCGCGTTCGATAGTAACGATCGAAAGATGGAATGGAATTGTGTCGAGCGATTCCTTTAGGGGACAGTGTATTCGTTCGATGTAGTACAGTTTGCGGGCGCCCTTACTTCACGAACGGCTGCCTTTCCTCGGCTTACTTATAACGGTAACGTCACGGTATAACGAAAAGGAGCTTATCAAGGCTCCTGAAAACAATATGCAGGAATTGTAATGTTCTCACGTAATATTTTTTAATTTCCGTAATAGCGAAGGAGGTGGAGGACTCCCGACATAGCTGCGGTCACGAGATGCAGGGCCCCTCAGCATGCAGTGCAAAAAGAAATTGACATTGTTCTGGACTTTGTCGAAACTCAGAGTGTAGAACATTGTTAGATAAAATTATGATTGTTATAGACTGGTCTATAGACAGTAGAGTATCTATAGTGTACGGTCTATAGACAAAAGGAAATTTAGGTAGTCGTAGACTGTAGTCTATAGAGAGTCTATAGACAGTCTATAGACGAAAGAAAGTTGAAGCAGCTATAGACCGTAGTCTATAGAGAGTCTATAGACCGTCTATAGACGAAAGCAAATTGAGGCAGCTATAGACCTTAGTCAATAGACAGTCTATAGACCATCTATAGACGAAAGAAAATTGAGCCAGCTATAGACTTTAGTCTATAGAACCTCTATAGACGAAGCGAAATTCAGGCAGGCAGCTATAAACCTTGGTCTATAGAGAGTTTGTAGACCGTCTAAAGACGAAAGAAAATTGTTGCAGCTATAGACCTTAGTCCATAAAGAGTCTATAGACCGTCTGTAGACGAAAAGAAATTTGAAGCAGTTATAGACCTTAGTCTATAGCGAGTCTATAGACGAAAGGAAATTGAAGCAGTTATAGACTTTAGTCTATAGAGAGTCTATAGACAAAAGGAAATTGAGGCAGCTATAGACCTTACTCTATAGCGACTCTGTAGACCGTCTATAGACGAAAGGAAATTGAGGTAGTTATAGACTTTAGGCTATAGACAGTCTATAGGCAGCCTAAAGACGAAAGAAAATTGAGGCAGCTATAGACCTTAGTCCATACAGAGTCTATAGACCGTCTATAGACAAAAGAAATATGAGTTAGCTATATACTTTAGTCTATAGAGTGTCTATAGAACGTATATACAGTAAAAGAAATCGAGGCAGCTATAGACTTTAGTCTATAGAGTGTCTATAGACCGTCTATAGAGTAAAAGAAATTGAAGCAGCTATAGACTTTAGTCTATAGAGAGTCTATAGACCATCTATAGACAAAAGTAAATTGGAGCAGCTATAGACTTTCGCCTATAGATTAGTTATACACTACTATAGACAAAAGTAAGAGTCTAAAGGATGGCTATAGAGTCTACAAAAAGTGTATAGAAAGTCTATAGACCATTTTTATCAGGGATTGGGATGTGCACACCACACTGTCGAGGAACTTTTGGAACGCGGCAGTGGTGCGTCGGACATCGGAGCGCTGTGCGCGCCAGCCCCGCGTTGCGCGTGTGCGCGTGCAAGAGGTCTGCGAGAGGCAGGCACGAGGAGCGTAAGGCTACGCGTCAGGAAACCGAGGTGTAAAGGAAGACACCGCACCACAAGTCTAGTCGTTCAAGCGTTGAAGTGGCAGTGGTCGGACGTTAGATCCGAGCTGCCAGAGACTTCCCTTGGTTCACCGACGCAAGATCATTAAGCCTCATTCAAGCGTGGAGGTGGCAGCCGTCAGACTTCGGGTCTGTGCTGCCGTGTACCTCCCTTGAATTCAACGACGCAGGCCTACTGCGATCGCCACTTTGCTGCCACGGTTTCCTTGGATAGGCTGCACAAGCCTACGGTGTTTGCGGAACGCCATCGACAGGACCCGGCTACAGTTCTCCTGCTGCAGCTGCCCAGTTCTTGGGGGCGACTGACAAGAGTTCGTCAGCGTCTCCCGTATCCATCTCCGTTCCTCATCTCCTGGCTCTCTACCATCGCCTTCCTGAACGCAACGCCAGCGACGCATCGCAACTCGCCAACCCGCGTCTGTGCTACCTGCAAGGCATTCCCGCACCACCTGGGACGCTTGGTAGCCGGTGAACTCTCTTCTTTTTATCTGTTGTGTTTTACGCGTGCCTAGTGTGTGTTTTCCTTAGTGTTTACGTTCCTTTCATTGGGTCCTTTCCTTTAAGATATAAACACGGCTTCGTTTTGTCTTGTTTCATTCGTTTCTTTTCTTTCTTCGAACCTGCACGCGAAAGCGTTCCCCTTCAGCAGTTGGGGACGCGTCCACCCGATTCGCGACAGTGATGGTCCTCATATAAATGCAGCGGCGTCTCCACACGTCACCGAGAACTTGCTCCTAAACTTATTGAAAGCTTCAGTAAGTGAAAGCTTTATAAAAAAAATGTGGCATATTGAGTTTTTGTTGCTCAAGAAAATCGTTTATGGTTTATGGAAGTTTAATGTCCCAAAGCGACTCAGGCTTTCAGGGACGCTATAGTAAAGATCTGTAGAAATTTCGACTACCTGGCGATGTCAGCGCACGTTAAAGAACCCTAGGCAGTCGAAACTGTCAGAGCCCCCCAACTACGGCGTCCATCATTTGAGTGGCTTTGGGGCGTTAAACTGCCATAAACCATATTCTTGAGCAACAAGAAACTCAAATTGCAACAATTATTTTAAACATCTCACTTCCTAAAAGTTACAAAAAGAACAATTGCGGCCTGTCATTGAATGTAAGCCTCCAGACGACCTGCTTCATCTTTTTGAAACAAGCAAGTTGACTGCGGATAGACATGAATGAGTAATATCGGATATTGGTTATTAACGCGAAAGCATTACAAGACTATGTCAGCGGGTTTTTGTGTCCGCAAAACGTGTCGGCAGCAGTTGCGGGGAACTGTAAAGAGATAACGCCTAAAAAGTGGTTATAATAGAAGGGGGAAGATATGAGATTGCCGGGCGAAAAATTTGGTGGATATCGGGCCATTAGTTACTTCATTAGAGTAGAAAAAGCGATTAAAAGTAAGCGTTGTTGAAGCGCGTGTGTCGCAAAATTGAAATCGCCGGAAGAGTCGCGCCACGTGACGCCTCCACATGACCTACCACGTGACTGGCTCACGTGACCAGAAAGGTGGGCGGAGCCAACGCCCAGCGCGAAATTTGAATGTCTGAAATGAATGCCGAGGTAAAACGATGGGGGCTTTGGAGTTAATCAAAATGTAATCAATAATAACAAATTATAGAAACACCAGCAGTAAATGAAGATGAAATAAGGTGCGTTACAGTGAACTGAGTTGAAATAATTATAAATTAAGGTGGATTAATGTGGGATAATGTTACGATACATTGGAATGAATGAAAGGTGAAGTAGAGTAAATCAGTTGTGAATTGTAAATTCACAACTTATTTCCTTAACCGTAGTATTTTACTTAAAAAATTAGAATTTTATGGTATACGTGGTGTTGCCTTGAAACTAATTGAATCGTACCTTGCTAATTGCCTGCAGTCGGTGTCAATAAATAATGATTCCTTTTCAGTAAAAGGTTCAGTAAAAGCGTGTTTGAGGTTCCCAGGGTACTATTTCGGGACCGTATCTTTTAAATATTTATATAAATGATATTGTTAACATTGATAATGACACTAAATTCATAATTTATGCAGATGATGCCAGCCTCTCCTTTGAGTGTAATGATTACGAAATGCTTCTTAATCACTCGAAAAGTACTTTAAGCAAACTTGATGATTGGTGTTTCTGCAATGGTTTGGTACCCAATTTTTTAGTGCTAAAGGAAGAGACATTGCGTCGAATTATTTGCTGCATATAAATGATAGACCTATTTATTTATTTATTTTATTTAGCTACCTTCAGGGCCGTTAGGCGTTAGAGTGGGGAATGAAATTGTCAGAGAATTTAAAACCTTGGCCGTTATTTTTTCAGGGTATACACTTTGGGAATGTCGCACGAATCATATTATAACGAACATAGATCTCACTATACGAATATTATTTAGAAATCGAGACTTCCAGTTAGCACAAGACTGCTAATTTCTCATTCATTATTTTTATCGCGCTATAAACTACTGTTTTTAGTATGGGGCAACACAACATCAACAAACGTTAGGAAACTGGCAGCAATGCAGAATAAAGTAATCAGGATTATTACAATGTTGACCAACACTGCTCAGCAGATATCTTACTCAAGGGATTGAATGTAGTTAACATGGAGAATATGCTTAACTATCGCCTGTGTAAAAAGCTAGGAGATGAAAAGAAACCAAACAAAAACCTGCTAATAACTCTGTCAAACTTGCAAACAAATAAGCATTATTATACAACTAGACATCCTGAGTACAGGGCAGTGCAACGTAGCCGCATTAATTATGGAGACCAAATGCTGCGACAGAGATTGCCGATTATCTTAAGTTACTTTTCGAAAAGAGCGCTAACGTGACAAGTATTTCGAGCCCAAAGTTCAGAGATTTATTCGTTTAGTATCCATCCACAAGTCATCCACAGAAAGTTCACCTAAGCAATTGTTCTAAATAGTAGAGTAATGTGTGTTCAACAGCTTTTATGAAACAGCTTTCTCTAATAAGATTTTTTTCTTTAATGCCATCTATTCTACGTTCATATCTTCATCACCAATGTTTTGTGTGTTCAATATTTCATGTCATGTTGAACAGGGCTGTCTATGCAACATTGTATGTAACAACGTTTTATGAAAGTTGTGGTATATGATGAATTGTATACATATCAGGGTGTTGAACCGGAACTCAACCCGAACCCGAAACCGGAACCGAACCCGAATTTTCGCCCGGAACCGGAACCGAACCGAACCCATATTTTTTTCGCCATCTTGGAACTGAACCCGAACCGGAACGATTCAAAGGAACCGCTTCGAACCGGTTCGGGACCGGTTCAGCCCCACTTTTTTTGCATCCAGGCATACGTCTTGTTTTCCGACAAAATGAGATGATCTATCGCATAGATTTACCCACCTGTAGCTGTCTGCGCTGTGAAGTACGAAAATCATACCCAGTATATGCGACAGCAAATTTACAGGATGTCTGGTGCCTGGGATGAAGCCTAATTGACGCTTCTGTAATGTACTACTGCCAATTCTAAACACTTGTACGTTAGGTTTATGCGAAATCTTGAGTTATTACTACTCCCTTTTACATATTTGCGGAACTCTTTAATCAAAATGTTAGGACTGCTCTAACTCAATAAAGTACTATAGACACCAAACTTTTGCTTGCGTGCTTTCTTCTTTCAAACGATGCGTAAGACGTTGGTGTACATGGAGCACCGCGTTGTGTTCACCAACACGCAATAAATAATTTATATTTGAATTTCTTCTTGACGTTGCTTCGGTTTCACCAACATAACGATGGCTGTGACGTGTAGTGGAAATTAGGTCGCGTGAGGTGCTATAAAACGGCACTATAACTGCTGATATGTCGTTCGTTGTAATTATAGGTCTTGAAGTCGGCTGATTTAAGTGCTACAGTGAGTCAAAACAACGTATCAACGTTTGTATTAGTTTTCCCGTGCCTCACGTGACTCAGTGTTGAACTCACGTCAAAGCGATCATTCGCTTAATGAAACCAAAACAGCATGGCAGAAAAAATTATTTTCTAAATTATTTAGTGGCAGTAGGCGAATACCACACGGTGATACATGTATTGTAATATCTATGGCGTCATTTGAAAGGAGAAAACACGCAATAAAACTGCGCGTTTATAGTCATTTTAGTACCGATTGAGAACGCCTTCCTTTTCTTTGCGTCATTTCCCACAAATAGACGAAATATTAGCGCGAGGACCCAACAATGTTTTGATGGTGGTTTTTGAGGAAAGGAAATGGCGCAGTCTGTCTCACTTCTTGATGGACGCCTGAACCGCACCTTAAAAGAGGGAGGAAGATGGGAGTGAAAGAAAAAAGAGAAACAGGTGCAGTAGGGGTAAGCTCCGGAATAATTTCTACCAGCTGGGGATCCTTAAGCGGCAACTGCATAGGTTATAGAAATCGACGAGCTTAAAAGGGTCGAATGTGTGAAAATTCCAGGTAAAGTAAAGTATGCGAAGTCCTTTTGGCCTAGCATTTGAAACGGTGATGTAATAAGCAATTAAAATTTCGACGGCCTTCAAGCTTCTCCGCAACGCACAACGCTAAGTGGGGGACGCATAATGACGTCTTCGAAAGTATCCGTACATTTCCAACGCATAAACGCCTGCTTTGAAGGAAAAAAGCAACGCCACCGAAGTCAAAGCCCGCCGAACATTTTTTGCAGCGTCCAACGATGCACGGCAGGGTGTGGCTGACGGTAGCAGTAATTTGAAATCATACCTTCCGTGACGTCACACTGAACTTCCCCGCACTCCTCTGTGGCTTTGAGGAGAAGTGCAAAATTTAATCGTCGATTACGTCACTATTTTAAATGGTAGTGCAAAAAACTTAGCATGCTTTACCTTCAGCCTATATAGATTTGAATCCTTGAGTATCGCGAAATTCTCAAAAAGTGGCGCAGTTGCCCTTTAACGTGCACTGGCATCGCGGAGCACACGGTGCCTTTTGCGTTTCGCCTCCATCGAAACGTGGCTGCCGGGGCCGAGTTCGAACCCGGGTACACCAAATCAGTAACCGAGCGCCCTAACCACTGAGCAACCGCAGTGGGTAGTGCAACATTTATTTTTGTAGGCGCTCATTGTCTAAGACAGCAAATTCTAAACAAAACCCCTCACGATGGGCCTGTAGGGCAATAAAGAAAAAAAATGGCTCAATGGCTGTGGAGCACGGCTGCTGATTCCAAAAATACAAAAACCAGCGTGACGTCGAAAATCCCCAGCTGGTCTCCGTTAATCTGGAGCCCTCCACTACACCGACTGTCATATAGCCGCAATGTCTACTCGACACGTTGAAGCCGACATATATATCTACTAGTATTACCAAAAGAAGAATGTATAAATTGGTGCAGCTTCTTTTTTTTTTTAGAATCCGCATATTCTTGTTTGCGCGCGACTGAAATATGCAACGAAAGGCGGGTTCTTGGAAACGGTGGAGATGTACTAATAAGAAAAAAATTAAATACCGATTACACAAAAGGGCAATACGGAAATACATGCGCTCGCTGGCATGCGATAGAAACGTGCTACGTCCAGAAAGATGCTACTGCGATGAAATGTAACTGCGATGAAGTGATTTCGTTATGCCGATTTGCTGAAATCGTTCTGCTTCCAAGAAAAAATTGCTGCCAGTCGCCAGCGCGCGGCTCCATCCGCTGTTCTCCCACTGCTCGATCTTTAATTCTCTGTCTGGCGACTTATATCTACTTCTCTCAGTCATACTTCCCGTTCTTAGTGTCTCACACAACAGGCTTATGATTGTTAGCGTTTTTTTCGTAGAACGCTTGGGCGACTGAGTACGTTGAGCCTTCACAACAATCTGCCTCGGCTATATCGGGTACAGGAGGGTGATGGGGTGGGGGGAGATGGGTGAAAGTTTTGAAGGTGCATTTTTACCAGTGAATGCCCTGATGTGCGCCCACCGGAGTGTGCATCAAGGATGGAGGCTGCACGCACGCAGCGCGGTTATTTTTGGGAAAGCAGGCTATGCTGCTAACGCAGTAAAAAGAACAACTAAAAGAGTACGCATAGTCTAACTTCTGACTCCGAGCGGGATTCGTACTAATGGCGGCGCAACAGAAAACTCTGTTTACAGATGCTTTAGGCTATTCGGCTATCTTGTAGGCTTCTTTTTATGGTTAATGCATCGAATATTTCGAACCTCTCTGACCCTCCTCATGCCTTACTTGACCGCTTCGAATTCAGCGATCTCGGCATAAGGCCTCATGCCACCATAACTCCCTGCCTCCGCCCGCACATGAAAATTTCAGATGGTGCACACGTCATAAAAGGGGAACCAGTCAGGAGGTTGAACTTGCGCAGCATATTCCTCCTGCGTTGAAGTGCACTGTTGTCTGAACAGTGACTTCATGGAACACGGTGGTTCTGCGTCCTATGAACACGGAGTGTTCACACGGAATTCCGGAGGTTTTCATCGCAGACATAAATGTTATAGTTAAATGTATGATGCCAAGAGACTGCTTAAGTATGTCCCAAAATAATACAGCATCAAGACAAAAATATAATTTTATTGCTGAAATTGTTTCTCGTTGTTCCCACAGGTAGAAATGCACTGACTACAGCACAAACGCCCCTTTGGCGCGAAGGTGCGTCCTAACATGTAAGGTCCATGTCTGAAGGGTGAAAGAGGTTTTTGTGGCCGATTGAAACTATAGTCGAGTCCACTTATAACGAACCTGACGGTCACGCGGGTTTCATTCGTTATATTTGATGTTCGTAGCAAGTGGATTCTTTGTATAACAGCCAAAAATACAAAGGCCGCTAAAAGTGGCAATTATTTCTTATAAAGCTGCATTATGCGTGTTTACTTGTGCAAAGCAGAGCCTGTCGCGGCTCTTTCCAGGCTATCTAGGGTGGTCATTTAATCCGCGTCGAGACCTTGCTGCCAACTATCAAATTTAGGGACGGGTATAACTAATTATGGATGAAGAGTGCATGGCAACTGGTGGCAGGTCGGCCAAATAAATGAGATTCCTGACAGTAGGGAGAGCTCGCACATGGTATTCAACGTCTTCGTCAGAGCAGGCGCTTCTGCGATTTTGTGGTCCGCAGGAACGTAGCTATCCGAGGAAACATCCGGTCGGCTATGGATCAACGAAGCTTTGCCAGAAATCTGCAAGCATATGGTCACGTGTGTTTTCGAGCTGCTTCTGTCGTTCCTGGGCTGATGCAGCGACGAAGTAGCGCAGCGCTTGTGGCGCAGAATGCATCCGTTGCACTGTCCGCTATATGACAATACCTGTTAAAACATTAAGTTGGGCTAGTTGGTAACGGCTTGAAGGAATCATATTCTTAGCGGTAAGAAACAGACACAACACCAAGATACACACAGCGGGTGTCCTGTGTGTGTGTATCTTGGTGTTGTGTCTGTTTCTTACCGCTAAGAATATGATTCCTTCAAGACAATACCTGCACATGGTAGCGGCGCAAAAGATGGAGACGACTGGGCAGGCTATGCATACCACGTAACTGGCATGGCCAGCAAGGATTTAAGAATTATCTAATCGCTGCTGTTAGTTGATCCGCGACCATGGCCAGTAGCTTTGCTTTTGACGATGCCTCTTTCTCACGCGCACCGCGCTTCTTCTACTCGGGATGCTTTGCCGAGCCGGCGAACGCGTATAGGCAATGATTGCCCTCGTTGGCCATCGACGCGGGTTTGGCCGGCGGTTACTTACTATTTCAACAGAGAATTATAGCATATTATTACCGTGTTTACTTTAGCGTTTACAGTGTTACCGGACGCCGGACTTTCCGGTTAGCGTTGCGCACAGCAGCGCCGCCTTTTAATTCTTGGCATATTTTTTCCGGAGCGGTGTTGTGAAGGTTGCGAGGCTTGGTTTGGTTTATGGGGTTTAACGCCCCAAGCGACTGAGGCTATGAGAGACGCCGTAGTGGAGGGCTCCGGAAATTTACACCACCTGGGGTTCTTTAACGTGCACTGCTATCGCACAGTACAGGGGTCTCTAGAATTTCGCCCCCATATAAATTCAGCCGCCGCGGCCGGGATCGCACC
Source organism: Amblyomma mixtum (assembly GCF_055824585.1). Lineage (NCBI taxonomy): Eukaryota > Metazoa > Arthropoda > Arachnida > Ixodida > Ixodidae > Amblyomma > Amblyomma mixtum. Next base: position 104,498,345 of record NC_143013.1, read on the forward strand.
CGCGTGTTTCGGGTCAGCAGTCGAGCACCATAACCACTGAGCCACCGCGGCGGCTAAGGTTGAGAGGAGCTATTTCATCTGCGTGCTTAGCGGAAGAACGACCTCTACAACCTCGGGGTAGTTTACCACGCCACCGCGTTCGCTATAACCGAGTGGTGTGGCTAGAGTTGTTCGCTGTATTTGCAATGAATTTCCATTGCCCTTATGCATATTTTCACGGTAGCACCACATCCGCTTACAATAAGCGAGCGTTCGTTATATCTGCGGCCATTAAAGTGGGCTCCACTGTACATCCGCTGACTTCGCTTTAATACACTAGTATCAAGAAAGTCTAGGTAAGGCTGTAGATTAATGGCTATAGGAAGTAATGACCGATCACAACATTTGTCATCTGCCTTGTGGAGAGGCCGCACAGATAAATAAAAGCGAAGAGTGAGAAAACCCAATGAATCAGAACTCGTGAGCATGTCCAGAAAAGACAGGCGAGTACTTAGTCACCTATTAAGCACAGCTGCCAGAAAGGGGTTGTTTGTAGTTCTGAAAATAAATGCTTGAAACAAGTTGGTGGACAAATGGTGCACGCTATATTACCTACTCTTTATCATTTTATCAAGGGCGCAAAAAATTCTGCTGACGCAAAGGTTGCCTTTGATAGCACCCCAGGAAAAAAACCAAACATTCTATCACAAACAAATTTCTTACTTTACTATAGTGAGAGGCCACGATAAGCTGAGATTTTGAAGATACTGAGCTATAGGGGCTCGGGATATATAATGTGAGTCACATAGACGATGTCAAATAGGTGATTTAAATAAAATATGTTTGGTAAGTTCTAAATGTTAGGGAGAGCCAGTGCTAACACGAGGCTCTCGTTGGGACGTATGTACATAGCCGATTTTCATTAATTTTGAGTTCCTTTCATTCTGCGGCTTGTCCCGTATACTACTCACCTTTCCTCATAGCAGGCCTGTGCGAAGCCTTACTACAGAAAATGAAGCTAGGAGAGGGAAGGAGAGAGCCCAGGGAAAAGAAACGTGTTGCCGTAATTCCTTATATCCATAAGCTATCGCACAATGTTAAAAAGGTTGCAGCCAGATACGATGTGAACGTTGTGTTTTCTGCCCCATGTAAGTTGGCAAGAGTGTGTCCGATGATTAACCGGAAGAAGCGGGCGACCTGCTCAGTAAAACATTCCCGTCAGTACACCGAATGCCGATCCGCAGTTGTCTACCAGATTCCTCTCACTTGTGGAATTATCCCGTAAATTCGTCTTTTTGCTGCGGGCAATAAATAAAATGGGCAAAGTGAGAACATCACGCATTAAACAATTTTTTCATGCTCAAGTAACGCAGTAAACACGACAAAAGGAAGACGGGAGACGACACGAGCGCTGACTAACAACTGGTTATTTTATTCTGGGAAAAGTATATAAAGGCGAAGGACACAGGAAACAACCCCAAAACAAAGGTTAAAACTTAAAAACCATACTGCGCATGCACATCACAGTCGAGTCGTGACGTTTTTTTCAACGAAATTCGAAGAGTACCTTCCATAGTAGACGGCACTCCTCTATCTCCTGGACCTCGCTCAATGCCAACAAAACCTGACTCCTTATCTACCAAGTCGATAGATGGTGAAGCAACACATTCATCTGCTTCCTTCCTGATCCCATTGGCCTCGACCAACTCCCTACAAATGCAAACAGGGTTATTAAACAGGACACTTGTCTTATCTACTGGGGGAAGCAATCTTTGCACTCGCTGCAATGCAAAACCAAGTTGTACGACACCGCTACTTTTATTGCGAAAGCAATACTACTCGCACTTTCAAGCTTTCACGTGACCCGGCCGCAGTTACATTTGACCTTTAGCGCAGTGAATATGGGCGACCAACTCGCTCTTTCAGAGAGCCCGGCTGCAGTTATGGTGTGTGTTTGCCGCGGTGCGCACCTGTGGCGCTACTGCCGCTGTGACGTCATACCAGCTGTAGATCGTTATCTTTCGTCGCAACAGCATCAAAAACAAATTATAAAAAATTGGCAGAGCCTTAGCTTGGTTAAGCCCTCTAAGTTGCGAAAGCAATAGCCCTGGCTGCGCCTGGTTTTGCTGGTCACGTAGCGCGAGCGCCTCCCCCACGGCAGCGGCGCGTGGAGGATTCGCTGGGACGATCGCCACGGGTCGAGTTGGGGCCCCGCTTTTCCACAGCTGGTATGACGTCACACATAGTCACGCTAATGGTCAATGGTGGATTCTCCGGGACGACGGCCAAGAGCGGAAACCTCGAGCAGTATTGCTTTTGCAATAAAAAAAATTACCGAAGACGCTTTGAGTCGTCGCGCAGCGGCGGCCGGTAGCCACGCGTGACCTGTAGACGCGGCGCACTGCGTTCCTTCAGTTGGAGGCGCTGCGCTTTTGCTTTCGCAACCTACCAGGCTTAACCAAAGCTAAGCCCCCGCCAATATTTTTTACCTATCTGTGATGTTCGAACAAATGCTCATTGCTTCCCCATTTAGAAAGACAAGTCTCCTGTTTAATCACCCTGATCGAATTTGTAGGGAGATGGTGGAGGCCTTTATGATCAGGAAGGAAGCACATGAGCGTGTTGATTCACCATCCACCAATTTGGTAGATAAGGAGTTAGGCTTTCTTGGCAACTGCGTGAGGTCCAGGAGATAGGGGAGTGCCGTCCACTGTGGAATATAGTCTTCGAATTTCGTTGAAAAAGTTGTCATGACTCTACTGTGATGTGCATGAGCAGTATGGTTTTTTAGGTTTAATCTTTGCTCTTCTGTTTTTTGGATTGTTCACTGTGCCCTGCGCCTTCGTATACTTTTCCGAGAATGTAATACCAAGTTGTTAGTCAGCGTCTGTGTCGTCTCCAGACTTCCTTTTGTCCTGTTTACTGCGCTGCTTAAGCATTAACCCTTACCAACTAGCCCAGTTTTATGTTCTCGTAAACAAAACTTTGCATTTTTTATTTTGTATAGCCGTGAGAGAGAGAGAGAGAGACTCTTTAATGAAGAGCAGAGAATTTAGCCGGCGTTTTAAAAATCGCTGGCATGCTACTCTGCGTAGGGAGGGGAATTTGGGAGATAAAGACAGAAGGAGAGCAGAGTGGAAGAGGTAAAAAAAAACGAAGATAAAATGCGGCCATGAAATGGGTACTAAGGATGCAATGGCGAGTATTGATGTAACCTATGGAGTGATGGAGTACATAGTCCGTCAAATGGGCTGACGAAGTTCACTGCATGAAGAATGCATGAAGGTGACGTGCAAGTGAATTTAAAGCCTATCGAGATGTCCAATGTCTTTTAAATATGTGAATAGAAAAGTCATCGCAAGTCTCTGTTGCCTAAGGCAGGCTAAGGGACCTAAAACTTTGTCCATTGTAAGGGCACTGAGCAGAGCTTCTGCATGCAATGTTCATAGTACGCACGCTCGTTAGCATATGCAGGGCACTCAAGCAAGATATGCTCCACAGTTTCTATCGCGGCACAGTTGTCACAGTGCGGACTGTCCATTTGTCTAAAACGGTATCGTAAGCCGTTTGTATATGCAGCATTAAGACGAAGTCGATGATAAAGTGTTTCCAGATGTCGAGGAATTCTGGGTGAGAGTCTTGATCTAAGATGTGGGTCGATTGAGTGAAGAAATTGGTACTGATATGTCGGCAAACTCCAAAGCCGATACATTTCTTCGGAAGCAAAACTTTTGGCCACCTGGGACGCATCAGATTTCGTAAAAAATGTTCTAATGTATCTCCGATGTTGGTGGCCCTTACGGGCCGCTTCATCTGCTTTTTCATTAGCCTGAATGCCACAGTGAGCAGGTACCCACTGAAATGTTATGCAGTGGCCTGCGGCAATAGCTAAATGATGTAGATATCCGATGTCCAGGGAAACTGGCTGGTGATTCGTTTTCTTCAGCAGGTTGGCCAGGATCTGGAGAGATGCTTTCGAATCGGTGAAGATAACCCAACGGTCGGCGGTTCGGCGCAGGATGTAAGAAACAGCTTCCTTAATGCCGTGAAGCTCAGCTGTCGTAGAGAATGTCCTCCGCTGCAGCCGGTAAGAAAGGGCATGGCCTGTTGAGGGCACATAAAGGCCACATGAAGAGGTTTCTTTAGTAGTTGAACCATCGGTGAAGATATGGGTGTGCTGCCTATATTCCTCTGTTAAGTAGGCGAGAGTAGTTTGCAGAAGCGCTGCCTGTGGCATGCGGCTCTTTGCATTCACACCTGGAACAAACTTCTTCACCTTTAGAGGAGAGAGTGTCCATGGAGGAAAGGCCAGAGGTAGTAGTTTCTGTGGCTGATTAATAGTAGGGATGGGCAGGAGCTGCACTGCCTGGCCAAAGCTAGAGTTGCTGTGAGTTAGGTGGACACGGTGCAGGAAGTGCTTCTTCCCTTGAAGAACATGGCGGAGATGGGTACGCATAGTTTCCTGGGCGGCAATCACCTCTAGTGGGAGACATCCTGCCTCCGCTACTGTTCCTGATGCAGAGGAACCCTTTGGGAGGCCAAGGCATATTCGCAGGCAGTTGTTCCGTGCGGCAACGAGAGACTTATTGCTTGATGTAGATAATCTTTGAAACACTGGTAGACAGTAGCGCAAGGTTCCTTCAACGTAGGCTTTTTCAAGCAGAAGCATTGATCGGCAGTTGCTACCCCACCTTGTTCCCGCCATGAACCTAAACACTTGCGATGCTGCAGTGATCCTCTCGCGGAAGTTTTTGATCTGAGGTGTCCATGACAGATTATAGTCGATTACAACACCCAGGAATCGCTGAGATCTTACATATGAAAGCGATCGTCCGCCTAGGAGCAGCGGATATCGGGTCATCGTTATTCTTGTAAACGCCATTGCAACACTCTTTTCTGGCGAGAGACGAAGACCTCTGGAAGCCAGGTACATCGAAATGTGCAATAGCGCTCTCTGTAGACGTTGCTGGGTGATATAGCGCGAGCGTGATGCGGTCCAGATGCAGATATCATCAGCATAAATTGTTATACGGACCCCTCGCGGAAGGTTTCTTCTTATGTGTATAAGGGCAATATCGAACAGGAGAGGGCTGAGCACCGCTCCCTGTGGTACGCCCCTCTCTACTGCGTGAAAGCGCGTTGGACCGTTTGGAGTGGTCATTAAAATTCGCCGTTCTTTCAAATAATGCCCAATCCATTTGTATAGCTTTCCTCCAAGGCCAAGACTGGCAAAGGCGGCGAGAATTGCATGATGAAAGACAGAGTCAAAGGCGGCCTTGATGTCTAGGAAAACGGCTGTCGGGATGTACCCAGCATGAAGGTACTCCTCAATGAAGAACAAAGAAAACGCATAGCAAGGTTGACTGAAACCCATCTGCGTTCTAATTTTTTTTGTCCTGAACCCGAACCCGTTTGAACAGGTTCGAGACGGTCCGAACCGGTTCGAACCGGAACGGAATGGCCCTCTGGAGCCGAACCCGGAACTGAACCCGAAAGGCGTGAACCCGAACCCGAACCGAACCCGAAAAAATGCCGGTTCGACACCCTGATACATATGCATTCTGCGCGCTCTGCTGTTCCCAATGCAACCACGGGGGGTGGGAGCTTGTCAAGCTGCTGTGAAACACGAAATACATGAAAAACATGAAATAAACTGCATTTGTACTTATTTGCAATTGTGAATAAATGAATGAAGTGTGAATTAAATGCGAATTAAGTGTAGAGTTAAGTGGATTAAGTGTGGCTAAGGTGAATTATGTGATTCGATTGTCACACGCGACGTCAAATCGACATAGAGGCATAGAGCGCATCCATGCGTTAATGCAAAGCACGTGCGAAAGTATTTTACTTACCTACGGATCTGTATTTCTTTCGGAGATATCGCAAAAGTTACAAGATACTCTCCTCTCATAATCATCAGCGCAAGTTTATGTCATCGCTTAATAGTATTGTTGAGAGGCTTCGCTGTGATTCAAAACTCTTGTTCCTGGCGCTACAAACGAGATTTCTTTATTTACTTTAAGCCGAATAAGCGACACACCTAGTTTTCACCAGATGCCGGTCACAGGCGAATATATAGCTCGGCTTAATGATATAAGCGATGAAAATAATCATCCTACAACTTCTTTTACCCGCAGAGAGAGTACACTGCCAGATCTACTCTTTTTCCGGAAAAAGGTCTGCAGTCCTTCCGCAATACTGTAGGAGCAAAAAGTTGCTAGGGCGATAACATTTGACCGTATACGTAATTCCAAAAAAACGCATAGGCCATCGCTCGGTTTCAGCATGACCACTATGACGTTACACGTCTATATTGTGAAAGAGAAAGGGGTTTTTTTCTAAACGCGAAGAACGGCCGAAATTGTTTTAAAGCGAAAATAGCAGCGGTATATATAGGCTTCGCGAAGCGTTGGCAGAAGGCGGCTTTTGACTTCTCAGAGGAGCTGTTCCGATACCTGTTTCGACAGAGGAAGGGCAGATTGCTGAGGCTGTGCGAAAAACTTGGTGATAAACAGGGAAGCATGCGGGCGGGTGCACTGCTAATGAGACAGTGTGGGCTCTACGCACTGCGTTTCTTTCTTCCCGAAGGCTTCCTAGCCTGCGTTGGGAGCCGGGAGACCGTCTTTACCACACACCTTTCGGTCAGCAAGTGCAGCAAGTGACATCGTACAAGATATAGCGCAGAAGTGGGCTCGCTTCCCAATGACCGGCAGCGAAGGAGGGCATCCTTCGCCACAGCATTATTACCGGCCTCGTCACCTGTGTGGACGGCATGCTCATGGCCATAAACGAGCCGCGGAGTGATGCTACACACAAGGTAGCTTTCTGGAGCCACAAGGTGTTCCGTGTTGTGTACACCATGAAAGTCAGTAGACATCACCCTTTGTTTTCGACCGCATGTGTTCGGCTAAAGGTTTCAACCTCGACGGATAAAATTCATTTTCAGCTTTTTTTCGAAATGTGTTGTGCCTGTTTTCCCTGCATATCTGCTATTCTAACTTGCGTATGCTTACCGTGTGTACCCGCGCTGCCCTGAGCTTGTCATCACTCTTTCATATCGCATTACTCTTCGCTGCGCAAAGACGTTGAGAAAGGTCTGATGGACGACGGAGAGTTTTTTCAGGCAAGGAATAAAAAAGCTCTATCCACCATCGAGTGACCTAAATTATATATGACGAGCAACGGTACTGTGAACATCTGCTGAAGCTAGTAGAATGGGACAAGGTAGTTACACTAAGGAAGACAAGTTATGCCATACTCGGATGCATCAAATATATTGTCCACCTTATATTGTTATTTAATATTGCAGCCTAAACAGGAGACGCATGCAACATTGCTGAAGTCCATAGTATTTCCTGCCTAAGAAACCAAGGCAAAACTGGATTTACGAAGCTTGTGTTGTATAGCAAATCAAAGCACGGCGTTTGTATTAGTATAAAGCTACTGGGCGTAATTACATCTATGCTGGCGTAAGTATGTCAATAATGGGTTGCCTGAATGCCCAAGAAAGTCATGTTCATCTAAGCTTGGGTGTGCGACGACGAAGGACATGTTTAATTGGACGTTCTTTTCGGTTTTGGCGGAGGCAGTGGCTAACCTTTGCAACTGTGGTTACTTACAATAGTGCCAGCTCACCTCGGCTCCGGAACGGCAGAAGGCCGGTTCAGCACGGCACACGCCTCATGCGATCTCGGATTGAGCGCTTAATCCCATTGCTCAAGACCTGCTTCCGGTGCCTGCAAAGGTGCCGGACGCTCCACTACCACCCGAAGCGAGCAAACTACATAATAGCTGCATGTGGCACGTTGCACAAGCCCTGTTTGGGGACACCCTTGTCAGCAGATGATGCAGACGCTGACACTGACTCCGGCCCAGGAAACAACAGGTCACCTGGGCCTGCCGGCTACGCATTAGGAACCGGGTCTGGCCTGACGTATCTGCAGAGGAGAGCCATGCGCGATCGCAATGCCGGCCTTCAAGGGACAATCCTGCTCAGATGCAGGCGTACCTACTGGCGGTGCGGCGACAGTTGCGGTGGCAATAGCAGTAGCATCGTCAGTGACCTCCGCACCGCCTTGTGAGGTGGCTAGAAGTTCGTTTACTTGCGCAACATGGCAGCTTCCGCTGCGGGTCACTGCACGGTGGCGTAGTAACTCGTCACAGCTGCTGTTCCTATTGCCTGTGTCATCACCTGTTGACAGTGTGCAACGTGCACTTGCGAGTACGTGAGCAACTGTTTGATGTGGGTGTGCCCTTGTACACAGCCAGCCGCGTATTTTGATTCGCCGGGCACACGCCGGCCATTTTCATAGCGTCTTGTTTGCTGTGTCTGACCGGAAGCCTGCAGTGGCAAACATTTGCTGCTTCATCGAAGGTGTGTTCGCCAGTATAGCACTCCGTTGCAGACGCTGCAAAAGCTCATTCTGAGGTCGAAATGGGAGTTGAAGCCGTCGGCCGACCAGTCAGAGCCGTCATCGTGCGCCCCGCTTTGCCAATGCTTGCGTCGACCCAAAAGCTTCTACCCTGCCTTACAGCGTGGTACAGTGCCTTTAATGCTTATCTGTGTGATAAATATGCATAAACGAAAAGTGTTGTGTTAGCGGAAGGAAATAAATGCACGCGACGCCTGTTGGAATCAGCATGCACCACCAAAACATTTTTAGTGCTGTATTCATTCAGTACACATCTTTATTTTCAGGCCGCTGAATTTCATGCCAGTGTTTTTTTTCAGCTAAATTACCAATTCGAAATAATATCGAAATTCCAAGGAGGTAGATGGTGGATGCAAGTCTACTAGACCACTTGGCAGCTTGGGCCGTCTCAGTGAATTGGGCCAAAATGCTTCACGAAATGGTATTGGTGTGCGTGCGTGTGCATGTGTGTGTGTGTGCGTGTGTGTGTGTGTGTGTGTGTGCGTGTGCGCGTGCGTGTGCGTGTGCGTCTGCATGTGTCTGTGAGTGTGTGTGCGTGTGCGTGTGCGTGCGTGCGTGCGTGCGTGCGCCATTCCACGACCATAGGCATGTTTTCGTCGACCATGGGGTCGACGAAAACAAGAACAGAGTGTGGCAGGCTGTGCACAGTTAATTTTTCCTTTTACCTAGCGAAGAATGGGCACATTAGACAAAGTTCGGAGCACAACTCCATCCCTGTCATTCTTTCAGGTGTAGTCGGACACGTGAATAAATAAGCAAAAAGTATAAAATTCACCAACGATGTACGAAACAGACCAACTGAATTAATAAGTTCGGAAAATTAGGCAAATTGTTTGGGATTCATACTAATGCTTCATCAAAAAACAAGGACAAACCCACGGCGAACATACCGCGCACGTGTCGTGTCTTCTCACTCGCTTTGTCTTTGTTCTTTCAAGTGAATTGGAACGAGTAAAATTAATGAGGAATTGTAATCGCGAAATTAAAGCTCAGCTGGATAAATAAGGATAAAAAATATGTGTAAGAAATTGAAAAAGTAACAGAAAAAGAACAAGAAAATGCAAAAAAAGAGGTTTTGAAGTTACTAGAGCTCCGACTCTTGCCCACACAGCAGAAGTGACTTGTTTTTCGTATTATGTTAATGCATTTCAGTGCCCAATAAATTTCTAGCTAGTCAAGTAAGTTTACTAGTGCTCACATTAAGTCCCAAGAAATCTCTATCAAATTTGTAGATAAGGAACGAATCTCGCACTTAACTGTAGTGGTCCCTCCTCAAGAAGAATTCCAGCATTGCTATTACCACGTTACCAAATTCGTGGAATGGAATGTTGATAACTTTTGATGAAGAGCAGTTAAAAAGATATTTACCTTGTGCGAGATGATAATTAAGACTTCTTATGAGGCGGATCCCTGCTTGACCCGAAACGTCCAGCACTCAAGGAGGTTCTCACCTTTCAGTTACCTTCACTTGGATGGAAAGGTCTGTAGCTAGGCTGTCAGGTATGTTGATGTGTTCATTTCGACGTAGATCTGAAAACGTGGATTATTAGAAGGCACGCAATGTGCGGTGAGACTAACGGTTATTTTTACGAAGTTAAGATGTCACAAACATCGCTATTTCGTCGGTACACAACCCGTGAGAGCTCCGCAAAAACAGGTTTGCAGAGTTCAGGTTTGCATAGTGTATTGTAGTGTCCAGTTCAGATGTGCTAGGCTTTTAGAGACAAGCAGGAGTGTTGTGTTACAACTAGGTTTCAACAAACTGTACAGCGCTCAGAACGCACAAGAACAGCGTCCAAACAAAAACCTATAAAGTACCTAGTTGTAACACACTCCGGCTCTCTCGATGGAATCGCAGTACGTCTAAGAACTGCACAGCACAGTTTATGGGGGATATTGGTCGTTTAGAAAAGGAGCGGTGGCGCACTTATGCTTGTTGTCTTTCTGGTGATGGGTTACTTGTTCGTGATGCTGTTATTGGCCTCTGTTAACATGACGCGCATCCACGGCCGGAGAATGGCTAGGCACTGGTGCAGAACAAAAGAAAACAAGAGACAGCGATGCTGAGAATTTTTGGTCTGAATAAGCATGTCGGCTGCCGTGAGGACAACGCTTGTCTTTTCCATCTGCCTATGTTGTTCGGAGTAGACTTCATGCACCTGAACAGAGCTACACGGCGACGGCGAAAATGAGCGCAGTACACCTGATAACAGTAGAAGTGCATGCAGATTTGTAGACACCTCAAGGATGAAGGAAAAATTTGCCACTCTGTGAAATCCAGTAGCGGGACTAAATTGTCTCCAATCGCATACGTTTCAGAAAAACGTAGCTTATTCCTTTAGGTACATGACTGCAAGCGTTGCACATTAATGACTAGGTGCTCTATTTGTGAGTAATGAAGAGAGAAAGAGATAATTCGGTATCACTGTTCACCGTGTCCATAAATCAGGAGAGAAGCTTTAGTAAAACACTACCTGCTTCGGCACCTGCTTTCGCAGATACACGGTAGCTTTATTGAAAGCGTTATCGGAGTCTATTTTGCGGTGTCATTGCAAGATGTTCAGAGGCTCAAATTAACTTCATCAAATTTATCTCTCAGCGGTTAGCGGCGGACAGGAGTCCACATCCTCATACAGTCCAAACTACGTTTCCTGACATCAGGCATGGCTAGCACAAGCCAACTGCGGAAAAGTGTTCCTATGAGGGGCGAACAAACTGAAGCGCCAGTTTCTTAGTGTAGCCTAACAACCAGCATACTATCTTGCCTTGGAGAGGATAAAAAACCGAAAACCGTGAAAGGTTCGTGCGGTCATAGTATGTCATTGAGGGTGTACTCAAAAATGAAACAAGCCTTTCAATAGAGAGCGCAGTTTTCTTCTGTTTTATTCCCGACCAAAGAGTCTGTTATATTGTTTGCTATAGCTCTTCTCCCAAGGAGTGAAATATATGTGGGTAAATATTTCATTAGCAGGCGTCATCCTTGAACAGCAACACGACACCGCCACACTTCTCGCTGAATGCAGCGTTGCATGCTTCGGGAACAGCATTTACTTTGCCTGGTGCTACCCACTGCAAGCATACTGCGAAAGAAAAAGTCATAACCATTGTTATTCAGTAATATTATAGCCATGTGCGTTCTTTAAATATAAAAGTACACTGAGCGCTTTTTCTCTGCAGTAGGTTCTTGCACGGTGGCTTTTTGCGCATTGTCTTTTTAAGACAGTAAGAAAGGAAACTTAGGCATTGCCGAAAATTATTAAAATTGAGAAGCGGAAGCTGCATATTGTCCTTTCAGTGTGCTGTAAACGCTCATTCATTCGACCACGTTTGCTGCGGCTTCCAATTACGACTTTTCAGTAAAGCAAAGCTCCAAAATCTTAGCACTTTCTTTGCAGAAAAACTGCTCAACAGTTTTTCCTATACCTAAGACAACTTGAGTTACGAGAACCTTTTTACACCTGGTTGGAAAGCTCTAATAAGCAAACCTCAATTGCGGCGAGTTTGCACGCTGCACTGCATTTCGACCCAGGACACATTGCGCGTAGCGCTGATGCGAATAGAAAGACCACACGAGACGGGAGTGTTAGGCATGAGAAAAAATTCCAGAAAAAGATGTGTTCCGAGGCACCGAATTTCAGTCAGTTTTCTCGACCGCTAATGCCACACAGATGCCTTGCAAAATTTCAAATCAAATTCAAATGCTAACCAAACGACCTGTGGTCTGACTATAATGTACTTGATACATTTTCAAAAATTGAAAGCTTTCTGTTCGACAGCGCCTAAAGGTGTTTGCAAGAGGACAGGCTCCTCTTAGAGCGCAGCCCATAGACGTCCGTTCCAAGCTTGCTCATCGTCGTCGTTGTCAGCGTAACCTGGAGATCTATAGCTAAGCGAAAGATGCACTAAGGCGATAACGAAGGGAGGGTGAGAATTAGAAGAAGGAGGAGATGGTAGCGGGAGAAGAAATAAAGTTGGAAAGTGGACAAGACCGCCGGAAACAGGTCAGACGGGTCGTGCTCACTTTGCGCCACCAGTTTTTATGCGTAGCATATTGCAATCACTCAGTTCAGCCCTTGGGCGCGGCCGGGCAGCTACCAAACCACGTGACGTGACGTCACGACAGCCGGAGGAAAAGCTGGGCCCCGACTCGCGCGGTCGCGCGCGGCCGCAGCCACCACCTGACTCCCGCTAAAACAAAAAAAAGAAATGAAAAAAATTAAAAAAGAAGAAAGAAAAGGAAGAAGAAAATAAAAAAACAAAAAATAAAAAAGGCTGACCATGGTGGCGGTTGCCACCGCCCCGTTTCAAAGGGGGCGCTCCTATCCATCCATCCATACGTCACGGAGGAAAAGCTGCTGAGGAAATCGAGTGCCGCCAAGCAATACCTCGCGCAAAAAGACCGCGCAATATGCCACGCATTCTTGGCTTAACCAAGCTAAGCCTGGGCATTTTTTTTAATTACTTTCTAAACAATTTCGCAGGTAGCCGTGATGCTTACAGAGCACCGCAAGCACCTGCGCATAAGCGACTGCCGTAGATGCGGTAGTCAGCTGGTACTCAAGTAACCCCTCCACATCAGGCGGCACAGAATGGAGGCTTTATGAAAAACGCCACATTGCTTTTCCCGAGTGACGCGATTCTTAGCGCGAAGAATGTGGATGTTTCAAATGTCTTACAAGTACGTCGCTGATTATGTTCGAATTAGTGTAAGATCTACCACAATAGTGCTAGCCATAGCGAAAGCAAGCTATGAAATGGCAGTCGGACCATCGCACAGTACATGCATGCCCTACTCTGAATGTGCCGTACACGCGCCTCGCAGCCGGCACCAAAGGAAGACGCGCACACTGTGGCGTCGGTGTTCCTCCTTAAAGTACTGAGACAAACACAGTTCTAGTACACTATAGCGCAAGAGTTGGGCAAGGGGTGAATTACTGCGCTCTGCGCCATTGAGGAGCGTTAGTTCAGTGCGACAGTTTAGAGGCGTTGTGCGACAAAAAGGCAGTGATTGGCATTGTATTCTTAAGATTACCTTAAACATTGTGCAAGTTTCCTGCTTCAAAACGTCTCAAAATCAAGCTGCGCTCATATTTCACATTACGGAGAACCGTGATCATCGGAAATTTTTTTTTATTAAATGCGTCTTATACGGCGTACTCTCTTTTAGTACGCAACTTCGCTGGTAAATGCAAATAAAGCGGAAGCGCTACTACGCATCGGTCGTCCGGTGTTCCGTGTGTTTCTCCTGAGTTAGATTTTTTTGGTCATGACATTTATAAAAATGGTCATCGTAGGCGACAGCACCCTCCGCAAAACAGTGAGGTGGTACTCTCTTGTATATCGGATCGGCAGCAGCATTTGTCACCCGGGATAAAGCTTTGTTTTACTTCTTCTTGTTTCCTTACTTGTTTTGCTTCTTTTCCAAAATATGCATGAGCGTCTAAGTGAATTCTTTTGTTCCTTTTTTTTCTCGTATTCATTCAAAAAACGAAAAAAAGGAGCCATGAGCGCGTCGGAAATAAAGTTTTGTGACAATTATTAAGATGTTCTCTTGTGCTATAATCCCATTGAATTGAATTGGTCCGCAATGCATTCGTTTAAACCATTCCACGTTCTTTCAGTCAGACAATGTAGGGTGTAGCCCAGTAGAAACACAGCAATTAGTTTTAAGGAACACCACTGACGGGCGCGCAATGCATGGAACATAGAGTTTGAACACTGGAAGCTCCTTGCGAGGATTTAAGTGGTCACCTGCCGAATAACGCTTCAAACGTTTCTAAGTGGGCACAGCTGTGCTACCCTTAATATTTTCTTAGTGTATGCATGTAAGAGCTAATTTTCATCGCTCACACATGTCCGATGCGTTCGAAGTGTTCATGATGGGAATGTTTCCGTGAGATTGACTGTGACGACTGCATCAATTGCGATCACTTCTACGAAAGTTGTCCTGAGCTTTGAACCGGTCTGGCTGGCGGTATTTTTCGTGCCATCCTTCTTAGAAGAGTGAAAAAAAAAAGATATTTTGAAAACCCCGGCATATTTACTCACGTTCCTGCGCTCCCAAACGGATCTTCAAAATAAAGCAACTCTTGTAATCGCTGTACTGCGCTTGTGCCGGGATTGGGTGAGAAGTATCTGAAAAACGAGATTAAAATGGTGGGGTCTTTCTGCTTAAAGCAATGTTTTATGTGAGTTTAACGTCTCAAAGCGACTCAGGCTATGAGATACGCCGTAGTGAAGGGCTCCGGAATTTTCGACCACCTGGGGTTCTTTAACGTGCACTGGCATCGCACAGTACACGGGCCTCTAGAATTTCACCTCCAACAAAATTAGACAGCTGCGGCCGGCATCGAAGCCACGTATTTCGGGTCAGCAGCCGAGCACTATAACCACTGAGCCACTGCGGCGGCAAGCTTTATCTAATGAGGCGATAACAATAGCAGATATGGTAATTCCTTAGTGGTTCGTCTCTGATGCGTTAGCCGGTAATTCACAAGGAGAAACTATTGTTGTTTATTCTTAAACCTTTCAAAGATAAATAATTCTGGTCTTTTATTTTACTTGTGATTTAACATGGAGAACGCGGCTGCCCTTTATGAACTGCACAAAAAAATACGCTATCACGCCGATGTGAAAATTTCTGTGTGTCTAATGCCTCCAAAATTTGACAGAATATCCATCATTTTCTAACCAAATATATGTTGCCCATAAATGAGGTTGCTCCTTTTTATTTTCCTTAGAACGATCGCTCATCTCAGACTAGTTGAAATTGGTCTGTGCTCTTAGTTATCCACCATGGGGAAACCAATGAGCGCCGCATATAGCTTACAAGGAGGAAATTTCTGCCACCGTAGTTATAATAAATATGGCCTTCTGACATGAGTATTTCTTTTTTATTTTCGTGTCAACTTTCCTCACATTACGAAAATATTTTGGGCTTGTGCCCTGCTGACAGAGTAACGAATATTCAACGCCAACATTCAGAATTTAAATTTTAAAACGTTTGCTAAACATAGATCTAAATTAAAGCGTTCATCGTAACGATGCAAAACAGGCATTTGGTGACGTCGTATGGCAGAAGGTTCCGGGTAAATGGTACCACCTGGGTTCTTTAATGTCCACTGATATCGCACAGCACAATGGTGATTTGTATTTCGCCTCCGTCGAAATACTGCCGCCACGGAGAGGATCCCACACGAGACGTTGTGATGGGCGGCGGATAAGAGCTAAATCCACTCAGGGCCTGCTGCACACCCAAGGGTCTACCCCTGAAGGCCGCGGAAGTAGTGCTATGGCGCCCCGATAATCACGCAATGCTTCTGGGTGTTCTGGAAGATCTGAGAGGCTTCCAAACAAGTAAATAATCTCCCAGGTTGCAGACCACAGGCCAGTCTAGATCCAATAACAGCTGTGTTCACCTCCCCCCCTTCCCCCCCCCCCCCTCCCCCAAGATTATCTGCTAGTCGTGTTGGCATAGCTTCGCTCAGTATACCGTTTCCAGTTTTGGACCGCTCGGCTACCAGCCATAGAGCTATAGCAAAATACCAAGCTTCAATGTTTCTTGTTAAAATCAAAGATAATGCAATAAACTCGTAGAGCTGTCATGTTTCAATTTCACATGCTGTATATCCTCAGAAAATTGCTTACCGGAATTTATAAAACCAATACCACTGTCAGGATGTTGTTCGCTAATGAAGAATTCCATGGGGATGTCTTGCCTGCAAAAAAAAGTAGTTCTTTAGCAGTCCTGCCTGCTTCTCATGGATTTAGGTGACTATGATTGCCTTCTCCACTACTGTACTGTGATATATTCTACTAGAGTTACGTTAATACATCAGCAACACTTTGTCACACTGAAGTTTGTTATTGCGAATGTGTTCGCACTAATCACAAGAAAAAGACACTTTTAATGCAATACGAAAAAAAAGCCGTCGACAATACAGTGGCGAAGTAACGGGCGTTTCGCCTGAAATTTTGTGGAGTTTTTATAATAAGTCTTTTTCAATTAGAAGAACATTTTTTTTCGGCTATGAATTGTGAGCGGTATAGCACATCGGAATACAACGAAGAGGAGCTTTCTAGTGGGCTCGTTAACAATTACTGAATCGCTAACCTTCTCCTCTTTATTGAGATGCGCGTAGCCCACTGTAAGTATTATCGAAACTAGTGTTTAGAATCTGGAAAACGAAGTTGCCATCAGCGCTATTGCCCAACAAATTTTACGCTCTAAGCGCCAAATAGATACGGTTGCAAAAACCTTGCAGGCAAACGAACCGCTCTAGTGCGCGTAAGTCGTCAAAATAGTAAAAATATAAAGGGCCAGAGCTCCGAAGGAAAAAGCATTTTCGAAATTAGAAAAAATTGTATTGCTGGTACCTACGGTGGCCAACACGTCTTTCAATAAATATGACTAACATTGATAGTTAAGGTGTTCAGCGCTCATTATTAGTTAAGTAGCGTACCACATGGCACGTTTTAGCTGTCTTTAGATGAGATCAACCACGCACGTTCATATGCCGAAAAAGCGTTCTTCCAGCTGAAAAAGCCAGTTTTCAAAAGTTATAAAATATCTTTCGTAAAAACCGGGTATGCTACTGCTGCGTCGATAAAAGCGGTCGCTATCGTGTTCCCGCTTGTGGCATTTGGTTCTTTTCGTTCTTTTTTGGCAGAACAACTGCCACACGCTCTCTCCTCCCTCAAACAAGCAAAAATCGCATGGAAACTGCTAGAAAAAAAGCGACCTGTTAAACGAAGTACGTCTTGTGTAAATATCGTCGTTTATTCTACCGTGATTGCACGGCGTGTTTCAGGGAAGTCCGCCAGCAATTTTTAAACATAGAGTTGTCGATGTAATAGTATGGCTTTTGAGGCATAGAAAATCAGTTTTGGCGGAAAACAGGGAACCGGTGGGTCGCTTTAACTAGTAACCTGCTTAACTAATTTTTAAGAGTTATTTTTAACTGTTATGGTTGAGCTTCTGGCCGTAATTAGAGGTTAGTAGCTGGCTGCTGGTGATAGCCGTATCAGTTGGTATAAATTCAAATCTGTATTTGAAAATACACTGTCATTGAAAAAACGTTGCCCAATTTTTTCACAGTTCGAATATCCCGCGCTTGCGGAGCCCGCACAGCGACGTCCATCGAGAAAAAAGAAAGAGTTCCACTGCGCTTAAAAAGGCAAACACAAAGAAGTCGCGGATAGGACGGGCGCTGAACTCCAGTTGGAGTTCAATGCCCGTCCTATTCTTGTCTTTTGTGTGTTCATCGTTTTGAGCGCCGTGGAACATCCTTTCTTCAGCATGCATCAACAAGCCCACCCATTGGTTTTACTTGACGTCAATCAAACCGCGCCACTCCGTCGAGCAGGTAGCATGTGACCTCCTTTGCCACGCCTCGCCTGGCGCAGTAAGGCATCGAGCAGCGCCTAGGGCCGTAACTGCGGCATGGCACCAGAGCTCACGTGCTCGTTTAGTATATTTGTGACAAATTAAAGTACACCAAACTCAATTAGGCCTAAAAAGGACCGCAAGTGGACATTATGACGCATTTAACGTATACCAAACTCAATTAGGCCTAAAAAGGACCGCAAGTGGACATTACCGCAATGGATGAATTTCGTCGATGGCGGCACGAATTACTGACCTACTGACGCAACGGTTTGGTCGAAGAGCCTTTTATCGCGATAATCATTAGGAGTACCATCTGTAAAAAACCCAACGTTTCTAAAAATTAGGAGCTCCATGACATCAAAGGGTCACGTGAAGTCACCGCGAAAGTCACGTGCAGCAGCAAAATGGCGATTTCCGAGGAGCACCGCAGCACGGAAGGGGCAAGATTGTGGCGTGGTACCGGCGTCACGGGGTGACACAATTTGATTTTCGTCGCTTTGCACTCTGCACAGGCGCGCGGTTTTGCAATGGGGCGAGAAATGACCCAAATAAGTTAAATCAAAGCGGCAAGGGTAGTCGCTATGTCGAAATTACAAAAACTTAAATGGCTAGTACTAACCGTGGTCTAGAAATCTCTCCATCAGGGCACTATCATTAATAAGAGACAAGTTAACTATTCTAACGCAGTCAATAAACGATTCACCAAATAACAGGATTCGCCTGTCTATGGATGCCTGCCAAAATTGGTGTTGCTATGGCTTAATATGCTTGTCTTTATTTCAAATAACTATTTTCAAAAATTAGTGGCCGGCTTTCCTGAAATATCTGAGGACACAACATATTGACCAGTGCGGCGATGTGACGCAAAGTCTGTCGGCCCGCAACATACGGTACAGTCCGGTAAAGGTAACGTGCGAATCTGTGGGCGACCTAGAATATAACTACTGTCGCAACTTGCGTCTGGCATTTGTCGGGAGTTGAACTCTTAATCAGCACACATATCAGCTTCAATGGAAGCCTGCGAGCCCTGCGAGCTGGCCCCTTTTTCTTGCAGGCTCTAGCCCGGAGGTGCCCAAGACACACCTCTCCATCTAATTCTATCGCATTCTTCACACATAGCGTAATTCAGCGGTGATTGTCTCCCTGTTAGAAGTTATGATTAACAAAGGGCCAAGAGGAAAGAAAGTGCATTTACCGTCATGATTGTTTAATGGCAGCTTGAAGTGTGGACAAACACGTTTTCGAGCACTTCTGATTTCTTAGAAGTGAACCGTACTTTAGACAAATTTATTTATTATTAACTAAAATGCATTTTTAATTCATTTACTGAATGCTGAAACCGCATATATATATTGTTAAAGTATTTGAAACGTGCTCGAAGCATGCTTTCAAGTGAAGTATATTTAGGAAATTTTAAGCATGTACTTTTAATAGCTAGCAAGAATTTGGGCGAACCTACCACGTACGCATTTTTAGCGTAATCATGAATGCAAAAAAATCAGGTGCAGTTCAACTACTCTTGAACCTGGTTAGAAAGGGAAAGCTATGGCGTATCAGGCAACTATACGCGGCTTGGCGTCTCTAACGTAAAGCGCGTTCCAAACACTGGACAGGCAGCCCGCCCATCCTGCCACCCTGGCAGCGCGAAGTTAACGGTCGATCGCGAGATGTTCATCCAAAGAACGCTGTGGCCTACTGCTGCAGTTCTGCGCGCCTGCCACAACGTTCTCAACGCTAACGCGTGCAGCTCACATCTCTCTCTCACCATCCCACGCACCTCAAAGCGCTATTCAGGCGTCCACTGACCCAGAGAGGCAGTTATGCGCCTAAGACGTTGTTAGAGGCCAACGCCAATGAACACAATGGACTTCGACGGCCTATGGCTACAATGCCATGTTTCTGGCACAATTTTGTAGTGCCAACGCATGCAGCGCACATCTGTCACTACCGCCACGTAGCTTAAAGCGCGACTAAGGTGTCCACTGACCCAAGGTGCCAGTCGACGAAGCTTGGCTTCTTTCAGTCCCTCCGACTCACTTTCTATATCTGCCGACGAATACCACCTAGCCGCTCTTTCTATATATACGATGCAACGCCGGCTCCACCTCTGTTGTTGCAACGCGGTTTCACCGGCTCCTCTGACGTCATGCCAGATGGCGCGGTGAGCGGCGCTGCAAGCTTTGGCGGTTGCTAAGAGATGGCT
Source organism: Amblyomma mixtum (assembly GCF_055824585.1). Lineage (NCBI taxonomy): Eukaryota > Metazoa > Arthropoda > Arachnida > Ixodida > Ixodidae > Amblyomma > Amblyomma mixtum. The sequence continues at coordinate 104,518,347 of NC_143013.1, forward strand.
CAGCTCGCGGTCTGTAAACCGGCTACAGCGAAACGGCGAGAATACGGCCGATGTAGCTCTCGCTACAAAAATGACTTAATACAATAAAAATGTCCAACCTTATGCATGAAATGTATAGTTTTTGCCGAGGGACGGCAGGAAGCGAAGTGCTACAGCGGGCAACTCAATACATCTACTTGGGGATGGTAGCCACCGCCGATCCGCACCACGAGAGAGAATAATAGACGAATAAAACTGGTGTCGATTGCATTTGGTAGGTACTCTGAGATCATGAACTGCGGTTTACCGCATCTCTCAAGAGAAAACTGTAGAAGCTTCATATTTCCGCAACACACTTAAGGGGCAGAAACGTGAAGGTAGAAGAAATGAGTTCAACTGGAAATGACGACAACGCAGCAAGCTGCGAAAGGAAGACGACACGTGTAACAGTAAGATACAGGGAGAAAGCAGAGTGGGTCAATGAACAAACACGAATTGATGACATCCCAGAAAAATCGGGAAGAAAAAAGTGTATGGGAAGATCATGTTCTATGCCCTTATACTTATTAGCAGTAGCGGAGCGAAATCGAATAGAGGGCAGCATTGCAAGGACGTCAAGAGTGTAGCGGGTGGATAGTATAACAAATTTTATGGAAAAACGCTAACCTTAGTTGCCAAGAGATATTTCACAGAGTTGCCAAGAGATTTTGGAGATGAGTTTGTCATCCAGTTTGCGTAGTTAAGCTGATCATGACTATTGCCGCGATTCTTTTGTAATGTTTGTTTGTTCTTTCTTAGAAGCTGCCGGCACGCTACTTTATCTTTTTTTGTAATGCAATACGTGCCCAGATTTATTTCAATTCATCGCACCCAGGCGGAGCTGATTCTACGCTATACCAGAATGTTCTACTAACTTTCCATGCTCTATCTTGAAAGTTCGCTATCAGCTTTAAAATGAGCTCGGCCGAGAGCATCGGGCATTCGCTTCAACGACCACCTTGCGCGCATGTTTCTACGTCGCCGCCCAGGCATTCTGTTCCTTGCTGGCGCAAGTCAGCCCAAATAAAGAAGTTTTGTTTAGAAGCCATTTTCGCTGTCATCCTGCTCTCCGGACTGCAGTCATCACTGCGTGACATCTGGTGGAGGTGCTAACGAATGTTCCTGTCGCCCTCAGCCGCTGAGAGCCCGTGAAAGCAGCCCGAGCCGTCTCGAATATCAAGAGAGAGCCGCAGAAGCCGTCTCAACCGAAGACGAAGTGCGAAGCGGCCGTCGTCTCCAGAGGCGTCCACCTGAATTGGGCCTACTACTTTACCGCACGCGAGCAAAGAAGGACTCCTTAACGGCAACGTTATCCATGGCTACAACACCAGCCCCTATTATTTTGCACCAGCCCCGACTTCCGCCCATATTCAATGGTTCACTGGGCCAAGATCCTGAAGAATGGCTGCAGGACCTGCGAGAAATTGGCTCGAAAAACACGAAGCTTCTCTAGAGGCGTGGGAAACGCTCAAGCGGGAGTTCCTGAAGGCATTCACAAGGATTGTTAGGAAAGAAAAAGCTCCGCTGCTTCTACAGTCACGCATCCAGCACCCGAACGAGACAGCGACCGCATGCGCAAAAGACATAAAGCGCCTTTTTCGACGCGTCGATCCTGACATGACGGAAGAGAAGAATATGGAGCTTCTGATGCGTGGTGCTAAAGGGGCACTTTTCTTTGGGCTGACCCGCAATCCACCGAAGACCGTCGCTGAACTCACCAGCGAAGCAGCCAAAATCGAGAAAACTTTGGAAGCAAGAGCCCGCCATTTCCTCTCGACAGTACTAAGTGACCTCAACTATACGCACTCTGCTGGCACAGCATTCGGAGGAAACTTGCGGGATGTCATCCGCGAAATTCCATAGGAAGAGCTGTCTCCCCTGATATCATATTCTAACCAGCCTCAAATAGCAACTCTTGAAGAAATTGTGCGCGAAGTGCTGCATGCGTTTGGCTCCACGTCTTCTACGCCTTCAGCTGAAGCTCCAGCGTTGACCTACGCCTCTGCAGTACGCAGTATACAGCCCCATCGACACGCCTTAAGGCCACGTTTTCCGCGTGAACCTGCTGTTCCCGAAAGCCGAACACCTGCCCTCGCCCGCCCAGCCAACGAACGACACCCAAGCCTCACGAAATGTGACGCCTGGAGGATTTTAGACACCCCCCACCTGAGCTTCCATTGCAGTGAAGCCGGCCATATTCTTCGTCACTGCCCGCACCGTCGTATCGGTTTTCGTGGCTTTGCCGGTGACTCACCACGATTACGCTTCGGCCAACGTCCGCAACAAACGGACGAGTACCTGCGTCGAGCAGAGTGTGCCCCGAACCGCCCTTCGCGCTCACCATCACCGTCAGCCTCGCGTTTTGTGTCGCTACACCGCAGCTACGCAGCCGCGGTAAGAGGAAGGTCTCCCAGCTCCCGAAGAGGAAACTACAGACAGCAACCTCTGGAAGTGAGGTTTTGCTCACGAGTGAAACGCCGAACATCCTCCAACGACCACACCGCATGAAGACGCTGCCCCTGACGTGCCGACGCCGCATACAATAACAACCTCGACCGCGGCGCGAACCGCCTTCAAAACGACACCGCCACCCAGAAAAGCTTCGACGACACGCCCTACCCACGATTCACATACACGAATAAGCCATGACCCGACCCCGAGGATGATGTGCAACGCAAGAGCCCGGACATCCGACTTAGAAGTGGTTATCAACGGCTGGAAAGTTACCGCTCTAGTCTACACAGAAGCCGATTACTCAGTAATTAACGGAACATTGGCAGTCAGCGGCAAACCGCTTCTTTGTCTAACCCTGCTTCTCGCTCTTGGCGGGCCGATCAGATGTACCGCGATCTTCAAGGGGCGGCTGCGCCCGCACGGCGATCTCGGACGCTGCCACTAGGACTGTCCCGTTGCGCATGCGTCCACCTGGTCGGTTATCATCCACGTGCAGCCGACAAGCCCAAAGTACCCGGATTCAAGGAGCCGGGTGGAGGATCACGTGGTGTCTGCCAACAGCTATATAAACCGTCAACACCCAGGCATCATCGCAGTCAGCGGCAATCCGCTTCTTTGTCTAACCCTGCTTCTCGCTCTTGGCGGGCCGATCAGATGTACCGCGATCTTCAAGGGGCGGCTGCGCCCGCACGGCGATCTCGGACGCTGCCACTAGGACTGTCCCGTTGCGCATGCGTCCACCTGGTCGGTTATCATCCACGTGTAGCCGACAAGCCCAAAGTACCCGGATGCAAGAAGCCGGGTGGAGGATCACGTGGTGTCTGCCAACAGCTATATAAACCGTCAACACCCAGGCGTCATCGCAGTCAGCGGCAATCCGCTTCTTTGTCTAACCCTGCTTCTCGCTCTTGGCAGGCCGATCAGGTGTACCGCGATCTTCAAGGGGCGGCTTCGCCCGCACGGCGATCTCGGACGCTGCCACAAGGACTGTCCCGTTGCGCATGCGTCCACCTGGTCGGTTATCATCCACGTGCAGTCGACAAGCCCAAAGTACCCGGATGCAAGAAGCCGGGTGGAGGATCACGTGGTGTCTGCCAACAGCTATATAAACCGTCAACACCCAGGCATCATCGCAGTCAGCGGCAATCCGCTTCTTTGTCTAACCCTGCTTCTCGCTCTTGGCAGGCCGATCAGGTGTACCGCGATCTTCAAGGGGCGGCTGCGCCCGCACGGCGATCTCGGACGCTGCCACTAGGACCAACGTTTTTAGATCCCTTTCAGTTTGCAAGCTCCCCCGCGCCGCGCCCGAGAAAGCGGCCCCCGTCCGCTTCCACTCACCACGCGGCGCTGCTGTCGCTGTCGGCCCGGAGGCGCCGGAGCGCTCGCGCTTGGCAGTTGCTGTGACAGCCTGTTCTCATCCGCGATAACATTGGGAGCGAACACGTCGAACTCAAATTTGCTGTACTTTTGGAGCTGTCACGTTGAAACTTCAGCCTCATGGTTAAAGAAATGTTTCACCTGGCTAGTAAGGGTGAGATAAAGAGCAGGCTGATGCCAGTTCGCAAAAAACCAATCGTTTGCATTGCGCTTTATCGCATCACGTTTGCGACGTTTAGCGCTGATGATATGCGTATGTTGGAGTAGAGCTATCAATATTTCTTCGGGAGAATGCACGAAACATTAATGAAAGGATAAAACTAGCGATGTTGCGCTTCTAGATCAGTCACGAAATTCCGCGCTATATTATCAACGAAGCACCGCACATGCGAGCAGCATTTTGCACGTTCTTTAGAATTCCAATTTCAGAGAACACAAGTATAAATGCAGACACACTTAGCTGGATGCAGGGAGGGAATAACTATAGAAGAGCTTTTTATTTGCAATGATAGCACAGACAGGAGCAGCGTACTGCACTTTCATTTTTAGAATGTTAATTTCATTGAACACAGACAAGCATTAAATGCAGACACACTAAGTCGGAAGCACGGAGGGAATGGCTACTTGAAGGCGAGCTTTTTTATTTGCAATGACAATATTTCTCTGTTCTCTAGCCGACGGTTCACGTCTCTCGCCTAGAAGTGGATGCGTGTCACTGTGACAAAATGCAGCACTTGGCATGTAAAAGTGGCCATATGCTCTGCACATCCAAGCCGAACAAGGTTTTGCAATTCAAGCTCGTCTAGCAGCTCCCAAAAAACGCCCCTTTCAAAAACGGCACCTTCCTTCAAAGAAATCGGGATTGCTTTGTTTACAATGTTGGTAAACTCTAGCATCTTTTTGGTGGGATGCTTTAAGCACCCTTGCTTGAAGCTTTTTTATACTGTAAGATAAGCGTCACTGCCAACAACTGGCACAGGACAGCTGATATCTTCCATGCTGATATCTGCTGGCTGCTCCAAATAAGGCGGCGGTGACCATGGCGTAGACGCGAAGGGCCACGCTGGTCGGGCAAACAGCGTGGCGAGTGCCACCGCACGGAAGGAAACGGAAAGGCGACAATCCACGCACCGCAGCTTTCAAACTGAAAGGGATCTAAAAACGTTGACTAGGACTGTCCCGTTGCGCATGCGTCCACCTGGTCGGTTATCATCCACGTGCAGTCGACAAGCCCAAAGTACCCGGATGCAAGAAGCCGGGTGGAGGATCACGTGGTGTCTGCCAACAGCTATATAAACCGTCAACACCCAGGCATCATCGCAGTCAGCGGCAATCCGATTCTTTGTCTCACCCTGCTTCTCGCTCTTGGCAGGTGAGTTTGATTTGCCAAATTGCTGAAACTGGATATATTGTATATTTTTTTCGCCGCTGACTGCAAAAATTCCTGTTACATGCTCTGCTTGTTCCAAACCCGTGGACGGAAAGTGTTTGACTTGTTCTCGTTGCAAAAGTAGCTACCACTTTGGAAAGAGCTGTTCTGCTATCACGAAAAATGCTTTTTCAAAAATGTCGACTGCTATGCGTGAAACCTGGACATGCCCATCATGCGAATCAAGTGGAAGCAATCACTGAGACTCGGATGATAGTGACGTTTCTTTTGGTCATGAATTCTCTGCAGTTAACAGCAAACTTGACCAACTGAGAGTTACGGTTGAAGCTCTCACAACTAAAGTGGAGGAACTGCTCCAATTTAAGGCAACAGGTGAAAAGATGGCTGAAACCGTCACTTAAATCCAAACGTCAATTGAGTTCCTTTCTAATAAATATGACTCTGTCATGTCTACCCTAGAAGCGAACCAAGCTGAGTTAACTCAGCTACATGCCCGAGTGGAATCACTTTCTGAGACTGTTGTCGCTCAAGCTGAGCTTCTGGATCAATCAAGGTGCGCAGTTAATGATCTTGAACAGTACAGCAGGCGATGCAACTTTGAAATACATGGCCTCCCAACCAACCCTAATGAGAATTTGGTTTCTTTCATGGGCGATCTAGCTCAGACACTAGAGTTTCCAGAATTTGAAGCGAATACAGTCGCTTCAATACACACACTGCCGAAAAAGGACAGTTAGTCTCCCCCTATCCTTGTTCAGATGCGTGACGTGGCGTCTAAAGAAGTATGGCTTGCTCTACGAAAAAAGCTTCGCGATTTACCTACGGATGAGTCTCACCCTCGGCTGTATTTCAACGAAAATTTGACACGGACAAACAAGTAGCTTTTCCGATTGACCAGGTCTAAGGGAAAAGAAAAGCAGTACAAATTTGTTTGGACACGTAACGGCAAAGTTCTGGCCAAGAAATCAGAAGTAGTGAAGACTGTTGTCCGCATTGAGAAGATGTCTGACTTGGATAAGATCTGCTGAGCATGGGTGATCTCGAATTCCTTGCATTTACAACATTTTCCGAAGTAACAAAATTTTTCACAAGTGACGCACAACCTGCTTTTTGCGCGACGCACGTTAATATCCGCAGTATCCGAAAGCACTGGGATGAATTCATTGCACTAACTTCACCTTATCGTTCTACATTTGACGTATTTGTACTGACGGAAATCAATATTTCAGCCGATATTTTCAATCAGTATGCAATACCAGGTTACCAAGCAATTTCCTGTACCCGACCTGCTAGAAAAGGGGGTAGCGTCGCAGTTTTTGTGAGAGACAGTTGGACTGTCACAGAGCTAAATTCTGACTTCCAGCAAGCAGAAGTAGTAGCATTGCGTTTGAGCACGCCAGCTCTCTCTCTGATACTCTTTTCAGTATACCGACCCCCCTGCTTCAATGGCAGGCTCTTTTTGGCCGAACTTGACAACGCCCTCTCAGCCCACTCGCATGAAGATTATATCTGTTTTATAGGCGATGTTAACATTGATACCTTTCGCCCTTCTAGGGCTCTGGTCTCAGATTATCTTGATCTGTCATCAAAATGGGGACTGCAACCAACTATCCAGAAAGCTACGCGAGAAGAATTTCTGTCAGGGCAACTTGTCGTCTCTTGCATCGACCACATAAATATAAGAGCTCCGAATTGTGCCCTACAATCTACTATCGTCGAAGCAAAGCTGTCAGACCACTACTTTGTCTGTTGTTCTTTAGCCCGGAAATCGAACCCTACAACAGCAGATAGCGGTAAAAAAGAAATTTCCATCGTCGACCCCAAAATCTTATACCGACTGGCATCGGAATACGATTGGGAAGTGTTCTTGGAAAACGTGCCCCCGAAAGACATTTATGATAAGCTTGTTGAGCTATTACAAGAGTTTAAGAAAGCGGCTACTCGCGTGGTTGAAATCAGGCAGCGCAATAAAGAAAACTCATGGATGACCTTAAATATACTATCAGCTATAAAAGAAAAAGATTTGCTCTGGGCCCAGTCGAAAAGGGCACCTGCATCTATCCTGCTACGGTCCAAGTTTAAGGTTGCAAGAAATAAAGTAAACGCAATGATTCGTCAGGCTAAAAGAGTACATTTTCGTAACAAGTTCAAGAATGCAGGCTCTGATACTAGAAAAACGTGGTCTTTGATTAACAATCTACGAGGTGTCAAAAGGCGTGGCAATGATGGCAAAGATTTTGTGTCGTATTTTGGCACTGATGAAGAAAAAATAGCTAATGAATTCAACAGGTTCTTCTCGCAAGTTTCGGGCAGTGCGCAACAGAATCCCTTATTTTGTACTCTGAAGAACAGCACAGTTGAATCTGCACACCTACCTTTGCTAATTGAGGATGACCTCTATTCAATTATTTTTGGTCTTAAACGCAATAGATCTGTGGGAATAGATGGCATTTCAGTTGATGATTTGCGAACGTTGTTCGACATACTTAAAGGCGTGTTGCTGTCGCTGTTCAACAGCATTATCTCAAGCGGCATGATCCCGGTGAACATGAAAGCGGCTATAGTTACCCCAATTCACAAAGGTGGTGCACGTAATAGGTATGAGAATTATCGTCCTATTTCAGTCTTGCCCTGTTTGACTCAAATATTAGAAAAACATCTGGTGTTTACAATGACAAGTTTTTTTAGATAAGCACAAAATCCTGTCACCGTGTCAATATGGTTTTGTACAAGGTAAAGGGACGGAAATGCTTTTGGAGGATTTTTCTGACATGTTAAATCGATCTTTTGAACGTAACCAAGTGGTGTGTGCACTGTTTCTGGATGTCAGCAAGGCTTTTGACAGCGTGTGTCACAGTGTGTTATTGTGTAAACTGTCCAGGTTAGGCTTCCGTGGAGCGTTTCTTTCGCTTTTGGAAAATTTTTTACTGCAGAGAACGCAATATATCTCCATTGGCCGGGCAAAGAGCGCTTCTTTGTTAATTAAAGCTGGCGTCCCGCAAGGTTCTATAATTAGTCCCCTGTTATTTAACGTCTACGTGAATGACCTTTCAAACTTTGTTCCTGTAGGCCTGTACCAGTACGCTGACGATACTGTACTTGTAACCCAGTCACCGAACTACTCTGACTCAATTTCTTCTCTTCAAGCTGCAGCAATAATTTCTATGGACTGGTTCTCAAAAAACCTAATTAAAGTTAACAGCTCTAAGACTCAGCTTATATGCTTTCACAGCCCGATGAAGAAGGTAGACTTAAACCATCACCTTTTCTTGCACGGATCTGATTGTTCCCAATGTCAATGTGTACCCTTGAGCTATACAAATACAGTGAAATACCTAGGATTATACTTTGACAGTGCTCTTTCATGGAATGATCACTTGTCCCACGTTTGTAAAAAGCTCCGAACCGTCTCCTGTGTGCTTTACAACATCAGGTACTACATGCCGCTTTCAATACGTAAAGTTATCGTAAACGCCCTTGGTTATAGCATACTGCGCTATGGCATAACTATTTATGATCACTGTGCAGTTCGCTGAAAGTGCAGGATTAATTCTCTCCTACGATCTTTATTAAAAAATATCGGCTATGATTTAGGCCTTCCCTCCAATTCTGATCTCTTTAAGGTATTTTCTCTACCTGATTTTGATCGCCTTTTGATGGAAACGATCGTCCTGAAACATTTTTGGCTTAGTGACTATAAGATTCCGTATGTTCCCACACGGTCTCTTCGACCGAAGGAACCTTTTTGTATTCCCCGACGGTCTACAAGATATGGAAGGCGTGTAAGAGATTATTACGTTCCCTTTCACTTTAACAGGTTACCTCCAAGTGTTCGCCGGGCAAAAACTAAATACAAAATAAAAAAGATGCTGCGATACATTAATTAGAGGGTTTACGACATCGTGCATGTGCTTTACCACCTGTCAAGTAAATCTTGTGATTTCATTGGTTACTGCTGTTTTTATTGCACTGATCTGAGGTATTGTCATGCCACTTTGGTTTTTCTTCCTTGCGATTTAATCTGATGAGGATTTATTTTTCCTTCATGTAACATGAGTCTTGTGTCTATTTTGTTCTCACCGTCATACTAATTTGATGTCCGTTATTTTTTAATGTGTTTTTTTTTTGCCTGTGTTTTTTGTCTGCGCGGTTCCGCTGCCTGTCGGGCTCTGCCGCTCAAGCCCTATGAGGCTTTGGCAGGCCGGATTTCTGTACATTTTTTTTAAATATTTGGCGCAATAAAGTATTATTATTATTATTATTATCATTCGCTGCGCAGCTATGAAAAGTAACAACCGGTTGGAACGGACCACAAATTCGTACCGCCAGGGGGCCATGTCATTACGCCACCAGGACAATGCACAGTGCGAGTGACTTGGAAGGGACACACCTATGCCGCTACCTTCATTGTGCTACAGCAATGTTGCCGCGAAGTGACCTTGGGCATGGATTTCCTTAATGAGCACCAGGCGATCATCGACCAGCGATCCGAGCTGATCACGCTTTCGACGAACGAGAACGAGGCCATTCCTTCTATGAGAACTCTGGAACATCCAGTTTCCCTAAGTGTCCTGGAGGAACAAGTTAGCGTCCCACCCCGCTCAAGCGTCATCGTCACAGTAGGTGCCGCGAAAGCCAATAGCACTGAAGCTAGCATCTACGGGAACATGCGGTTGCTTCTAGACCGAGGGTCGGCATCGCTAGAGGAATCGCACATTTCCGCAATGGCCAAACTCATGTACTGCTTACTAACTTCAGCGAAGAATACCGGCACGCGAACAAATTAACGACGATTGCTTTCTTAGACGAAATATCCGACACACGAGACTTCTTCGCCCTCTCCGACCCATACACAGATGATCCGCCGCGCCAAGAGAATTCGCCACTTTCGACATCAACCCAGCCCTGCCCCGAAACAAAGAAGACCAGATCCGCAATCTGTTTCGAAGATACAGCGAGTGCTTCTCGTAATCACCGAAGGTCCGACAAGCGCCGATTGCCAAGCATCGCATTAAAACCGACCTGCAAGTCCGATCTCTCCGTTAAAATCCCTACCGAGTGTCGCAAACAGAACAACAAACCATCCGGGATCAAGTGGAAATGATTCGCGACGACGTCATCCAGCCTTCAAAGAGCCCCTGGGCGGCGCCGGTTCTTCCAGTGAAAAAGAAAGACGGCGCACTTGGATTCTGCATTGATTACCGCCGCTTGAACAACATAACAACGAAAGACGTCTACCCCCTCCCCCGCATTGATGACACACTGGACCGGCTTTGTAACGCCAAGCCTCGAAGAGGCTCATCGATGAGCCTCAAGAGTGGCTACTGGCAAATTGAGGTTGATGAAAGAGATCGTGAGAAGACCGCATTTATCACTCTGGATGGCCTCTTTGAGTTCAAGGTGATGCCATTTGGTCTCTGTTCCTCACCAGCGACGTTTGAGCGAGTAATTGATACAGTGCTGACAGGCCTAAATTGAGAATTTGTCTGGTATAGTTAGATGACGTCGTTGTCTTCGCCTCGAATTTTGAAGAGTGCCTAAAAAGGCTCCGAACTGTACTAGACGCGATGAAGTCGTTCGGCCTAACCTGGAAAGCAGAGAACTGCCACTTTCCCTATGAAGAGCTGCTGTTTCTAGGGAACACCGTTAGCAAGGAGGGAGTACGCCCAGACCCGCAGAAAACAGCTGCTATCGCGCTATTTCCACCGCCGGCTGATCAGAAAGCTATGCGCAGATTTCTCGGACTGTGCGCGTATTACCTACGATTTCTCAAGACCTTTTTGCGCATTTCCGAGCCTCTGACCCACCTGACAAAGGCAGACGTGCCATTTAAATGGAAGGCGCCACAAGTAGAAGCCTTCAATGAACTTCAGCGTCGTTTACAGTCCCCACCGATCCTCGCACACTTTGATGAAAACACCGATACTGAGATTCATACCGACGCAAGCAGTGTGGGCCTAGGGGCTGTCTTGATGGTGATGATGACGCATCAATGTTTGCTTTTGGTCAACAAGCCGATCTCCCTGTGCCACCGCTATGTCGTACGCAATGTCAGATAAAGACCAGTAACTCGACCACTACCGTGAGATGCCATAACAGATGTCCTCTGCCGGGCAACGCATGATCAGTCTGCAATTACGGAAGATAATGGAAAAAGGAGATATACAGGAGTTATCAACACCTTGGGCTTCCGCTGCCAACTTGGGCAGCGCTGACACCTTGGGCAGTTTGTCCTTTTGCGCACGCTGATCATACCGTGGACGGCGTTCAATCTGAGGCCTACTTCTTGTTGGTGTACTCGCGGTGCGAAAACTGGCATTTAGATTGCAACCTGGATAACGTATTAGTTGAGGAGCGGCATTTCGCGAGCATAATGAAAGCCCTGGTTATGGGCTGCACTGGTTTCCGTAGGCTGGTCTTATTTAAACAATAAAAAAGCGCCATTTCGGCAGGTAGCAAAAGTGGGCGGTCGGCATCTTAGCCGACCAGGATAGTTTATGGTTTTATGGGGTTTAACGTTCCAAAACGACTCAGCCTATCAGGGACACTTTAATGATGGGCTCCGGATATTTCGACCACCTGGGGTTTTTTAACGTGCACTGACATCGCATAGCAAACAGGCCTCTAGAATTTCGCGTTCATCGATATTCGGTCTAGGTGACCGGGATCGAAACCGCGCTTTCAGGTCAGCAGCCGAGTACAATAACCAAGAAAAGACTGATTGTGTTTCAAATTTGCGGACTGTAGCAAAGTTACGCATTTAGGGCGTTTGTGGGCCCTAGCGATCGTGTACGTCCATTAATCCAATCTATAGTCTTAGTTTTTTCGCCGTTGAATTGCCACCTCAGGTGGCCACACGAGCGCGTTTCATTCTTCAGCCAACTCAAACTTTTGCTAATTTCTAGCCCTGTTTCGTGCCACTTCGATACTGCGGCTCCCAACGAAATTCGCACCGAAAACAGTAGCGTGGGCATCGGCGCTGCGCTGGTCCAGCTTCAGAACGACGCCCAGCATGTTATAGCCTGAGCGAGAAGCAATTTAACGAAAGGAAAACGCTCCTAGACAGTCACAAAAACGAGTCTCACCGTCGTCTTTACCGTCAAAAAATTTCGAGCCTGTCTCTATGGACGCCACTTCCACCCGGTCACCAATCGTTATTCCCTGATTTCGCTCATTAGCATGCGGGATCCTTCAGGGGGACTTGCTCGCATGGCCTTATGTCTTGAAGAATATGAATTTCGGTGCCTTATAACAGCGCTCGCCGTGACGCTAATGCTCAAGTTTTGTCTCGCCATCCTCTTCCTGACACGGCAGCGGGGAAAAGGCCTTGATGACTGCCTAGGCCCCCGTCCAAGATTTTGCCAAACCGTGGCACGTTCAGGTACGGGAAACTATAAGATCTTGCTTTGGCCCCTGGTTAAACACCCCCCACGCCCACACCTGCCTGTGTTATTCGGGTAAACCTACTTTTAAAGAGAACTACTGAGCTGACTGTGCCGGCTTCTGTGCGTAGAGCCGTTGTGCATGCAATGCAAGATGACACGCCCTCCGGTCATCTACGGTTTTTCTGCAGCCTCTTAGAATCCGACAGCGTTTCTGCTGGCCCGGGCTCTACACGACAGCACAGCACTCTGCTGCAAACTGTTTTCCCTGAGAACTCCTCCAGCGGTGGAACGGTCTTTCTGCGGGCTTTCTAGAACCGGTAATACCACCCACATAACCTTTTCACCAAATCTAGAACCGGATAATTCTTTCGGTTAACCTCCCTGCCTTTCCTCTTATTCCTCCTCCTCCTCCTCCTGGAATCGACTTGCTGGCTCCTTGCCAAGTTGCTTTCTGACCTGCGCAAAATTATCGTGACCGTTGACTGTTGACCTGGTTTAAATGAACGGTTTCGCTGACTTCTGTAAAACCCGCAGACAGCTTTCATTTTGCTTAATTACGTGTTCTTCGCCGCGGTATGCCTAGAGTAATCATCAGCGAGCACTTTAGACAGTTAACTGCCTACGCTGTTGAAGTATTAGTCCGGTTGTGCGGCTCCAAATTCCGCCGTTCTTTTCTTACCAGCCACAGGGAAATGATCCTAAAGAGCGCATAAGCTGTATCCTTATCAACATATATCCGTGTATGTAGCGGGCAATCATATGAACTAAGACGTCGTCCTGCCATGGGTACATACTCATAGAACACTGCGAAAGGCGAAGCTTGTGGATACTACCCACTGGCCCTCCCCTACTACTTCCTCCTCCCGCCGAGCAAACCTGGCCAAGGGATTCACATCCTCTGTACCCACCCACTCTTCCGTCTCATAGCATCTCTGCCTCACTGTAAAGCACGTGGATTTGCTCGCCTAGTAAACCTCACATTTCGAGATTGTGGCAAGGCTGGGTACGATGAAGCACATGTTGTGGTGACCTACGCTGCAGAAGAATTTGGCGTCATCTGGAATCTGTGGTGCCTCCTCAGCTTGTTGCAAAATTTCTCTTTAAAGTATTCTGCGCCATTTTCCTCCATCAGTAGGCTTAGTTACAACAACTACAGCATGCCAAGAGTTACTGCTGGGAACCGCAGCTCAAGAAAGAGGCACGTTTCTCAGAACACAAGACTCGAATGTCGTCATCGCAAGTCCCGTCAGCTCGCTGGAGGGCGAACTTTTTAGTTGCCGCGGAAGGTGTTACGCCGTGGTGAGCTGTAGGCGGAACAGAAAATGGTGAATATGCGAGGACATTGCCTGATCGTTTCCTTTTGCCATTTTTCATTATTTTGTAGATACATTAAACCCCTTTTTCACCATATGTAGAAATGATCTGCCCAGACATGTGTAACAAATTCCACATGCATGCTGTTTTGTATTTGAAATTGCTTGCATTTCTGTATTGATAAAGAGACAGTTTTATGCGCAAGTGAACATATTCAATGAAAAGCACCCTCTACACTCGTCTTTGCAGCTACCTGACTACTTTCGTTTATTGCTCGAGTTTATGTTACATTTAACCACAGAAGCGTCGCCACTCACCTGTAAATTCACTTGTACTGTGTGTCTTGGCGTCATAGCAGTTAAGCCAGCCCTTTCACCTTTGTCAGCATTTTCGTTTAGAATTTCCCTTTGGACTACACTGCGTAACGTAGTCCGGAAATATGTTGCTAATTATTACGCGTTCAACAAATCGCAACCAAGCTGCCATAATTGTCTTGCTTTTTTATATCAAATGTAGAATGTTTCTTGTGTAAATCCACAATATTTTCATTATGTAATTTATTTTAATAATTTCTGCAGGTAGCAGCAGGTAAGTATCACTACGTACACTAGCCGTTTCCTTCAAAACTCGGGTTGTTGATCAAATCACTCACAGCTGCTTGCTTATTCCTTAGGCCAAAAATTTAAATAACTCGAACACATTAGTAAGAGTTTAATTACATGTGATGGCAGCGCATATTTCCTCTTCAATTTTGCTCCCGTGGGCTGGTTTTCTCGCTGAAGTTTTCAACTGACAAAAACGTGTGCTAAAGTGGACACTCACTGCGGTTGCCCATCTTGTCCTTTGACATGCCATGTGTAGGTGAATGTCCTAGCAGAGGCATTGAATGCAGTAAGATCAGCCGTCACACACTCCAGCATTGGCAAGTCTGTCTGCGCTGCTAGTAGCACTACATGTGGCACCGATTCAGCAGTCTGCAAAAGAGAACAAAATAATTAAAGCATTGAGGCAAGTTGACCGCCGTGGTGGCTCAGTGGTTATGGCGCTCGGCTGCTGACCCGAAAGACGCGGGTTCGATCCAGGCCGCGGTGGCCGAATTTCGATGAAGGCGAAATTCTAGAGGCCCGTGTGCAGTGCGATGTCAGTGTACGTTAAAGAACCCCAGGTGGTCGAAATTTCCGGACACCTTCACTACGGCGTCTCTCATAGCCTGAGTCGTTTTGGGACGTTAAACCTCAATAAACCAAACCAAACCAGCACTGAAGCAAGTGCCACTTCATGCATTCGTGAGCACTTCAGATGAAGAGGGGTAACATCGCTTAAAAATAAAGCCTACAGCGGGATTGCATTAACAAATGCTGCAGCTGTTCATGTGTGTGAAAAGTTATGCGCGTAGAATGGCCCCAGACAAAAGCTTACGATTACATTTTTTATTATATAAGAAAATGTTTCAGATCTGTGAGCAGTTTAGATTATGAAGACCGCCTAAAAGCTGATCAAGCAGCACGAACACGGCTCAGGACTCGTGTGTTCATTCTCCTGACTTTGGTGCACTGATGTCCTCCGTGACCAGCCACCAACTTGCACAGCCTACTATCCTTGCAAACGACCGGTCACCTAACGGGTGGATGCACAGCTAAACAGCAATGTACATACAGTCTTTGTGAAAACTTTAGGGCCTAAGGTGTCTGCTTCTGAGCAACTGCAGCGCGGCTCCTCTTGCATACTCAGGGTCACTAATCTCACGAAAGCGAGAGGAACTTAAGTCCTAAACTCTCCCAAGGTTATGACTGTCGACTGTGCTTAAGAGCCCCGCTATTCGGCCTGGAAGCAAACCCTTTCGGCTGCATACTTTTGACAAAGAATGTAGTACGTGTTTTGTGACATGCGATGTTTTCACATTTAGCCAAAGAGTAGGGAAGTAAGCATCTTTGGCCGCGCTGGTCGTGGTCAGTACTTATGAACACAATAATGCCCTCTGCTGAGAATTACAGGACCAAAACTAGACTCGGGAGGTAAATATTTTGCAGGGATTTTTTATCGCGGTACACTTCGTGCAAACTGCAAAAGCATGAGCGAACGGCTGAGAGTCACCTCAACTCAAAAGAAGGAAACATGTTTGTATCAAACATCGGTGATATCAAAGAGCTTTCTTTAGGGGTGTTTGTAGGACTACGCTTTTGATAATAATGTGCTTTAAATCTATAATGTGAGAATTGACTACTGACATACGATATTTAGCTGTTATAAAACAAGAAATCAAAACATTGAACTAGAAAAAAAAGAAAAAGGGTAAATAATGTGCTATGCGAACGCAGCTCGCTAATCGAAGTCGTGAAAGCATATGAAATGTATTGATTGGATACAACTGGTGACCAATGTTTGGAGAGTTCTCGTGGCCACTAACTGCTCAGTGTATTTCGTTACAGCTTCATTATTTCAGGTAAAATTGATTTATTTCGTGCATGAAAGCCATGCTCCACAAAAACACAGAGCGTAGCATGACGAACCAAAGCCAAATGATGACCAGTGACTGATGAAGTAAACATTGTCTGAGAAAGGTTGGACTGGACATAGTCTAGGCAGCTGTGGGATGAATAAAAATGGCGACGATGTAGACGTAGAAAACGAGATAGATAGCACCCAGGTTATTATGTCCACCCACCAATTGTTTTATCTAAACGGTTTAGAACTTATAATTTTAATACTGTGGTCTACACGTACCCTGTTCTATATGCGTCAGCCCTCATGTAACCACTGTAAAAATGACTAAAATCTCTGCTTGCGGTGCGTGTCCTCGTTCTTCCCTGGCAGTTTTATTAGTTTTTATTCTATACCATAGTGCAGGCTGCATTTTGCAGGTTTTTATTCTATACCATAGTGCAGGCTGCGAGGCCCATAAAGGGGGGAGTGCATTGTTAAACAGCAATATAAAGTAAAAGCTAAACATGCTGTCAAATTAAACGTCAAGATAAAAAACACATAGAATGCAACATAAATTGACAAACAAGGTCATTTATAATACTTGTACATTGTAAGTGCACTCTATCTTGGTACAGTGTCTCAAACAATTATAGCCTCCGGGAAAACAGAACATTGAAATAGTTTTCTTTAGGCACTAAATTCGAGCCACTTACAACGAACCTGATGGTTGTGCGGGTTGCGACCGGTTATGCGGAATTCGTAGTAATTGGACTACTCTTTATAACAGCCAAAGATAATAAAACGTACAAAGGCTACGTTTATTGATTTATGAAATGCGTTATGCGCGTCTACTTTTTCAGATAAGGCCTTATCAAGATACTTTCCTATCTCTCCAGCGCGGTATTCTGTGCGTCACCATAAGCCTGCTGCCGACGAACTGCTTCAGTGTTGCGATATCACTAATCGCATTCAAAGCGCTCATGCCAACCTGTGGGAGTCGCCATTCTCGGAAATTGTATTCAACAAATTTCTCTCAGTCAAACACCTCTCGGATCTCACGAACAGTCGGGGTCTGTCTCTCCAATGAATGGTGATTATTCGCGCCAACGAAGTCATCTAAGGCGAAACCAGGTCCAGCCACATTTACACCAAGGGCGCGTGGTGTTCTACAGCGTCCTCCATCGTTCACAGCCCCATAGACACCGCCTTAAACTTCTGCTGCACTACGCGCTCAATTCCACCCACCCGGCCTAAATCATTCCCACTGCGACGCACAAACAGCTTAGACTCAGTACACCGGCATCCGGTCGGTCGATTGCTATCAAATGTCCTGGATGACGCTATGAGCGCACGAATGTTGTCCATGCCCAGTGGCTGGGTGTTGCACGTTGCATTCGGTAAGGCTAAGTTTTCTGCACCGAAAACAAGTTCGTTAAGAATGGCTGTCTTTGTTACGCAGCCGAATGCATTTCCGCAGTTCAAGTGCAACCCAGCATATAGTACACCGTCATACTAAGCGGTATTGCAGTCTTTGCGCTCATGCGAAAAAGCAAATTTACTTCCTCGAATACCAAAGAAAACGTAAAGATGCAGTGACAAAAATAGCACAGTGCACGTTCGTGGAGAAGGTATTAACTGCAGTGCCTGCGAGCAGACGGCAGTTAGTCCTTTGGGCAGGTGATGTATGCCAGGTGACTGCTGGTCAACCAGAGCATAACGCGTAACCGGCTCCTAAGCTTCTGAAGTCGTTGCCACTGGTTGATGAGTGACAGTTTTCAGTAGTTGCGCTTTCAGCGCTGTCCCTCTTTGAGTCCAACTACTCTTCTCCTTCAACTTGAGACGTTCTGCACAGCCGGCAACTCACCCTTAAAGACCGACTTTGCGGCCTGTCTGCGCACGTTTAGCCGGTGGTTATCTACTTTCAGCGCACCTTTTTCACTTTTTTAAAGTACTTTATTTTTCGCGGGGGGGGGGGGGGGGGAGGGGGAGAGGGGGTTGGAGGCAGCCACGTTCTTTCCGGAATGGGAATGTCGAACGTATCACGTGGCCCGTGAAGAGATTTGTGATCCCCACGCACTTCCGAAAAGGAACAGTTTTCCGCCTTCAGGGCGGCAACTGCAGTTGTTCGATGTATCTGAGACGCAGTGCCATAGCACTACTCGATATTTTAAAGATAGCGCCACCGTATTTCGTAATAAATGAGCGTTCGTTATAACTGCGTGTCATTATAAGTGGGCTCGACTCTATACTGAGCAAGATCTAAAGGTTTAGATTATCCGGTGAGTAAGGTTCCTAGTGACGTTGAGAGTTTTGGAGCATTTCAGCAACGTAATTGTGAGATATTAGATAGAAAAATTTCCGCGAAAAAGTTCGAATCCAGACTGCACCGTCGACATAATATTGGTTTCGCTGAGACTGTAACGTTTCCACTATATTTCGACAATTAAAACAAAAAAGCACAGAGGTTTTGTGGCAATATATTAGCACCTGTATATAGGCAAGAGTATGTGGGGCCTAGAGATGCGCTCGTTTTAACACACTCCATACAGAACACCGAGATACTGACCTTTTCAACGAGACGGGTGCAACTTTTATTTTACGGAGTTTAGTGCAATGTTTGAGTAGAACAAATAGAGATGTCAAGAATAGCATATTGAAACTCACGTTGCTTGTTACCTCACACCGAGACACATATATATGTTCACCTCGCGGTTATTAGAGTAGTGAGAGGATAGGAAACTCGAAATGAAATACTGTCTTTTCAAGCTTCGATTTCATGACTGACTTGCTACTGGAAGGAGGAATATGGTTATGGGCGGTTTAAGCGGTACCAGGCCATCAGCTGATCGTAGTAGTTTGAAAGCGACTCAGGCATTGACAAGCATAAGATTCGGAACAGGAATTTCGAATTATGTAGTTTCATTTCCCCAGGAAACTTTCCTCTTTTTCTTGTAAATTTGAATGTCCCAACTTGCCTAAGTTTCTTGAAATTTTTTCGAAATTTTTCCTTCCTTGTCCCCATCAATATTGTATTGCAGCGTTCGCGATTCTTTCTTCCTTTGAGGGCAGAATTTCCTGCCTTGAATCATTGTTGCTACCATACAATATTAATAACTGAGGTAAATTTAATGCAATGGCTTAATATTACCGCTTACTTCTCGTTGATCACTTGACTGCGCGTACAGTAGCATACAGTCCAACTTGGATATTCTGCGTCTGCCTGACCCGCTAAACCTTGAAAAACGGTGTACATTAGAAACCACACAGCCTTAAATTTCCTTATCCAAAGTTTTAGAGCATTATGAAATATAGTGCTAAAGGTCAAGACGGATAGCAGGAAATACATACTCTGCGGAGTCATTAACTTGCTTTCTAAAGGCTGTGCCGCCTAAGACGTTAGACAAACAGCGAGACTGGTATAAATGCTGGAACAAACAAAAAATTCTAGAAACAGAAGGGGGGGTTAAATAATTCTTTCCTTAGGATAGGTCCAGAATTTTCTGAAGCCCTACAGTTCCACTGAACTGCTACCGCAATCGATGAATACGACCGATATGATATGAACGGGTTTCTTACTCTAAGGGAGTCCACAGGTTCATTACTCTTCTCTTCATTTCCGAAGGAGGTCCGGAACGGAACTACTCCCAACAGGCAGAAGATGGCGATCAAGTTCATCTCGTCCCATCGGCCTTTATGCGACCTTTGTCACAGTGTTCCCTAATATAGCCCTGCCGAACTACGAACATGCCAAACAGTAGTGTGTGCAGAATAACAAGAAGTCGTGCTAAAGTTTATGCACTTTTTCAATTTTTTTTCGCACGCAATGCAAGGAATGTTTATAAAACAGCGGACACTTGAGTGCAATGCCCTTCTGCAGCCGTACTCTACCTTCGCAGGGAAAAACTATAAGCACAAAACTTGACTAAATGTGGCTTCGTGCTGTTATCAGAAGACACGTGGCTGAACAGCCAACTATTAAAAATTGTCAAGAAGGCAATGGACCCATGCATCACAACCACATCCTGCCGTTTTGATGTCCGCTGTATATTGGGAACCTACACACAATAGGTAAAGGAATATATTTTACGATAACTGCCGCAGGTCAAAGCACTCACAAGGTTGAAATAGAATTTTACATAAATGGCTGTATGATAACTTTGGCTATAGCTGACAGAGTGGTATTGCAATCATTATGCAAAACGAACGCGGTGAATTTCATAGTTGGTCGTCATCTAATTCGATGTTACGGGGTAACGAATACTCGTACAAATGAAATTTTGAATTTCACTCTGATATAACCTGTAAAGACACTTAGTTATTCAAACCAATGTTTGTTTATTTTTAGGGAGTGATAATATTTATAGCGTATCTGAGGTAAATCTGATGCAAGACATGACACGATCCTGTTTGATCCTTGACTGTTCTTTGTGTAGTGCCCTTGCGGCTTTGAGCCTGCCACAACACAACCCGTACATCAGTAGCGTTTTGCTTCTACGTGTGCCTAATGTAAAACATTTAGCGCTGCAGGTCTTCCAGTACTACAGGTCACCGAAAAACAGAATACAAACGATATTAAACGACAGTGGCGCCACTATTGGAGAAGCTGATTGGTTGCCATCAAGTCAGACGTGAATGCTGTGACATGGAGATGTGCAACTATATATCGAGTATGAAGGGCACTGAGCTGTGAACGCTTCAAATAGAACTGAAATTACGATTATCAAGCTAAAGAAAACAAGTAAACGAGGAGTCGCTATGTAAGAGGCGCACTTTACTGATGTACTGAAGTGTAAGCAGGGGACCCAAAAACAAGAGTCGTAACGACGTCTGCGAAAACAAGCAGCTTCATAGCAGCACAATTATATTCGTATAATGAAGCATACGTCATCGACGTGTCAGCATGAGCCTAATCAAAATTAGAATAGAAGCCGAACTAAATGACAAAGACCTTTTTTGCTTCGTCACAGAACCAAACAGAGGCAGTAGGTTTAGTTTGCTGACACATAAGTTGTCACATGGCAAGCAATAAAAAAAATCAGGAGAGGCTATGCTGCGAAAAAGCCAATTTGCGAGCGCTTGCATAGCAGCAAGTGCTCATGTTTATGAGCGCCAAAATTAACGGGGTTTGAAAGAGGCGGAGGACTGTGTATATAGCCTGTGTAAAAGTATACTGCCCACAGGGTTTGCTAGTGCTAGTGTTCGATCCTCTGCAGATCATTCTGCTTCGCCATTTTTCGAAATCTCTCATGCCTGAGAGGAGCTCTCATCCTCACAGTTATGACTTCAGAGCTTCTATGGGAGCCACAAGGGACCACTGCATGGCTTAGAAGAAAACCTCCTGGACTGTAGACTTTTGACACAATTAGGACGTAAAGCGACTACAAAGCAACACAAAAGCATTGGAACATTGCCCCTATAGACGAATTATTTAAGCCTGGAAAAAGAAAAAGCCTATATAAATAACACCTACATTCTGCTAGACGCAAATTGCGGTTATGAGCTACTCTATCTCGGCGAGTATTAGAAAAGGCCAGTAACCGCCATCAAACTTTGTCCTGGGTAATAAAAGTGGATGTACAGCCTTTGTCAAAAGTTTGGAGCCCAAGGGGGTTTTCTTTTGAGCGACACTGTGTCGTTCTTAACGGATCTCTAGCACTCCGAATTTTCTGGACATTACAAGATTTCTGGTACTGCCTCCTGCAATAGGTGGTACTTCCGCGAATGGTCCTGGAGTACCAGTATAAAGCTTGGAAGTGAACCCCCTGGGCTCTAAACTTTTTCACAAAGACTGTACAAGTTAGGGATAATGTTCAGCGAGCAAATATCCCCAATTTAACCACATGCACCTTAACAGTTTCGGCATTCCTCTCAGCGTCTATCCTTCTTACAACATGCAGTTTGAGAGCTGTTTGAAACAGCGGTTTGAAACAGCTGTTTGAAAGACTAATTTTATCCTGGCATATTGACACGGCCTCTTTCTTTATTTCAATTAGTTCTTCATTCGATATATTGCGAAAGTTTAACAGAAGCTATAGTAACATCTCGGTCACCAGAATTTTGTAAAGTGCCTTTTCTGCATGCAGCTTTTAACCGTCAAATGTCGAATATTCGCTTGCATTACAGATAAATTTTGTCCAAAATCAGGATATCAATTATGCAAGTGTTACTTTGTCAATCCCGAATCTTTTTTGCTGCAGCACAAGAAATTCTATAACGACGTATTATGTTTTTACTCTCTAGTAAAGAGTGATATCTATTACGTTTTCAATGCTCATCATGAATTGCTTGGTAAGTCTTGAATCCTTTCACTGATGCCGCCGCGGTGGCTCAGTGGTTATGGTGCTCGGCTGCTGGCTCAAAAAGCCGCGGGTTCGATCCCGGCCGCGGCGGCTAGAATTTCTTTGGAGGAGAAATTCTAGAGGCCCGTGTCCTGTGCGATGTCAGTGCACGTTAAAGAACCCCAGGTGGTGGAAATTTCCGGAGCCCTCCACTACGGCGTCTCTCATAGCCTCAGTCGCTTTGGGACGTTAAACCCCACAAAACCAAAACCACACCAAACCTTTCACTGATAACATCTGAGCGCACTTTGAGTTCGTGCCAAGCGTCAAGTGACGTTTTCATTCTTTTTCTAGTCTGCGGCCGCTTCCACGGACAAGAGAATTGCTCTTGTATCCAAAATGTACCACACTAAGTCGCAAAAAATTTACTGCAGACAGGTGCAGCCAAGCAACCACCAAATTTAGCGCAATACGCTGCATGGAGTAAACGTTGATCGTTGTCTTCTGACATTGCCGCTATCAGTTTGACCAAGAGCCGCTTCGTATCCTCGTCCTGCGTGGTCAAATCTCTCACGGTATTTGAATGCGGTTGTGTAGTGGTGCCCGGTGAGCTCGTTTTTGGTGATCCGCACTAGTCTCTGCCTTGAGGAGTCGACGGCGCGACCCACTCCAAGGTGAGAGGCTGTTGTCTTTGTTGTACCACCAAGTACGAGCACCAAATCCTGGTCTAAGGAAGACTTTCCTCAGCTTTAGAGAGTCGTCACAATCTTATCAGGGCTTTGTACGCTCGTTTCCTTTGTCTGGTATTTGGTAAACCGTACTGCGCTGCGACAAGTTGTTGTTGACCTCTTCAGATATGGCACATGCCCATGAGAGAGAAATAGTCAGCGTTCGCAAATGAGCATGAGCTGTTGGTGTCCTTGTTCAAACTTTTATTGGCCCAAACACAACATTGGGGGATTCGCCCAGAATGAGAAGGCATAAGGACCTTGACAAAATAAAAACATGCTGCATTCAGTTCAGACAGTCAGCGTAGTACTGCAAGGTTTTAGCATGGCAGCCGATGTGATTCCAAAATGAAATATTGAAGGCGTAAAAAAATACTCCTGTGCCAGCATCTTGGCTCGGTGTCGGTGATTAATAGAAATAAAACTTCTGAAACCGAAGGCAAAGCTATGAAATCACCTTGCAACATCCAATTTCGCAACAGAAGCAGTAATGATGATGATGATGATGAAGTCTTCAGGCTTAATGGCATCTTTAATTCCTCGGAATACGTACCCAAAGTTAAATCATTAGCTTGGTGCCAAAAGGTAATCCATTAGCTTGGCACTAATTTGCCTTCTTTGGGCTCTCCTCACTGAACCCTGGCCAATGCCCCGTCGTGGGTATGTGCCATGCCACCAAGGCAACAACAACAACAACATACCGACGCCGGGGAATTGGCCAGGGTGCATATCACCACTTGGCCAGGTGATGAAGAGGAAGAAGAATGCTCGGCCCGGTCTTCGAAACGGTCTTTCACGCCGTCAAGTGCGTCTGCAGCTGGATTCCTGTCGGGTGTGCCGCTGCCCTTTTTGCCGAGGCGTACTACGCCTACGTGTTCGTCTTCTGCGGCGCCTTCGTGACAGAGAACGTGCTGCGGGTCGTCCTGGCCGGAGTCTTCCACTTACTGCTGCTATTCTGCCTCTGGTCGTTCACTCAGACCACGCTGACTTCTCCGACGCCTGTGCCCCGCCACTTCCAGATAAGCGGCGACGAGCGCCGGCTGCTGGCCGATGCCGCAAAGAACCGGGCCCGCAGGGATGCCCTGCTGGAAGCCATGGCGACCAAGCGCGGCGTGCTCACCCGTTGCAGCGGTGGCAAAGTCAATTACTGCGACGCTTGCCGGCGAATCAAGCCCGACCGGTGCCACCACTGCTCGAGTTGTGAAAAGTAAGAGGCTCAAACTCCTCTATCAAGTTCCTATTGTAATTAGTGCGAACGGGCAGGTGGGACAAGCTTTGTATTTGTTTGCCGACAAATTGTAAGTCTGTATGTGTGAGTTTCCCAGCCTTCGTACAAACCTCCGTTGCCCGTGGTTGCTAAACCTGTGGCTTGATCACGTCATTCATCTCCCAGCTATGGGCACTCCTGTGGTATAGGAAATTCGACCTTTAGACTTTGCCCGTTCCTCGGCCCCAGGAAAGCTAGACAACGTATTGTAGCTGTTTAATTCTTGCCTGCTACCTTTTCACGCTGGTCTAGAGAAAACTTTAACGCTGCAAAGTGCGGTCTACCTTCGATTCTTTTACACCACTTTCTATCCCGTGGTTCCTCGCAGGTGCGTCCCGAAGATGGACCACCACTGCCCCTGGTTCAACAATTGCATCGGCTTCAGCACGTACAAGTTCTTCCTGCTAACGCTATTCTATCTGGTGTTGCTGTGTGCCTACGTCGCTGCCAGCATGTGTCTGTACATGTGGCACAGGGTTCCCAACGAACGCAGGTTGTCGTACCAGCTGCTGCACCCCATATTCCTGCTCGTCTTGGCGGTGGCCATGTTCTTCTCCATCGGATTCTTCCTGTGCATGCACGCGTCCTTCGTGATGGCGAACTGCACCACGCTGGAGTCCACGCGGCCTGCTACCTTCAAGGAGCGCGGCGATTCCTTCAATGTTGGCGTGTGCAGAAATGTCGTTGAGGTAAGTGCGCCAGCCACTAAGCCGACAGTTCCGTACAGTAGAACTAGAGTGTGCTAGGAACCGCCGCTTAGTCGTGTGTTTGTGCTGCCACCATTTCTTCACCTGGCTTGATGGTCCATATTCCGGAGCGTCACTTATTGGCCAGATAAAAGGCGTACGAATGCAACAGAGAAGATTGTTGGCGGAAGAAATCACTGGAAAGTAGCCCTTGATCAGCTAATTCCGAAAATTCGCGTGCATATCCCAGGCTCGAGAAAAAGTGCAGAAAGAAGTTTCCGATCGCGCTTAATAAAAAAAAGCAGAAACTGCCATATCTCGCACATCCAATGTCGCTGAGATGCGTGAACGTTTTTCGTTTGGCTGCAATGTTCAGAAGTTAGAACATAGCATGTGATATAATCAACCGAAAATGTGTTTCGGGATTGTCAAACATTGATAGATAGTGTTGCTACGTTACTTTTCTTTTTAAGGCGGAAGCCTTTAATGTCTCATCGTTGTAAGCAGCAGTTGTTGACAGAAAATGTCACGCTTTTCAATTGGTGGAAACGGTCGTGACGTCACAGTGCGCGAATTTCAAACCGGGCCAATTGTACTTTGGCTACTAACCATGCAACCATTTGAACGGATCGTATAGTGATGCTCCAAGTGGGACTGAGCTTAGTTAATTGCTTAATTACCCAATTAGCCTAATTAGCTTTACTAGTCAGGCCATATAAATAAATAAAACCGATTAAGGAATTGGTCGAGCTCAGGAATCGAACCCCGGTCTTCGGCGTGAGAGACGAGCATGCTACCCACTCTGCCATGCCTGCTCGATGGTTTGGTATGAACAAAGGCGCGTCTAGTGAATACGGTGTCTTCACTCACTCTTATCCTCCTCCATTCCCTTCCCGCGAGGTTTAGGTGTCCACCGACAAATGAGAGACAGATACATTTCCTTTCCTCAAAAACCAATTTACTGGCGAGCGAGGTGTAGAACCGAATGGGCGATGGCGTTACCAATACCACTACCACCAAATACCAATACCACCAAATAGGGCATCAACAAAACGCTGCCCTCTTTGGTGGCATTGGTATTATTTTCACTTTTAGGATCTTTATCTTCCAGTCTCCCTTTTTTTTTTTTCCTTGTATCTAGGTATCAATGGTGCGTAAGCTTGCACACACTGGTGTAGTTTAGATTGGCGCTCTGGCGGGTATGCGCATCATGTACACGTAACTGTCAATACTTATCTGTTTTATCCCGGCTGTGTCATGTGGTGGTTGTTTAGAGCGCTATAAAAGGTAATGCCCGAAGCGTTTTTAGAATAAAAGTTGGAAGTTCTGCGCTCAGTGTGTGTACGTGTTTTCTGTCTCTGTCCGTGTTTTCTTCGCGCAGTTTAATCATGACCGAAAAGCACCAACTAGCCCGCCAGAAAACTCGTCTGTACTTTCTTCATACCGAGGCAAGCGCGCAGGTACACGCTGTATCAGCTGTGCAATTTCTTTATCCTTCTCGCGCCAGGCGCGCCCCCATCGGTCAGGCGCGGAGACTGGCCTCCAGAAACTTCTAGATCTCTCTTGCACGAGCGAAGAGGACAGGGCACTACTTAGAACGCTCAAGGCTACGCCCTCTCCGTCAGCCATGAGAAGGACCTACTCTAACATTCTTGTACAATCGACGACGTGACGTTGATGTAACGGCGGATTGCTTCCACGCGGCACCAGTTTTTTCGAATATGCGCGTAATTTTGTGACACATGTGCATATGTATGCGCTGTTCCGTTGCCTGTCGAGCGCTGGCGCTCAAGCCCCATCCGGCGTTTACAGGCCGGTCATCTGCACATTTTGTTTATATTTGGCGAAACAAATTATTATCAATATTTAAAATATTTACAATATTTATTCATGCGCTCAAATAGCTATCCGGCGATGTGCGCGCCGGGTTCCAGTCTCCCAGGCGTGGTGTGTACCGCGAAGTCCATGAACAGGCACAAGCGGGATTTATGAAAAGCATGTTAATAATTCGTTCCCTTCTCTCTCTCTCATCTACTTTCTTGCCGGGTTGCAACGTTTCAAGATGTTATTTCTTTGTGAGCTTATACCCTTCTTCTTCTAGCCTCATATGTCTCTTATGGCTGCATAGTGCCGACACCAGACTCCTCTAAGGTTGTTTCGCGAACAAATGGCCGGTTTTTTGCATAGTACTAAAGAATGTTGCAAACTTCTGCAACTTTTACCGTGCGCTGAATCTGACCGCGTAAAAAAACACTTTAAATAAACTGTTCGGACACAGCAAATGCTGAATATTTAAATTATCCTGCCTTTTAGCGTTACTTGTATCCAAGTATCAGCGTTGGCTGTAGTAATCACTCTCCTCATTCTTCCCACGTCGCTCCATTCTCTCAAAGGCACTGCACTCAAAGGAGATAATGTATGCGCTTGTGTAAAGGCCCTGCATTTTTTCAGGATTTTGGACGGGTATGGCTCTTGCAGGAACTGGCATTTTCAAATTTTTTTTCGACCATAGGGGAACGTAGATAATAAGTATACGTACCGCGTTTTTGGTGCTGACCTGTACTTTATTATTATCAGCACTGGCCGAGGCGGGGCGAGGCGTCTTTCAATAGAACACTGAATATCTGTATATATAGGCAAACCGAACATGACAAATACGATGGTAAAGCTTGTGTGCAAATGTGAGCGCAAAAAATTACACACCGTACAGACTAAGGAACACACAGCACGAACGCTGGTATTCAGCTGGAGGTTTATTGAGGAGTAGCACCTTTCTACAGCCAGCATTGCTTGCTGAGCCTGCCTGGGGAGGAAGTATTTAGAAAAGCATGGAAATTAGGAAGCATAACTGCGCAGAAAGTAATCTGAAATTCTCCTAGCTTTTAAGTGACCTTTCCAACTGTGCGGCCTCCTTTTTGTGCGATCATCAGCAAGAGACTAGCATAGTATGCTTCAGAGCTAGAAACAAAGCAGAGATAATGGAAAAAAAGTAAACGAGAGAAAAAACAGTTAAGTATGGCACCTTATCACCTACTCGCTTGCGCCAGGCAGTTGTCAGTGAAATGCTTATAATGAGGTCAGTGAGAGATTCCATGCGCATCCTCCACCTTGAATCGCTCTTGGCAGAGCCTGAAAGATATCTATTGTGTATTGCTATCTAAAGCAGCGCATTACACGTCACATGTGCCTATCTGAATTTTAGGTGCAAGGAGTAACGGCAGCAGTCATCGACAAAATGGCCACACGCGCTCTTCTGCTCGACTTCTACGCCGCACTCTCGCGATTTATCATGAACACATCTATCCCCTTTGTCCTAATCGTTTTCCACATAACAGCGGCATCTTTCAGACGACACCCGTTTTGCAAGGAACGTAGCGCGGCTCTTGGCTTTTCATGCCAGCATTGCCTCTTTTTTTTTTTGTCTGCCTGAGGGCATATCAGCGCCATGTTTTCCGGCATAAAGTGAACGCGGGAATGATGCCTTTGCAAACTCGTTTGCAAGCTCTGGTTAATTCTTGTAGAAAAGAAGGAGACGCTCTAGGTATCAGGTTTATCGCAATCAAGTCAGATCTGATCATTTTAAACGGTACAACTTATCATGCGCTTGTAGTGCAAGGCCATGAAATGGTCAGAGTGGCAGAACACAAATATGTCGCGGTATGGGTAAACCTAGGGTAGGTATACGCGGAAAAGTGCGAATAGCCTGTGAGGACAAAAGGACGAAGAGATGGCGGTGTAATTTAACATAGGGCATTATGCAGGTGCAGGTGGTCGCAGTTTCCGGAGCCCTTCAATGCGGTGCCTCTCATAGACTGATTCGCTTTGGGGCGTTAAGCCCTATAAACGAAACGAAACAGCAAATATGAAGTACTCAGAACTATTTGAAAAGTAATAACGCTGCCAGGGCTTACATTGCAGTGCATTGCCGGGCTGTGCGCGGCTTTCTGAGTGCGTCATGCGGCCGCTTGATGACGTCGCCCTGTTTTTCTTGTAATCGCTGCGATTTTCTATACAATCTGCGAGTACACACGCACATACGCACACACGCACATACGCACACACGCACACACACAGACGCACACAGACGCACACACGCACGCACGCACGCGCATATCGACAGCTTATCTCGTAATGAAACTAGCAGTGCTTTCGCATAAAAAGGATCCTTTCATTCGCACCATTGGCATCAACGGGTGTTTTTTGGTAGGCGTGTCTGAGGGCTTACTTTTTTTTACTCTTTTAGTGGTAGCAGCGGGGATAAGAGGTTATCTATCGTGCTCACTCGTCCTCGTCTTTCTGCGCGCTTTGTGTTAAATGTTTTCTAAATAGCCCAGAACTATTGCTTTGCCTAACGACTATCGCGTCGAGGTGCAAGCGAGCGTCTATGTACCTATGTATTGCGTATTTCTAGTCTCGTCGCATTATTACAGTTGCAGTGCAAACGTACAGAAACCCCGCCACACTCATAGCGCGAAGCCCGTGACAGGCGGGTGGTAGTACCTCAATTGTGAGGGAGAAGCTGCGGCGTGGTGTAGATCCTCGCCCTAAAAGGTGCTTTGGAAAGGAATAATGGCGCCCGCGCTTGCTTTCACGAATGGGTGTTTGTACGAATAGGTGTTTGTGCCTAAGGGCGGAAGTTCAGTTGAGACTCGAAGTAAATCAGATAACTGTTGGAAGATTAGCACTAGCTGCCCACGGCAAACCCTGAAACGAAGCACAACAGGAGTATATGGGATGGGCATCGTTCGAAGCAAGGGAAGCTCAAAGTAAAATATTATGTGACGAACTCCTGAGTAAATAGGTTAGAAGCTAAGGTAATTAAATTCTTACAACGACAGAGAATTGACACAGAGTGGTGGAAAAGAACTAGAAAACTAACTAGTAAGTATGAAGAGCACAAAGACGAAGAATTAAAGAGCTTAGGTGGTAAAAGATTAAACAGATGGCAAAAGCTGGATTAATTCATGGAAAAGAGTCAGAATGTAGAACTTCATAGAAATTAAAAATGCAAAATCTGGAAGCAATCGTTTAACGATAACTGAAGAGGCAGTGTCCTACTCTTTCAAGCTAGATCTGGGTATATTAGAATGCGAAGGCACAAATAAATTTAAGCAAGATGACGCATTTGCATTGTGTGGTATATCTATAGAAAGAATTGCACATCGTTTAATACAATGTGGCGGTATTCATCTGGACGTCGACGCCGGTGCAGTCATTCCCCATGAAGCCCTCGAGTTTAGATATAACAATACAGATGTGAATGAATCTGTGGTAGAAGTTAGCAAAAAGTGATTGGAAGTCTGGTGGCTCAAAACTGGAGAGGTAAAAAAATAAGGGCAAAATTAAAAACTCTATTTGAAGGAAATGGCGAATTTTTAATCTGTTCACACCGTTAAAGAATTATAAAGAAAAAAGCCGAGCATGGTGGCATCTATCATAACTCCGTTTCAAAGAGGACCACTTTTACTAGACTATACATGAGTAATACTAGACTATGCATGTGTAATTTGGGACCCTTTCTCCAAGACTAACATCACCAAGATGGAGATGGTGCAAAGAAAAGCAGTTCGCTTCATATATAATAGCTTTGGACGTACATCAGCAACCGAACTACTAATGAAAGCGAACCTGCCACCATTAACGCAAAGAAACCGTGTACCATGACTAAAATTCCTCTTTCAACTTATTAACGGTCATTATAAAACCGACCTCACGGGAATAATTAGTTTTTCATCTGGGTATTCTACAAGGCAGAGACACAGTCGCACAATAACCGCCTTTAGCACCCATAACTGTTTTAAGTATTCTTTCTTTCCCAGAACAGTAACTGAATAGAATCTTCTAACCAATGATCAAATTTCAAAATCATCACTAACGGCATTTGTTTTAGGTATTGTTTAGAAACGTGTTGTCTTTAACTGTTTATACGCTCCATGGATCTAATTTGTATTATATGCTTTGGCTGTGTTATTGTTTTCATTATGTATGCTAAAATCCCCAGAGGGGATTGCAGTATTGATAAATAAATAAATAAATGAATAAATATATAAATTTTGAAACAAAATGCTACCGTGACAAATATAAAAACACAAGACTACAAGCACGGACGTTCAATTCCTACTATGTATTACACCATAGGAGTGCACATATTTATAACAAGCACCAATGCCTACATTCTTGAATTTGTGCTCAGCAGCTGCCGAAACTTATCTCATCGCCTTGTCATGTCTACACAGAAAATCTAACTCTGCATCATACGACTTGGTCGATGTATTGCTGTTGCATTGGATTGCCTTTTTCTTTCTATAGTATGCCCACGCCTTTTGAATCTTGCTCCTGTCTAGTATCCTTGGTCTGCCTAATTGCGCTTCGCGCTCACACCTTTCAACGTGTATGACCAAATTGGCATATTTATCGTCATTATGTTGTAACTTCTTATCCTTCCTAAGACGGTCGTAATACATCGCCCGGTTTGCCCTGCATAGTACTTTACACACGTCAGGGGACATTGTACGTTCCATAGTGCATACCCTTTTAGAATGCCGTGTAATAATTTATGTTCGGGTTCTTTTACTTTGTGATGACAGTAGTTT
This sequence comes from Amblyomma mixtum, assembly GCF_055824585.1. Classification (NCBI taxonomy): domain Eukaryota; kingdom Metazoa; phylum Arthropoda; class Arachnida; order Ixodida; family Ixodidae; genus Amblyomma; species Amblyomma mixtum. The sequence goes on from NC_143013.1 coordinate 104,550,261, forward strand.
TGTTTTTTTTTCTCCCTCTACCGTAATGTAATACTCCACATAAGGGCCCATAAAAGATGATAATCATCACCTTTTAAGCGCAAAGTCGTGAATGTGGAAGTGGCTAGCTGTTACAAAGCATGTGGTCTGATCATGTAATAAGTAGTTATAAATCTGCGCCTGTTCTTGTCATCCTGTATTTTTTGTGTGTGCCTGGTTTCAAGAGTTAGGATGCCGAAGCAACCAGCCCGGCAACATACCTAACTCAAAGACGACGCTCCTATTTCCATCCATCCATCTTCGTATATTTGTAGCAAACAAATGACTAAATCATGGTATAAGTTGAACAGAGAATACTTTTAAAGAAAAATCTCAATGCTGTGACGCACACGTAGCAGTTTTCAAACTGAACCCTAGCAAAACACATCCATATGCTTCTGCAAGTATGTTCTGTTTGATTTGGTTTATGGGGTTTAACGTCCTGAAGTAACTCAGTTTACAAAGGACCACGAAGTTGAGGGCTGCTGATAATTTCGACCAACTGGGGTTCTTTAACGTGCGCTGTTACCGCAGAGTGCACGGGCCTCTAGCATTTTGCCTGCAGTTAAATGCGGCCGCCGTGGCCGGGATCGAGCCTGCGTCTTTTGGGCCAGCATCTGTGCACCATGGCCACTTGCCCACCACGGTGACCATGTGTTTTTGGTTAAGATATATCAAAATTTCCAACCACACTAATTAAAACAAAACTTATATACAAATTTGCTGTTTTGTTTTTTGTTTTTCAATTGAATCTCGCCGGAGCAGGATGGTGGCAGCCATGAATCTGAATCGAAAGTCGCGATAGCGCGTCTAGAACAGGCTTCGTGTTGAGGAGGGCGGGCTGCGAATTCGATTTATTTGGGCAGTATGGCAACTCCAGATGTTGATTGAATATGATCGGAATCTTGTCAACCAAGTTCGGAAATTTATTAGGAGAGCTGTATAACAGACGCAATAGTGGCTGAGAGCCCATTGCCCTCGGCTGCTGAGAACGTGTTTTCAGGTATTTCTGCAGCTGCCTCATTTCGCTGCCATCGTACTCGCATTTCGGGAAATTTAAAGAACTTGTGATAGAAGCCAATAAGCCATTGTTCTGTCCTGTGTGCCTAGAGCGGAGATGCAACTTTGTAACAATATTTTTTTATTTTGTTTCTCCTAGCAAGGGAGAAGTTTTTCTTACCGTGCTGACTGCACAGAACTAGCCTCAATGTTAAATGTTCGTTTTGTTCTACCAGGTGTTCGGCCCAAAGAAAAGAAAATGGCTTCTACCAATTTTCACAAGTGTGGGCGACGGATCGCGCTTTCCCACCAGGCTCCACCCGGACAGGAACGGCTTGGCCACATCCTCGCCATCTCGAAGTCAACACGTGGTTTCATCGACCACAACTACCGTGAAGTCGGCTTCTTCGACGAAAAATACTGCCTCGGAGACAGACTCCTACCTGTCTACGAAGACTAACGCTGCGGCAGGGTCACGGAGCGGAAGTAGCCAGCGAATGGAGCGAGGCATGGTCTCGTATCCTCGTGGGCCGATGTCGCGCAGCAGAGCAGCGTATCCTTCAGTGTCAAGGCAGCCGGGGGCTCGGCGGACTTACGGAACGGCGCCTTGGTATTATCCCCACGTGGCCTCCACCCCAGCCAATCATCCCTTCTTCGCCCTCGCGCCGTTGGGAGCGATGCCGTTCGTCGGCCTGCAAGGCATTCCTTGAGGGCGTGGCTCTGTATTCGCCATGTCTTTGCACCTTGCCCACTTCCGAGTTTTCTACTTACTTTGTTGGAGCCGGCCCATTGCTTTTATTTTACCCTTACGGTAGCGTTTGGCCGCCAGAACCCGTGTATTAATGGCACTTTTGCTGACGTCATGTTTGGTCGTTAAAGGACCATTGTGGCAACTCTAGTAGAATGGAGTGTTCACCTTCTTGGTACTGAGGCTTTCGCGAACAAACTAATCTATCTAAATTATATGCTCAAGGAAAACTGTTTGTGTGGCTCTTTATGGCTACGTTCATGTTTATTCTGAAGCATCAAAAATATTTTATGCGTTTTTTTACAAATGGGCCCGACTGAAACACTGAATAGCAGTGAAATAAGACGCAGGGCTAAGTTAGCTAGCCCGTAAATCTTTTCTCTGTAAAGCTTTAAAAGTAACAAAAGCCAGCATTTTAGAGCATATTACTCTGTAGCGTACAATGAGCAGTGGCGGCTGATGGAGAACCTCCACGTCTTTTTTTGTTCATTGAAGTTGAATTTGGTTCATTGAACAAAATCTGATCTATTCGTATGCAGATTAGCTTTCATACAGGACACATTTTTTCATGCCAATTGATTCAAAAGGCCAAAGTTAAGGGTGGCTTAATATGCCAGATGCGGCATAAAAACATAGTTTTCCTCATTTCAGCAAAATCTACACAAATTTCATTGTGGAACTCTGATTGTAGGGAATTCTACGGCCATAAGACCAGTTCGTCTTATCCTGTAATTCTCTGTCCTAGTTCCAGGGTCATGTATTTTCATGCCGGCAACGATACAGCGCACCAACGCCGGAAGGCTTTTTAAACGGCGGTTTTTGCTCAAAATCTTTCATAATGCAACCTGTAGAAAAGGTAGCGCACACCGGGACGGGAAATAGTAAATTATTTGCGGGGTGGCGTGATAGTTTCTTCAAATAAAAATTCTGAGCACAATTGGATTGTCTTGAGTGGCTTAAACGCGATTTTTGCTCAGGAGCGTCTCAGAGTAGGTCTCATGACCTAAAATGCCACACCCCCAGAAGAAAATGACAAATGGCTTCTGTGGTGTGAATACTTATAAAAATGAATGAAGGTGTCCAAATAAAAATGGGTCTGTTTTTCCTCTCTTACGCGTTCTAAACCAGAGCTCTAATTCCTTGCGCCACCGAAGCAACGATATTCTGAGTGTTAACTGTGCGCTTACCCGTTCTCAAAAATATTTTTTATTCCGCTTTGGGGCGCAGCGGACTTCCTGCTCTATACCGCTGACGGTTCGGAAACACACTACAGGGTCGCCTTGCCATCGTAGCCAGTGCCGCAGGGTGCCATAAAATAGTGCAGTTTTGGGGCTATACAGGGCAAATACCTAGAGCAGAAAGGTGCTATGGTGAGCTCTTTGTCTCCCAGGCTGTTTATTTATTTATTTATTTATTTATTTATTTATTTATTTATTTATTTATTTATTTATTTATTTATTTATTTATTTATTTGCACACCCTAGCGCTCGAGGGGTGGATGCTTTACACTGGGGAGGGGAAGTTTAATAAACACGAAGAGCAATTATCATATCACTACTAAACTACAATAATAAAAATGTGTAAATTATAATGTCTTAAAAGATGAATCACTGCAGAGCTCATTGAAAACAGTGACCATCGTTGAAGCAACACTTGATGACAATAAATTCTATTGTTTTATTGGTAATAGAAGTGGTGAATCACGGAATATTTCAGTACGGGCAAAAATCGGTTTTACTTTGAATTCGTGACGTGTCCTAGTGTAAATGTGATGAGCTGGAAAAATATGTGAACGAGAAAAGCACGTATTAATATGCTATAAGATGTGAAAAAAGAAAGCCGAGAAAATGTTTTGCGCGTAGCGAGTGATTGCATACACAGGATGCCTTTTAGTTCAGTGACGCTTTGGAATCGCGAGTAGAGGACAAGGTTAAACGTGCTCCTTTGTTTTGGCCGTTTAATGGTGGTTGGCCCACGTCGCATGACGGGGATGCCAAATGATCGACGCGTATTCTAACGATGACCGGATGAGCGAGTTGAATGCGGAAAGCCTAGTGTCGAAGGCCTAGTTTCTTTAAAACATCGGAGGTTATCTGCTCTATATGGTCATGCCATGTTAAAGTAGAATTAAATAATATAACCAGGTATTTGAATGCCGAAACTGAGTCTACTGAGGCATTGTTAATTGCGTATGTGTTAACCGGAGTCATTGGCGAAGGGGTAAATTTAAGATGGTGTGGTTTTTCTACATTCATTTGGATCTGCTATACAGAGCATCATTCTGTTTGTTAAGGGCAGACTACAGAGTACCATTCTCTTAGTTTTTTAAGGGCAGACTGCATTTCAGAAATATCGTTAGGGCTCGTTATCTCTTTGTATATTACGCAGTCGTCTGCGAATAAACGAGTGGCTGCCTTTATGTTAGTTGCTATGCCATTAATATAAATTAAAGATAGGAGTGGGCCCAACATTGACCCCGGAAGTCCCCCTGACTTTGCTGGTGCCGGGCTCGAGATGTGATTTTCTGGTTTGACAGGCTGATAGCGGTTGCTTAAAAATTGTTCTATTCTTTTAGTTGTCTGTTCATCAAGTTTGATGTTACGGATTTTAAAGGTTAAAAGTTTATGGAGGACGCGATAAAATGCTTTTGAAAAACCTACAAACACAGCATCAACGTAGGGCGATCAGTGCAGCGAACGATCTACCATCATCATCATCAGCCTGGCTACACCCACTGCAGGGCAAAGGCCTCTCCCATGTCTCTCCAATTAACCCTGTCATTTGTCAGTTGCCGCCACCGTATCCCCGCAAACTTCTTAATCTCATCCGCCCACCTAACTTTCGGCCGTCCTCTGCTACGTTTGCCTTCTCTTGGAATCCACTCTGTTACCCTTAAGGACCAGCGGTTATCTTCCCTTCGCATTACACGCCCTGCCCAAGCCCATAGGTGTAACGCTAAGAGGTCAGAAGAGGGCGGAGCGGAGTGGGTGAGGGTTAATGACATCTTAGTTGAAATCAAGAGGAAGAACGATCTATCTCATTGACTAATTCGAACAGTTGAGTTTGGCAGGAAAGGCTTTTACGAAGTTCGTGCTGATTATTCAGGAGTAGATTATTTTCATTTAGAAATGTTATTATGTGCCTGTATAGTATGTGTTATAGTAACATGCAGCTAATTGGAGTGACTGAGCTGGGCCTGTAGTTGCTTGGAAGGGAACTGCCACCGGATCTGAATACAGTTAATATAAATGCAGTCCTCCAATCACCCGGCACGCATCCTGCGTCGATGGACTGCTGAAATATTAAAGAACATAAATGAGCTGAATACTGATTGGTTGCTTTAGAAGTTTGGCGCTGATGCCGTCGGGACCTGGACTTGTTTTAAGGGGGAGGCTTTCTATTGCCCAGGATACGCCGCATGCTGTAACAGAGATTGGTGTAAAAGGAAACAAAACAGAAGGTTGTGCATGCTTAAGTGAATTATCAAGGGGCAGTTCATCTGTGAATACCTTTGCAAAGTTATTGTTAAACTCCCCTGCGCAGTCTTACTTTGGTAAAACTATTCCGTCTTTCCCCAGAAATGTTGGAACCGAAAGAATATTTTTTGGATTAACGATATTCCAAAATTTTTTAGGGACGGTTTTTAGCATGTTAGGAAGCTTAAAATTAATGTACAGTTTTTTTTTGCGTGAACAGTATTTTTCTCTGCCAAGCCAGATGTGCTTCTGTAGTTCTGCCAGTCAGCAGAGGTGTTCGATCTTGACACTTTTTTACACGCTCTTTTCTTCTCATTCAAGCACCTTTTAACTTCTCGCATGAAATGTGGATCGTCAGGTTGTGAATTTATTGTCAATTTAGGCGCTCAAAAATCTTCTATCTCTTTCAACTTATCACGAAATATGCAACAGTTCTCATTAGTCGTCCAATTCCCGAAGCATCTTACAAAGTCGAGAGAGAATGTATGCAGAATTCGATTAATTTTGTCAATGTCGGCACGTGGATAGTTCAGAATGATTTTTTTTTCGTTTTTCTTCTGTCAGTGTATGGGAGCGAGAACGAACAATGCACAACACTATGCTCACTGATTTCTTCTAGAACGTGTGTTTCGGCATTATCAGGGTTATTCATGAATAGAAGATCAACAATGTGATTCCCGCGCGTCTCATCATGAACTGGCTGCGTCAGACCATGATAATGGAGTGTATCAACAGAGCGAACACGTTCGATCGGTTACTATGTGCGCTGACGGAAGATGATATCCAGTCTATGGCTGGGTGTTTACAATCTGCGCCTAATATTAAGAGGAATTTAGGAAAGTTATTTGAAACCAGCTGAAGTTCTTCGTTTAATGAATCAATGAAGTCAGGGCGACTTTCTGGCGGGCGGTAGCAGACGCCTAAAAGGCACCGTACATGGCCAGTTCTGACGGAAACCCAAATTGATTCAAGAAGCGAATTTAAAGGAATTACAGACGGTTGATATTCTTCTTTCACTGCTATAAGCACGCCATCTCCTCTAGATCCAATTCTATATTTGCGTATCAAACGATGGAAGCTCGAGATCGCTCCTACCGATGTCGTCTGAAAGCCACGTTTCCGTCCGAAGAATAATGCAGGATGACATTGCATGAATGATATCTCTCAATATGGCAAGTTTGGGAAAGATGCTGCGAAAATTTTCCAAGAGCAAGGACACTAGGCTGACATTAGTCCGCGGGCTGTACCAAATTGCAGACGTTTTATTCGTTTTGTATTTCTGCCTCTTTTATACATATTACGCTATCTGAGGTAGAATCATATCGGTAGAACCCACTGCTTATATGAATCTTGCTAAAGCGTACGGAAAAGCGTTCCTTCGGTTTCCGTTTATCTGTAGCGAAGTCACGCAGTTTCTTCCGTGCAGGTTGCACTGTCGAGAAAAAGTACCCTTCCAACCAGACTTTAGGTCACTCTAGATCCTTCAACTTGTACGCATTACTTAATGCTTCTATTTTAGTCTTAAATTCAAAAATTTGACAATTATCGGCCTAGATTCTTCCCCTCGGCGCTGGCCTATCCGATGTGCACTTCAATAAAACGGAGAGTTGAGCTAGTTGGTACATACTGCTGGGGAAAAAAAAAAGCAGCGCTAAGACCGCCGCCGGTCCTGTTGTCCTCCTATTTCTTTGTCCCTCGTCTCAGCGCTGTTTTTTTTCCCAGCAGTGTGCACATTAATGTCGCCTGCTTGCATTCTCAAGTGGCCTCAGAAGAAGACTTTGACAATTCGTTCCAATTCGGCGTAGCCTTCTTCATCTTCCTCAGGACGTCCTTTGATGGTCCGATTATTTCGTCTCATTCTGTTATTCATGTCCTCTACTGCATCCCTAATGTCGTTATTTGTTCTGCTTATGTTGGACTTGACTTCCTGAAAGGAATCGGCCATCGAAAAAATGTTGTTATAAAACTTTGGCACATTTTCCAAACTAGTTTCCACAGCGCTAACACGAGCCTTTAAGCTCCTGATTTCGTGCATCATCTCACTCAGAGATGGAGTGGTTACAGCATGACACTCCCTAAGCAATGCCAATACTTCCTCGATCTTTGGGCTCGGGTTGGCCTCCACGTCGCCAGCGCGAAGCAGCAGTAGGGCAAGGCAGAGAAAGAACAAAAGCGATGAACGTCGGGAAAAAGCTCGTTGGAGTAGTATGTACGCGCCAGAAAACAATTATCATGACTGTACTCACAGTAGAGCAGGAAAACAATTGTCGGACGCGCGCACGATACGTGTAAATGTATCGTGCGCGCATTTGATAACTGCATCATGTTATATAAACACAAATACTTCAGTTTCATAGACATGCTTGTCATCACCACAGTGTACAGCGATGGTAGCTCTGCAAAACTACGTTCCAAGATAAAGACCTTCTATGCAGACAAAACAAAACAGCTTCTTGACAACTTGTGTGAAATTTTGTACCCCTGGAATAATTAAAAATAAGGAGCCTCAGAATAGAGCGTTAATATTATATTACAAAACTTTACAGGCACCTATTGAAAATGTTTTCAGTTATCGGCGACTGAAATTTGCCAAATCATCAGATCACGCAAACGCGACGCTCTACATTGTTGTGATCAAGAATTTTTTTTCTTGTCAACAATTTTCAGGGCAGAAAAAATTGCAGAACTCTATATTCTATTCATCAGACAATAACATTTGAAAATATCGAGTAATTCGAGAGGTTGACCAGCTACTCTTTTTGTGATTTTAGGTCGAAACATTGTAAAGGTTTTCTTGGTTCTTTAAAATAATTATAGGTTACATTAGTTGTATACCAAATTTTAAAAATGCTATGGGCAAAACTTGGTTTTCTTTAGTGCAACATGTGTCTAACCGATGATAATTAGCATGCAAGCTTCTGGTCATAAAATAGCTCTTGCTGGGTCATATCTGCAAAGCAAAATTTCTGCAGCACTATTAGAGAGTATTTAATTCACTACATATGATGTTGCAGGCAGTATGCTTCGCTTTTTGCGAGACATTGCAGGAAAAAATGTCAGTGCCCACAATATACACGTAGCGCTAGAAACGCTTGAGCGGGACTTTACGATTTCAACAATCGTACGAAACAATTGCTGCCTTGCTCTGACGCTACTTTTTGTTTATATACTTACACACATACCCACACGCACACATAGAGTTAGCGCCCACAGGCAACTGTACCAGGCTGCAAGGGAATGGTACTGGAGCGACAGCTGGATCGATGTGAGCAACGGCGACGCAAGATGCACGATGAACCGTTTCACTTTTCAAACGAGCTGTTTCGACATCTATTTCGACTCTGGGAAGGAGACTGTGTAGCGACTGCACGGCAGACTACCAAAGTACCAGAAAGTGTCGTATTTTCCGTACTGTTGTCCGCACCCAATGTATAGTCCACATGGGAAATTTCTTGCCTAGGTCGTCCGCACCCGGTGTATAATACTGAGGGACGAATTTTCGCTGAAAATAGGTTTTTTTACATTGTCAGGAAGCAGTACACAATCAGTAAGCAAAACTTTAATGATCAGGCTGCAACAGTTTGGGCCTTACATAGACTACATAAACGCTATTGAATGGAACCCGTCAAAATCGCCTTCCCCGGGGCTGCCGTCATAAAACAAGTCAAGCATGTAGGATTCCTCAGAGCCTCGCCAGTGTCGTGATCGCCGTCAGAATCCGAGGTCTCTGTTGCAGTAGTTTATAGTTTGGCTTCCTTACCTCTACTTCAGCGCTGGGTTTCTTCATCTTTACCAAACAATCTTAAAAATGTAAACCTTCTATAGTCAGCACCACGCGAAATTTCAACTTTTAATCATCTATAGTCCGCGAACGAAACTCCGGAAAATACGGTGTACTGGTGAGCCCACTGTCCCAGCTGCGGTGGCAGATGTGAGCACCAGCTTCTTATCACTGCAGATTTGTAGCCAAACTCATGAAAAAAGAAGCTACTAAAACGCAGCCGGCGGCAACACGGCAAAACCACATCGCATATTTGCTCACACACAAGTGTACGTTACCGGCTAACGTTAGGAGATGACACTGCCAACAGCGGCAGTGGCTGCGATTATTGAGCAAGATCGTCGCAGCCACAGCTGTCGTGTCGCGCAAGTGAACGGCTTGGCTAAACACTGCGGCAGGTGGTACGCAGATCCCTGCAGGCCACGATGGGCTTGCCGCTGCAACTGTCGACGCATCATGCTCAGGTTATACCAGCCTCTGAAGCCGGGTTCTACAAAACAGGCCGAAAATACCGTTTTGCATTGCTCTCCCGCTCCGTTAGGTCAGGTGGGATCCTGTCACTACTAAGTAGGCAAAGTCAGCCCGTGGTCGTACGGGACAGTGGCAGCCTCGTCGTCTGCATCCGGCATGGAGGCCTCCAAACAGATGTTGTGCAGTGCGGCACAGGCTGCGGGGATGCACACCGGTCGCTACTTTTGCAGGCACGGGAAGCGGCTCTCTACCACGCCGATAGAGCGCTCATCCGCCGATCGCACAGAGGCGTGTGGCGCGTTGTACAGCCTTTCTTCTAAGTCAACAATGGACGCCCTTGCATTGCAGTGAGCAACCATGGCTCCAGTGGGTAACCACTGGCTCTTGAGTAACCAAAAATGACGCGCACTTAAGCTCATAGTTCAATGTATTTGATACCATCAACCCTAAACATGGTGTGCATTAGGAGGGAAGATACGTGCCAAGCAGCCCTCTGTAAGGCTTTGCTAACATGACACGCATGGGCGGGTTGATAATACACTATTGAGATGTTCAAGCGACCGCCGCTGAAAGGACAGCCTTGTGGATTCATTTTATAGAAACGATGCGCCATTATTTCCTCTCTATACAACACAAACGTCCTAAAGATGGCTTCTACCTTAGTTTTCTAGCGAACTTCCGTCGTCAAGGCCCGAATTTGCAGCCGAACATATCGACTATCAGGGCCTTTATGGCGATAAGTGACCCATCGACGCACCTGACAACGTCGGGATGCTCCTGTGAGTAAAAAAGCCCTCTTTCCCACTACGTCGGCGTGCCAACGTTGACAATGGCGTCCGCCACTCGCCGCACACGCTTGCGGACCGCAGATTGTGCGATGCTGACGTTTGCCTACCTACCAACGGCGACTTAGTCTCCAGTGGAGAAGCCCATGCGCTACCATCTGCCGCCGCATTGACAGCGCAGTCGCCGTCAAGCCTCGTATACCTAGTTCATCGATGGCTTCGTCGCACAGCCTCTGCACAGACTCCGTCTCGAGTCGCAGCAGGAGTCTAAAAGACACCCGGCAGCTCGAACACATCTTGAAGCACTAAGCTGGCCAGCGACACTGCCTCAGTTTCTTGGACACACATTTTCGGCCATTTTGATTCCCAAAATTAAACTGACTGGATCAAAGCGATACCAACAAACAGTGTCCTTGCGCCACCATAACTAGGTGTAAAAAGTTCATGACTTTTGCTACTGTCACAACGTAAACCGCATGCCCATGACGGAAAAATCAATGTGTACTCGTGCGTTGGTCCGGGCCTACGAACAGCAGCGCGGTTCAAGAAACAGTCTGCGACTGCTTTGTGAATTGTGTGGTTCCTTACGCTGTAATCAGGCTCCACACACATGTACATAGAAAGCAATATCGATGTACGGAATCGGCAGAGACAGCGCTGTGACTAAAGTCTCCTCAGCGACAGTGAGCATGGATCACATTGATTTGCAGTGATTTTACAATCCACTACCCTCAGATACTGTCACGGATGCTTTGATTATGTTCGCTTCCCATACAAAGCAAACTCTCCTTTTCGATACAAAAAGCAAAATGCTTGCTCATATCCGACCGAAAAACAAAAGTAGCTTTCCCGGGATGGTATGCCTATAGTAGTCAAACCCTGCGCCAAGCGAATTCGGTATTCACCGCTCTGGTGTTGAATTATCACTATAGTGTCACTGCGTAATTATTAGAGAAACGTCGAGAAATTGAGCTTCACTCAAGTGTAACTTTGCGTAAGCTTTTACGAGCAGCTATTTTTAGATAACTTTACTAAATGTCTACGTTCCAACAGGACATCAGCCGTCATAACAGCATAATGCGTTTTTTTTTATGTCTGGGGTACACTGGCTACGTTGAATTTTTTTTTTATGGTTTGCAGTTCACCCACGTGCATTCTTACAACTGCAAAAAGCTTGTTTAGAAAGTTTTCTGCTGTAGTTTTTCCCTCGTGAAGGTCGCTAAAGGCCCTCGCCCCCGCATATCCGGTGTTATCAGCATAATCAAGGCCTTGCGTCGGGAATAAATACTGCGAAAAACTGCAGTTTTATAACGGTTTGCCGGTTCGGTTTGTGGCACAGAGTACTACTGTGCAGGTTAGTAGTTCTCGTTGTCTATATTAAGGAAGGCTGAAAAAAAGCTACCGCAAAACCGGACTGGACGAGATGAACTTCGTCGCCATCCTGGGGTTCTTGGGAGCTCTTGAGTTCCAGTTCTCCTCTGCTAATAAAAGGACGAGCGATGAACCAGTGGACGCCCTCAAAGTAAGGAATTTGACTGCAACACATCGATCTTATTCGCCACAAGCGACGAGGAGTTTAACTGCGATTGTAATGATTCTAAAAGAATTTTCAACTAATTCAAGGCATGTTTTTACCATTTTTTTCTTGCAAGAAAATGATTTCGCTTGGTAGTACATACGGCACCCACATTGGTTGATACAATAGTTAGGCGGCATATAACCTAGGAATGAAGCAAATATCTCCATAAGTATTGTATTTTATATTATCTAACGGGAATTTGTATCCAAAATTTCACTAGGCTATAAAACCACAAGTAAGCAACTATACGGCTATGTACGTCGGAATAGGAACCATTTGGCGTGACTCCCTCGGTTAAGCGTATGCAGAGAGAAGTCTGAATTCCTGCATAAGCTACGATACAAATCTTAACGCGACTTACGTTAAATACTAGTTTACGTTCAGCGAATGTACTCATTTCACGCCAAGAGTAGTGTTACGTGAAAGGATTTGTTCATGGCGAGGAACGCTCCTTCATAGTGAAAAAAAAAGTAAAATGGTTCAAGGGATGACTGAGGGTGGCTTTGAGAAGCCTACTGTTTTCCAAAATTGCAGGACGATCGTAGATACCGAACAAAACGTAAGACATCATTCGATGCTTGAGCCCTATATTTCACATTTTTAGAGACGCCTGTGCTATGTAACTTTTAAAATTTGGATGCATGCGTATGACTGTAGTTTAAATCCTGTCATCGAGTGCGCCAGTTGAGATCCTGTCTCGACTGCGCCAGTTGAGTTTTCCCTTCAGGTGGTGACGAGAGGAAACACTTGATGATGATGAATTGATGGTTCGGGGTCGCAAACAATCACGTTACTCGATGGCTGGACAAGAAGGTTAACTATTTATTAACAAATGAATAAGCGAGAAGAAACAAGCAAGGAGAAAAGTATTTACAACATGACTGAACCGTTGATTACACGAAATCAGCCCCACTTAACCGGGAGCGTTCCGTTTTAAGCCTTCTGTCTCCGCCCTTGGCGTGGACAGCAACCAATTAAATACTCAGGAAAGGATGCCAGCCAATCAAACACCGAAGGCTCCTTATACAATAAAAAAAAAGGAAAGCTGTCGCTGAGGGATCCAGCGTCCAGTGACACACGAGAACCAGCGTTCTGGCGACGGTGCCGCCAGCAACAACAGAGCAGCCACCGAAGCGCGTCGCGTCGTGCGGACCAGCACACCGAGCTCCAGCAAAATCACGTCTACGTCCAGGTTCCTGACCTCGGATCGCCACCAACCGGTCTACAGGAGCGCTACTTCATCGCCTGTACGCCTGGTAATCAAAATTCCAAGCGTTCTGTGCCATTTTTTGGCACGTAAGCATCTGGCTGGCCGCCCACGCCGGGCGCGCTAAGCCAAGCCTACATCTGCACCGCCGGGGCAACGCCCCCCGCGCTCGCCAGCATGCTCGCAGCCGGAACGGCGGGGAGCTCGCCTAGCCAGTCAGCAGCCCAGGCGCTGAATCACAAGCACTGTGCTTCCGCGGCACCCCGGCAAGCCACCGCAGCCACGATCGTCATGAAATTTGCGAACCACCTCAACCTCGGCAACACTTTATTCCCTGTGCTCTGTCGGTCCGTCATGGATTCCGCCCGCCTAACCAAGACTGAACGTGACAATACCTACATCAAACTCCGGACCTCGCAAAACATCCTGGCCATCGATACCCACCGCCCAGCCGCTGCTGACAAGCTGCTCCAACTCAAGCAAGTTTCACTGAACAACACACAGTACGAAGTCACCTCGTACGTAGCTAACGACCCCCTTAACGCCCGTGGTGTTATACACGGCATCACCATGGACTTTACCGAAGACGACTTTGCCGCCAACGTTCGTGTTGACGGCACCCGACTCCTAAGCGCCCGCCGTCTCGGACGTACCAACACACTTCTGCTCACCGTCGAAGGGCCCCGTCTACCACGCTATGCCGTCTTCTACAGCGGAGTGTACCGCGTCTACCCGCAAAAGCCGCACAGCAAACAATGCACGCATTGTCACGCCATAGGACACCGTGCCGACGTCTGTCCTAACAAGCCTAGCCTTGTTCGGTGCTCGATTTGCAGCCAACCGTTTCCTCCTGACCAAGACCCAACGACTACCCCCCACGAATGTGAACCACACTGCTGGAACTGCAAGGGCGACCACACACCGTCGCATCCTGAATGCCCCGCAAGGAAAGACGCCGACGCTGCAGTCCTAAAGTGGCACCGCACCCAACGACGCCATCGCGCCCGCGCCGCCCCTCCACCCCCTAAAGGCGACGCGACCATCTGGCCGCCCCTGCCTACCTCGAACCGCTACGAGGCCCTCCAGCTCTCCTGCAGCAGCAGCAGCAACAGCCCGGGGCACGAGACCGCGCAAAGAAGTCAATCTCGAACCAAGCCAAGGAAGGAATGTAGAGGATGCTAAAGACGTTGTGAATTTTAATCGAGAGATAAGTCAGTTAGGCCTCGAGATAGACATTGAGGTGGTAGACATAAACAAGGAAGTGCACAGAGCAGGTACGGGCAGAGACTTTGGACGAGATGGCATCCATTTCAGTGGAAAGGTAGGAGAAGAGATAGGCTGGCGCCTGGGAGGCCGAGCAGTAGCTCTTTTAGGGGGTCCACGGTGGCTCAGGGCGCAGGGGTAGGTAGAAGCGATGTAAATGTAACAATGGCGGCTGAGCTCAACAAAATGGCCACTAGGAGGCCCAGAAAAAAAACTACAAAAAGGAATTTAACGCCAGGATCAGTTACATAAACATGCAGGGGGTAGAAAGAGAGCGAAATGGCTAGAAATAGAACAGCAGTTAAAGGACGAAGCAGTAGGTGTGTACGCTTTATACGAGACACATCTGAGGGATCTAGAAGATCCACCTTTCATCGATGGCTATGTCTGGGAAGGGTGCAACAGAACAACCACGGAGAAGAAGGGAGGAGGAGTAGGTATGCTGATACATCAAGGAGCAAATTGGCAAAGAATAAAATCAACTTGCAAAGAACATGTGTGGGTATCAGGTACAATTGCTGGCAAAATTACATGGCTAGAGGCAGTTTATTTAGGGACCGGGGACAAATGCAGGCAAGAAAACAAGGATCTATTTAAGTTCCTCAATGACGATATAAAGCAGATTGGAGACGGTGTCGATATTATTTTGCTTGGAGATATGAACGGCCACATCGAGGATCTGGATGGATACACAGATTGTAACGGGAAGTTAATGCTAGACTTCTGTGAGCGGCACAACCTAGTTATTGTCATTAGAGAAACTAAATGTGAGGGACAAATCACGTGGGAATCCCGTAATAGGCAAACAACCATTGACTACTGTGTAATGCCGCAGGGCATCTATAGCAAGCTCGCAATAATGGAAATAGACGAAGAGGGGAAGTACAGCCTAGGAAGTGATCATAGAAGTATTAGTCTATAGTTGGGAGCCCTAGTCAAAAGAGAAATGCAGCGCAGTCAAAAAGACAACGCAAAATTAAACGATCAACAAATAGCGCTAAAATCAGTCGATATAGAAGGAGAGATTGAGAAACGCCACATGGAAAAGTGAAATTATAATCAGTTAGAACTGCTCATCGCTACAAAAACGAAACAAGTGAAAGGAGTAAACCGCTGGAGAGGAAAGAGGAAGCCACGAAGCTGGTGGAATATGGAAATTAAGGAGGCCATCGAACAACGACGGGTGGCTTCAACGGAACACACAGAAGCAAAGAGGGCGCAGGGAATCCTATCCACAAAAGAAACAGCAAGTTCAGGTCCTAGTCCAGGCTAAAATGAAGCAGTCCTCTGCTAAATGGCTGGCTGAAGTTCGCAAGGCAAATAAAGGGGGGCCAAGAAAATTCTGGAACCATATAAGCTGGTTGGGAAAAACAAATCAAAGAACGCAGGAACAGATTATAGATACTAAGGGAAAATTTTTAGAGGGAGACGATGCTATGAACTACATTACGTCATTCATAGCTGCGTCTTTTAGCAACGACAATGGAGTAATCTCCTCAAGTGAGGCGGCAACACAGGACGGCACAATACAGAACAGCTTAGAACTGACTAGTCTTAACTGGGAAAAGGCGGGAGCGAATATTCCTAAAACCACATCCGCAGGGATAGACGAAATTCCAATTAAGCTGATTAATGAACTTAGCCCATGAAGCAAGGAAGCGCTAATAAAAGCTTGGTTGGTTGGTTTATGGGGTTTAACGTCCCAAAGCGACTAAGGCTATGAGAGACGCCGTAGTGGAGGGCTCCGCAAATTTCGACCACCTGGGGTTCTTTAACGTGCACTGACATCGCACAGTACACGGGCCTCTAGAATTTCTCCTCCAAAGAAATTCCAGCCGCCGCGGCCGGGATCGAACCCGCGTCTTTTGGGTCAGCAGCCGAGCACCATAGCCACTGAGCCACCGCGGCGGCAATCTAATAAAAGCATTGGAGACAGTCATAACAAATCAGCAAATTCCGCACAGCTGGAGACAGAGTAAAATGAATTTGATTTATAAAGGGAAAGGAGATAAGATAAACATAAAATCCTTCCGTCCGATTACGATAACATCTGTTATGTACAGGCTGGCAATGCAGGCGGTGAAATTAAAAATGCAGTCATGGGTAGACGGTAATAGGATACTCGGAGAACTTCAGAATGGGTTCAGAAGGGGTAGGCGCTTAGATGATAGCCTGTTCATGCTTACCCATTGCATAGAAATAGCTAAGGCGGAAAACAGACCTCTGTTTTTAGCCTTTCTGGACATAAGCGGTGCATACCATAACGTGAACAGGGAACTCCTGTGGAGCATATTGAAAGATTTAGGTATCGGTGATGAGGTAATTGATTTTCTACAGGAAATCTAACGAGATAATGAAGTTGAAATTACATGGGAAGGGAAAAAAAGTACCACAACTGTGGGGGTGCACAAAGGATTAAGGCAGGGTTGTCCTCTATCACCGCTGCTGTTCATGCTTTACGCGATAAATATGGAAAGAAGGCTAAAAGAAAGTAATCTAGGTTATAATCTGTCGTACAGATTAGGCGGAAATCTAGTTGAACAGTGACTCCCTGGTTTGATCTATGCGGACGATATTGTACTGTTAGCAGATAGCCAGAAAGATTTACAAACTTTGGTTAATTGCTGTGGAGACCAAGGAGACGCTCTAGGATTCAGTTTTAGCGCAACTAAATCAGGTGTGATGATTTTTAATGATACAACTGATCAGGTGCTTACAATACAAGGTCACGAAATACCCAAAGTGGCCGAATACAAATACCTCGGGATATGGCTAGACGAAGGGCAGATATACACGGAAAAGCATGAACAGGCTATTAGGGCAAAAGGACGAAGAGACGCTGGGATAATGAAACATAGGGCATTATGGGGGTACAACAAATATGAAGTACTAAGAGGTATTTGGAAAGGAATAATGGTGCCGGGACTTACTTTCGGCAATGCGGTTCTGTGCTTAAGGGCAGAAGTTCAGTCGAGATTAGACGTAAATCGGAGAGCTGTTGGAAGGTTAGCAGTAGGTGCCCACGGCAAAACCACAAACGAGGCAGTACAAGGGATACGGACTGAGCATCTTCGCAAGCGCGGGAAGCTGGGAGCTAAACACCATATGAACGCCTGAGGAAATTGGACGATAACAGGTGGCCAGCTAAGGTATTTAAATATTTATACAGAAAGAACGTAGACTCACAGTGGCGGAAAAGAACTAGAAAACTAACCAGTAAGTATGCCGGTCATGAGGACGGGGAAAGAAAGAGCATTAAACGACAGGTTAAAAACGCGGCAGTTAAAAATTGGATGAATTCAATGGAAAAAAAACATAGTGTACAACTATATCGATACTGGAAAAGGCAGATCAGGAAAGAATTTTTCTGTGATAACTCAAGAGGCAATTCCCTACTTTTTGAAGCTAGGTCAGGATGTCTTAGAACGCGGAGCTACAAAAAAAAATTTAACGAAGATGACACATGTGCAGTGTGTGGTAGATCTGTGGAAACAATTGAACACCTCATAACGAAATGAGATAGTATCCATCCGGATGTCGATGCAGGCACAGTCACTCTTTCTGAGGCCCTAGGGTTCAAATATAACAATGGTCATGTAAATAAATCTGCATTGGAGGTCAGCAAAAAGCGATTGGAGGAATGGTGGCTCAAAAGCAGAGATGTGGCATAAAAATAATAAAGAAAAAAAGCTGAGCATGGTGGCAATTGCCACCACCCCGTTTCAAAGGGGGCGCTCCTATCCATCCATCCATCCATCCATCCTCAGATCCGGATCACGAGAGTGAAATGACTAACAGAAAAAATGGAGTGGAGCGCATTTGTCAAGTCTTCACCGATCATGAATGGTAGTTTACCAATACCCCTCCACTCTCGGCTTGGTTGCGGTTGCGGCAGCTCGATTTAAAGGCTTCCACCTTATCCGTCCGTTGTTCCGTTTATCTGTCCGCCCGCCCACCCACCGGCCTGCTTGTCCGTCCGTCCGTCCGTCCGTCCGTCCGTCCATCAATCCATCCACCCACCCACCGTCTCCTGTTGCGCTCTATGATGGTGCAGCAGTCGAAGTCTCGCCTTGGATGTGAGCGCGTCCTTGTGGGTATTAATGTAGCAAGCGCATGTACTGTGGGCTGCGCGTCACGTGGTTTGTGACGCCGATGACGTCGAGGAAGAGCAGGCGGCGCGGCTCAGCCAACGTTCTTCGCAGCACGATTCCGCCGATAGAGGTCCCACGAGGGGGGTCAAGGTAAAGGAAAGCGAAACAGTGAAAACTCTTTCGCACCAAGGCGCCTATCTTGATTGTTTTCACTGGACGCTTCATGCACGCTAATAGAACACATATTGGAATGCACAAAACGGTTACCAATGTAACGCGGGATTCGGCAAAAAATTCTGTGTATTTTCGTCTCACCATGTATTGAGGTGAAGAACTTCAAAGCGACATGCTTATATACATAGTTGTAGAGTGATCTCGCTTCACACACACTGGTTGTTCGACTGGTTCTGCTCTTTAGTGTGCCGTCAGGCGTACTGCGTCACTACCGTTGAACCTCTCCGCGGGCAGAGCGTTTCTCAAGAGGCCCCGCGGACGGGCCGTACCACATTTTTCAACCCGCCCCACTCGCTCTCCTCCTTCCATGGTAACCACCCTCCTGTTCGCATTATTACGATCTCGTTATAACCTGGTAATTCAAAGGTAACCACTATTTTTTTCCACACTCTAGCGATAACCTTCCTTCTTCGATTTTAACCATTTACCAGATGGTTGTAACCTCCGGGTTACACATTCCTACACTTTCACCGTATCTTCCTCCTTACAGCAACAGCCACCCTTCGGTTGCGAATTCTTACCGTCTCCCCACACACTGGATGTGTCTCTTCCGGGCGTTAAACGCTACACATATATTTTTTATTCATGTTCAGCTTTGGCAGACAGACATCTAAGAGGTACGAGATAATTTGCCAGCAAGTAACGGAACAAATAAAAAAATAATAATGTTTGACGAAGCGGGTAAATAGCTATACTTTATACGAAGGACTTAAAAATAAATAACGCTGAAAGATTTAAGGAAGAGAGGGAATGTCAGGGAGGCAACATTCTAGCAGTACCACCCAAAAAAGGAAAATTGTTTTGATGACACAATTCTCTTTATTATTTTATTAGGGAACTCCTATTATACCTATCTTCCTGCCTCGTCTGGGCATTGCTTACATAATATTATGAGAAAGACGAAGAAGCTGGCAGTGGCACGGGACGGAGCGCTCGCGCTAGGCCAGCGGCCATTAAATCATCTCTTATCCATCGTTCATCACACCTCATTCTTCGGCTGGCCGCCACGTTACATTTGGTGTAAGGTGCTGGGGTCCCTCCGTCGGCATCCTGGTTCCGAAGCTTCGGTGTCCTGCGCCTGCCGTGGACGTCGGCCGTGAGTGAGTGCCTGGTCCGCGCCTCCCGGCCGTGCCCCAGCCCTCCCGACCTGAACCGACCTCGCCGTTCACCCCCGCCCCGTCCCCCGCCCGGACCACAGGACACGATGCACTTACGACAGCGACATTAAAGACCCGACCGCCCCAAGACCGACCCAAGACCCACACGTGAAGACATCGCCCCCCCCCCCCCCCCCCTGCCCGTGCCGTTCGGTGCGTCCAAGGGCCTCGGCCGTCAACTCTTGGCACCCTCTGGGCCGGATGCTTCGTGGACCGGGAGTCATCCTTCGATCATCTCATCCACTGTGGCGGCCAGCAACTCACCACTTTCTCCTTTCCGTCCCACCATCCTCTGAAGCTCATCACCATTTTGCGCGTCTCTGTCACCGATCGGGACGAACGCTCGGTGGCCCCGTGAAGTGTGACGAAGACGACGAAGTTGGCAGTGGCGCGGGACGGAGCGCTGGCGCTAGGCCAGCGGCCATTAAATCATCTCTTATCCATCGTTCATCACACCTCATTCTTCGGCTGACCGCCACGTTACAATATTTATTGAAGATTGCACCCGTGTCCTGTCATTTACTTTCTCGCCTTGTGTTCGTCAAATAACGGCGCACACATTCAGAAGCTTATGCCAAGACCAAAAGTGTTACCTGAAGAAAAAGTAATTTCCCCATGATAAAGCGTACACAGTGACTTAAGCTGCGCTCGATTCTTAACCGTTTCCCGCAAGCAAAATTTCGTGACTGTTGCAGCATAAAGAAACTCAAACTTTGAAATTAACAAAGCCTGCAGCTTGGCACTTATCAATTACGCCATTTGTCGTTGGAATATGCTTGTTAAGATGTTGCACAAACCGGGATTGTTTACAAAGATCTTGAGTCCGCTCCAGCTTCTCTATGTTCGCCTGTGCCTCTGCTCGTCAGGAGAAACTGATGATATGCACAGTTTTGTTTAACCTAGCTAATCGGGTAAAAACCGTAAGTATCGCTCCAGAGAATTTCAACTCAAACTTAGCAAATTATGTTACTTTCCATTTGTGCGAGATGAAAGACGACACATCCCTGCATTCCCGCCGAAAGATCAATTCACTTGCAAATTAAAAACTGTTTGTTCAATGATTTCATAACTCTTCAGTGAGATACATCATCATCATCATCAGCCTGACTACGCCCACTGCAGGGCAAAGGCCTCTCCCATATCTCTCCAATTGACCCGGCCCTTTGGCAACTGGGGCCACCGTATCCCCGCAAACTTCTTAATCTCATCCGTCCACCTAACTTTCTGCCGCCCCCTGCTACGCTTGTCTTCTCTCGGAAGATAGATTTACCAGCGGTTATCTTTCCTTCGCATTACGTGCCCTGCCCAAGCCCACTTCATCCTCTTGATTTCAACTAGGATATCATTAACACGCGTTTGTTCTCTAACACGCAGTTGCTTATTTCGCACCGAAGTTAAGAGAAAAAAGCGTGAATATATCTCGCACGTCTTTCTTTCTCTCTACTACCTCCTATGTATCTCTGGCTTACTTTAAAAGTGGTTTTTACTTAAAAGCTTCGCACTAAGTGGCACTTGTTTCAGCGCACGGAATATTTCGCTGCCGCTTCCAGACTGCTGAATCGGGGCCAAATGTAGTGCTACTAGCAGCGAGGACAGACTTACCAAATCTTGAGTGTTTGACGGCTGATCTTACAGCATTCAATGTCTCTGCTAGGACATTCACCTACACATGGCATTACAAAGGACAAAATGGAGAACCGCAGTGAGTGTTTAGCTCTGCGCACCTTTTTTTTTTGGTTGGAAACTTCAGCTAGAAAATCAATCAGAGAGGACCAAATTCCATAAGTATTGCGCTACCATGCTTTGCAATTTGTCCGTGACTCCTTTGTTCGATTTTAACAGCGATGCTCTTTAAGCCGGAGGTTGTTCCGATACTCGTGCGCTGCGGTGGCTGTGTTCGCAGTAATGAGGTCACCCACGCACTCCTGACACCCCCTGTCGGAGCGGACGACAACTGTTATATTAGTTGTCGTTCGCTCTGACAGGGGGCCGCAGGCGTCCGTGGGTGGTACTGAAATAAACACTTGTATGTACTAACCTGGGGGGTGGGTACTATAGAAGACAACGAATAAAAATGACGGAAATAATCACGGTCAACTTAGTAGAACCAAGCTCAAACAGCATTGTCGTGTCATCAGTCTTAAGCGAGAGTGTAATCTGCCCTACATTTTTTTTAAACTCGCGAATAAGCATGGTGCAGTGTAGTAGTAGTGAAAAAAATTTTTTTTTTTTTTCAAAAGGAAGAGTTAGGGAGTAGGGGCATGGGGATAGATAGATGTGGAGCTTCAGTGGTCGGTCTTCCCTAGTCCAGGATCCCGTTGGCCTCCGCCGCTGCCTTGGCCCTCGTCACCAGCATAAGCTGTGTGCTCGGGTCGGAGTCAGCCAGGAGGGCCTCCCACTGCTCTAGACTAGCTATTTACCTTTGGTAGTAAAGGGCTTTTTACGCAGCCCCAGGTGGCGTGGTACGTTGTGGCGTAGCCCCCACACCACACGCACTCTTTCGCGTATCTGTTCGGCCACATTTTGTGATACATGGCTCTGCTTGGGTAGGTGTCTGTTTGTAGTCGTCTGAGCGTGGTGGCCTGCTCTCTGTCGAGGATATCCGCCGGAGCCGAGTACTTCTTGCGAGCTCCCAACAACGCCTTCATTGCCTCCCCGTAAGATTCTGGCGTGCTGAAGGGTTCGACCGGCAAACCCGCCCTCCGGTTCGTGAACCCTCGGACAACGGTGTCTGCCATGAGATTTCCCTCAACCCCAGTGTCAGGGACCCAAATGATGGTGTGTTGAATGTTTGTGTTGTTTGATTCATGTCTGTGTTGTTTTTGTTCGAAGAGGATACTCGCGGCTTTTCGGCCGATCCTTCCATCTCTGTATGCCCTTGCTGCAGCCTGAGAATCCGTCGCTATCCAGTAACTCAGTCCCTGCCGATTGGCTTCAGTCAGGGCTAGAGCTATGGCGATCTCTTCCGCTGCTTGTGTTGTCCTTGTGCGCACTGATGCACCAGTAACTATATTCCCATTGGCGTTCACTACTGCTACCGCCCTAGCGTTTTCCTTTGTTCTGTACTTGGACGCGTCAACATACAGAACCATCTGTTTCTTCTTTAGGAACCTGTTCAACTCCAATGATCTCGCCGCCCGTCTTCCTTCATGGTTCTTCGGGTCCATGTTTCTGGGCACTGGTTTAACCAAGAAAGTGCTCCTAATTTGGCTGTCAATGTCTGTCTTGTCTTCGCCTTCGTCTTCTGCCGGGTATCCTAGCTTGACCAGTAGTGCGCGGCCAGCGGCTGTTCTTTTAAGTCTTTCTATTTGAAATCTGAGCATGGTTTCGCTGCTCCTCATAAGTGCCGTACACCCCCATGTTCATCAGCTTCTCTGTCGAGGCGCAGGTCATGACGCCTAAAGCTTGCTTATATGCCCTTCTGATGCATGTTTCCATTTTGTTCTTTTCCCCTTTGTTAGGTTGTAGGTGCGGAAGCGCGTACGTCATCCTCGGTATGATGAGCGCAGAAGTGATCCGTAACGCATCTCGCTCCTTCACCCCTTTTCTCTTGTTCGTAATCCGGCATAGCATCCTGCATATCTGTTTCGTGGAGTGTTCCAAGAGCTGGATGGTATGGTCCCGTTTGCCTTTCTCCTGCAGCCACATTCCCAAGATGCGAAGATTATTTGTCCTCCTTACGGGTTGTCCATCTATCTCTAATTCTATCGTTCCCCTGTCCTCTTTATTTTTGTGAAGTCTAATAAATTCTGATTTTTCTGGGGAGCACTGCATCCCGCTAAATAAAGCGATGTTCGTGCCATTGCAATCAACGGACAACTTGAATCACCTGAAAAGGCTCGCCATCTCTGTGTTTCTTGAAAGCCTCGTGCCAGGAGGGATTAAAGACGTTAGAGTAAATCCCCACAAGAACATCATTGCAATTGATGTTATGAAGCGAAGCGAGCTAGACAGTTTGGCCGCTATCACCAAACTCGGCAATATCAGTGTACGCCCTCTTATTCTACAAGACAGTGAAACCACGGCTGGCGTAATTTCGACATTGCCATCCCTGATGCCGACCTGCCCATCTTAATCAAGTCGGCAGCGAACAGCATTTCCATAAGTTCAGCGCGTTGGAATGTCTACATGCATCAAGCTGACATTCAATGGTGACTGCATTCCATCATACGTGAAGGTGGGGCACTTTAGTCACCCAGTTCGTCCATTCGTATCTAAGCCGCTACAGTGCATGAACTACACGAGGATTGGTAATGTAAGCGGCATCTGTTTCCATTCCATCGTGTTGCCGAGATGCTCTGAGCCACACAGCGGGGACAGTTGCTGCGCGATTGCCTTGAAGTGCACCAACTGTCGTGTGCCTCACGACTCTTCCTCGATCGACTGCCTTGGCCTAAACACTGAGAGGGCGGTACTGAAGCAAATGGTGCGTCATCATTCACCTACAGAGAAGCCGCTGCAAAGGTGCGATGACGTCGTTCGCATCACCGTCGAAGGTCGTTGAAGGAAACAAATACCTGCGCGCCTCTGCGCCAAGCCGTAACACGTGGGGCAGGTGCTTGGTACAAAGCTCTTGCAGCCGGTATTAAGTCCTAGTCGTCGAGGTTTCTTGAAGTCTTTGGCAGAAACTGACATTCGCGCTAGCCTTCGTGAGCAAGTCCAAGTGCCGGAATTTGGACTCTTGCCCGAGGGACCGAGGACATCATGGACAACCGTAACCGTGGCATTCCAGTAGTAACCAACCAACCCAGCGACTGCACCCAGGATCGCCTACGTGCCTGTCAACCAAAAAACTCTCGCGCCGCTCCATGGCCATAGATTTGACGATGTTGAATTCTGGGCCTAGCCCTATGAGCTGGTAGCCTCACACAACTGGTGGACATGCGACCAATGCCTACAGAACCTCTACTGCTTGAATGCAGCAACGAAATACTGTTTCGAGAGCCATGACGATGCGCTTACGTTATGGAAGGTGTGTGAGAGAGGAATGGTGTGCACGTTTATGAGGCAGCACTACTGACAGCATGGTGAAGATCTGCTCCAGGCTCGTATCGAGAGCTGAGCCGCGAGCATCAGAAGCGTCGTTGTCGACGTGCTGCGTCTGATTGGCCGCGATGACCCTCGCACTACTGAAGTGACAAAGGTGCGGGCCCTGATGGGCGGTATCCAGAAGGACACCTTTGATTGCCTTATACGCAATCCTTCGAATGCAGCAGCCGGATTCGTCGCCGAAGCGACTAATATCGAACGCGCGATAGCCAAAAAAACAAATCACTTTGAGCGACTGTGCGCCTTTCCTGTAGTTTTAAGCCTTACCTTCTTTGGCCTAGGCGAAATTTGCCTTGGTGATGTTCGCAAAATTTTCCGCGAAGTCGCCCGTGAGGAGCTTAAAAGCTCTTCTCAGCTCCTGAGCAGCCTGAATCTCTCCCCATCTCTATGGATGTCCAGGCAGGAAAGCCACAAGCGCTTGCACCAAAGTCGTCCCAACTGTGGCTGCAGCTGTACAACTAGCTGTGAGCTATGCCACCGCCATCTTTCGTCCACCTTCTGTGCATCGTCAGTGCCAGCACGCTGCCAATTACGGTACTCGACGCCGCGTGTTCCTGCTGCAGTCTTATTTATGCACACAGGGAGCTGCTGAGACGCATGAAAACTGGTATCTAGAGGACTGCAGAGAGTAGGTCGTTGTGATTCCATTGCGGTGAGCCTGTACAGATGTATCTTCACTGTTATTGCCGGGAACTCCGTTTCAGAAGTTTCAGCTGGTCTGGTCCGCGCCTCCACTACTGTGAACAACCCTGTGGAGCACACACAGAACTATTTTCGTCGTTCTCCATCGACGGGTGTCAGCTCCACATCACACATCCAGGTCCCTGCCAGTCCGCCGCCGACCATTCTCTCTCCGCGGATCTCGCCGTAAGAGCCCTTCCCCGCTTCGACAAAACTAAGTACGGTGACAATTGGAGGTGACGTCAAAGGAAAGAGCCTCGGCGTACGTTAGAATGTCCCAGCCCGAACCCTTCACCCTACGAAGTGAAAACGGTCTTGTGGCCTCTAGCAGTTTAAGCATTCTAATAGACGGCCGAGACGCAACGACGCTCGTCGACACAGGCGCCAATTACTCGGTCTACAGAGGGAAACCTTTCGTCTGCTTCGTAAATTTATCTCCCGATGGCTCACCCGGACGAGCCGCTGGAGGTAGCCTCGTAAACGCTTGTTGGCTCGCCAAACTATGGAAATTGGAGAATTGCTCCTAGGACGTAATTCTTGGCATGGCCTTTCCTCGTGATTATAGTGGGGTTATCGACGTTGTGCGTATCATGTTGACCTCCAAGCCCGTACTTTGCCGCCAACGTTTCCCCTAGCAAACCGCCCAGAGTAGAAAGGCGATGCCAAAGTGTACACTTGCCAGCGTTGTCGACAGTTTTCTTGCTTGTCAGAGCCGCTACAATCGTATACAGCGAAGGCGTTCTGGACGAAACTGTCCAGATGCTACCTACGCTGGGCACTGGTTTTGCGCGAGCGGCAGCATCAAATGTTCAGCAAGGGCTTGCCAACAGCTTCGTGACCATCTTCAGAATAAGGCGCAAGTCCTGACGAATCTAAAATGGACAAAATTAGGGCGCGAGACTCTTGCGCTTCCTGAGGAAATACTCCGCCCGGGTCACGAGACACTACGGCATTGCCACTGCACAAGGATCCAAACCTTGAGTTGTCCTAAACGTGCGAACTGCTCGTATTTATACATAGGTACTACGACTGTTTTGCGACGGCATCACGGGTTAGCCAGACGCCCGTCGCCAAGCATAGAATTTTTGTCGAAGACGCAATGTACCCAAATCACCAACCGCCGTACCGAGTTTCCTTGAAGGGAAGCGAGACCACACAGGCACAAGTGCTTGTGATGATATACGACGACGTAGTCCAGCTATCGAAAAGTGTGTGGGCCGTACCTCGCGTACAGGTCAAGAAAAACAACGGAGTGCTTCGGTTCTGCATCTTGGTATGCATGGCAGCTTTCCAGCTCATCAACAGAGTTAGCTTGTTAATTGTATACAGCACGCACACTCAAGTATGCATGGAAAAATTTCCAGGCGCACATGAGTGAAGCCTAGAAATGAATTCTCTTTGCTGTTTCCGTACCATGGCCTTTGACCATCATTAGGTCGTTGACGATAAACGCGAAAGACAAATTAAATCATCCGCGCCGTTCTTGAACGCTTATAATATTGCATTCAGATGGTCTTCTTTTCGTGTGGTGGGGATTCTCGAACCGCTTGTAAAAACAGCGTAGCTTGTAAGTTTAGAACGCGCCAGCCTACGTCAGCGTGGCTCGTGCCCTGAAACCCAGAAAAACTTGTCATTCCGCTGCCTCCATGGCTGATTTTGTCGATGGTCTAGGTAGCAGAGACTCTGAAGATGCATGCTGCCGCATCATCCGACTTCAGTTCAAAGATCAAAGGCCAGAGGATTCAGCCCGGAACATTAATTGTAGCGCCTAGGTTAGTTCCCAATTTCGGCCCATTTTGCTCGACTCACATACCGTTTAGAAAAGATGGTGACGTTGTCCATGTGTTCCGATTGTAGAATTTCCTAATCATTTAGGCAAGATTTAATACCGCCTACGCTGCGAAGGGTTCGCCATTGTGTTTCAACCTATTGCGTCGTGAACTATATAGGCCTAAAGTCACTGTTAAAGAGGCTCTGAAAGGGGCTGAATAACGTTGAGGTATGCCTGGAATGTTAGAGCACGCCACTTCACGAATATAGTAAAGCAACAATTTTTTACTGCGCTATGCAGAAGCCGAGTTACCTGTAGCCAAAATTTTAATTTCAGCGTCGTCGAGCCTTTCCCTCTCCTCTCGTCACTTTTTGCACGTTGGAAGCTTGGCGCTCCTCCGCCGGCCCCGCCTCCGGGAGTGGAGCTTCCTGACCCGCCGTAGCTACGCGACTTATTGGCCGCGGCCATGGTAGCTGCGTGACGGCTGGAAGAGTTTAAGCAATAGCCACCTATCAACTTGTGCACAAAGGTGCGATCGACGGAGGAAGATGCGAGCATGAAAAAGTTGCCCGGGAAAGCTCATCAACTTTGCCGCCAGAATGTGGTTCCTCTGCTGCGTGTAGACGCGTATTATTTGACTCAGGTTTTCATGACACACAATGTGGCGATTGAACCAGTTGATGGGCTCTCCTCGGAAGGCGTTTCAGGTCCCCTTCAAACAGAAATGTGCACGAGCTAGAACTCCGACTTTTTTCCGAAGTGCTTGGTATTTTTAAGCAGACATTTTTTATATTTGCAAGTTTTTTAATGTAGCTAATTTATATTAGAAGTGTATCTTAGGAATTTTTTAAATCTTATTTAAAACCTTGATTTCGCAAACTTTGATAATACACGAAACACTTAAAAAAGCCTTTATCAGTTAAAGTTGTGTAAGTTCTTTTATTTTGATCTAGTAAATCAACTTTTTAACCATATCTTGCTTCTATCAAATAAATTTAATAAAACCTACAAAATGCCCTCATTTATCCGACGGTAGATCAATAGTTAACTAGTTTTTTCACGAGTTTTTTGAATAAGTCCTTATCGCTCCAAATGTGTCAGTGTTACTTGTTTCTTGCTCTAACTTCAACTCCCCGTTGCATAAAAAATACAGAATTGTCGCCGGACACTATTTCCGTACAGCCGAAATGGCAAAATCTGCATTGTGCTGTGTGATGTCAGTGGAAAGTTAAGGGCCCCGGGTGGCCGAATAAATTCTCAGTCTTCCATTACGGCGTGTCTCTCATAGCCAGTATTTCCCAGTCGCACATTAAACCTCACATTTCACATCATGCAACAAGAACTGCATTCATTGCCTGCAGGTCGTAGGCTGCCGAGACTAATGCAAAGGTAATATTAGAGGCTGCTGTTACTGCCACGTCTACATTATGCAATATGATTACGAAACTTACGCCGGGTCGCTACGCAACTTACGCCGGGCCGCGCTGCGGAGCAAGTGAAGAAGAAGACGAAGCGCGCAGCGGAGAAGAGGACGACGAAGGGAGGCGCACTCTACGCTGGGACTGGCCCGACGCTGGCCGTTCACCGTTTCACCGTTTGCTCCCATATCCCCGTTCATCCTGTAAATAAACCCATTCCCTTCGTCACGATATGCTTTTGAAGCACCTGAAGGCTGATATACTGGGGAATATGTGGTTAAAGAATAAAAAGTAACAAAAAACAACTTTAATATTCGTCACAAAAAAATGTATGTTTTTTTAAGTTCACGCGACTATAGCTTGTTACCCATACACGAAATATGCATGAACTACTTCAGTTTCACAGAGGGGCTTGTGTCGACCACAACGTATAATTATGGCAGATTTAGCACACATTTTAAGATAAACGCCTCTAACGTGACGAAAAAACTTTACCTGGGCCATGTTTCGCACATTTTAGAAAAAGCTAGGTTCTGGATACAGATAAAAAAGGCGCAGACTAAACTATTCACAGTTTCACTTAAAAGATTCTGAGGTAGCAATTCAATTCTTGCATTATAATTCATTCGTAACCAAAATTCGTCAAACCAGTCGAGAGCGTAAGCGTGGCACTCCAGCTCTTCGTAAACATATATTTACTGCTTTTAAAATTTTGGCCAAAACCAATTGCAGAACTATCTGTTTTAAGAGTCGGGCAACGACATATGAATATATTTAATAAATTTAACATCTCGATCATCTACGCTTTGCATTATCTTCTGTGGAAACCTTCTAATATTTATTTTCTAATACCTTAAAAACCAATATGTGCACTGTCCCGTTCAATAGTTATTGTAAATGCCGTACATGTTTACCGTATTTTAACAATGTGAGCAAAACTGGGTTTTCCTTAGGCAAGTGCCTGTTACGTGTAAATTAGCAGGCAAGCCTTTGGGCACGAAACAACTCTTTTTTGCCATCTCTTCGGGGCATAATTTGTACAGCACTGTCAAAGCGCATATAATTCACTGCCAGTGTTGTTGCATGCACTATGTTTTGATTCTGCTTGATCCAATAGGAAACCTTGCGTGAAATCCTGCAACTGATAGTGAAACTGTAAACTTAATACATGGCGCTAAAACTGTTTGAGTGGTACTTTCTCCGACGGCTCACTATTGTCGAGTGGTGAGTCGTCGCATCAACTGTTGCAGTTGTCAGTGTCATCTAGCATTATATTCTGTGTGCCTTTCAATAAAGAATGCAGTTGTCAGTAGCGCGTCGTCCTGTCTTTCAGACTTTATTTCAGCATCAGACGAAACACAGTCTGATGCAGGGACAGAAGCTAAAGGCTAATGGTGCCTGACGAGGCCTCTGACCCTACACAGCTCACAGCGGTACAGATACAACAAGCATCTTAGAACCAAAATAATAAATCGTGCCTCCCAGCGGTAGTCACAAAAGATAAAAAAACGCAACATTTGACACCTGTGCATAAACGTATTGCATATACAGGTGCACACACAAACAACAAATCACACATTCATCACACATTCATGATTCGTTTTGTGTTGCGCTCTTTTTCAGAAGCTATGCACCAACTCACCCAGCAACAAGTTTTACTTGAGGAAACATGCACTTGTGCGTGAGCAACTCTTTGATGTGGTTTTACCATTTGATGTGATTGTATTTGTGCGACACGGCAGCTGTGGCTGCCGTGTCGCAAAAATGAACGGCTTGGCTAAACACTGGGACAGCTGCTATGCACATTCCTGCGGGCCACGCTTTGTTTGCCACCGCAACTTTCGACGCATCATACCCATGTATACCAGCCTCTGAAGACAGGTTCTCCAAAACAGGCTGCAAATAGGGTTTGCATTGCCGTCCCCGCAGTTAGGTGAGGTAGGATCCTGTTCCTACTAAGTAAGCAAAGTCAGCCCGTGGTCGTCCGGTACAGTGGCATCCTTGTCGTGTACATCCGGCATGCAGGCCTCCAAACAGGTGTTGCGCAGCGGGGAACAGGCTGCGGGGATGTTCGCCATTCGCTCCAGATGGTAGTGCAGCGTCCGGCGCCTTTGCAGCCACAGGATGCGGCTTTTGCCACGCCGGTGCAGCGCTCAACCAACGATTCCATAAAGTTGTGGGCATGGTATTGAAGCCCTGCTTCTGAGGCGTCATGGATGCAAGGGCACTGAAGTGAGCAAAAATGGCTCCAGCGGGTAGCCACTGTCTCCTGTATACCAATAATAACGAGCATTTAAGCGCTTGCGTCAATGTCTTTGACGTCAACAGCCTTAAAACATGCTGTGCAATAAGAGGGAACATTCATACATTCATTCAATGGAGTAGACTACAGTCAACTTTTCTTAACAGGACACGCATGAGCGGGCAGATAATGCGTTATTGAGATGTTAAAGCGACCACCGCTGTAAGGACCCCATAGGAACTTCAGACTGATATGAAGAACGCGCTACAGTTTAGTGCATAGCACAATCGTCGTACAGTTGGCTTCTGCATTACTTTTTTAGGGAAGAAATACCATGCATTTCACCAATGTTTTATGTGTCCTGGGTTTCTGCTGCAATATTAAGCAACGACAATAGGAACACAATGCACACGGCTTTCCTGTCTTCTTATGAATAACTAGCGCGCCTCATTCCTGTAGCTTCAGTAGATGCGGGCCATTCCACAGTGTTGTAGCTCGATATATGTAACCGATGACCCTCGTTGGACGACAGGGCTTAATTACTGTTTTAGCAAAACTTTTTTCACCGGTTCGTTGGCGCATCGTGTAGAAAAAAATGTGCGCTACGAAGACGAAGGCAAGGAAAAAAAACATGCAACAGGACAAAGGCGCCACTTCAAAATTTAATGAGGGTATAGGAATCCAGGCGCTCTTTTAGCAATCCAGGCGTTGCAGCCCAGAGGCTGTAAAAGACCGCCTGGATTTCTATCCTGTCATTGAAGGTGGAAGTTGCATCTCTGTCCTGTATTGTTTTTTTCTCTGGTATTCGTCTTTTTAGCTCACGACATTTTTGACCAGCCTCACTCACATCGTGCCGAGGAAAACTGTACGAACGAGTGGTGACGCTGAGACCACAACAGTACATGGAGGACAACGAACTGTATCCCCAAACCATGTTCGGTTTCAGAACAAAACTATCGGCCCAAGATGTACTACTACAAATAAAAGAAGAGGTACTCGGGAACGTTCCCAAGAGCGGAGAGAACATAATAATGGCATTAGACATCAAGGGGGCTTTTGACAATGTAAGTCACGAGGCTATACTAACGGGCATGCACAACCTGAACTGTGGGAGGAGAGTCTACGGCTACGTCAAAGCCTTCATCTCAAACAGAACGGCAACTATTGGCCTGGGGTAGCTCAGATCAGACTAATTCCTTACTCCAAACAAAGGAACGCCTCAAGGATCGGTCATCTCCCCTACGCTCTTCAACATAGCCATGATTGGCTTGGCAAAACAGTCAAAAGCAATAGACAGCATACACCATGCTATGTATGCCGACGACATCACCATCTGGGTGAACACAGGCTCTCTCGAAGACAAAGCATAGAAATTACAAAAAGCAGCCACCTGCGTACAGAACTACGTCAGAGCAAGAGGGCTAGCATGCTCCACCGAGAAATCCGAGCTCCTAAGAGTTTGGAGAGGAAAACTAAATCGCACAGTCCCCACTAGCGACGATTTCAAGTTAAAAGTATACCTCGAGGGGAAGTCGATACTAGAAAAAACACTCATCAGAATGTTCGGGATGTGGATACAGTCAAACCAACGCTGCACCCACACCCTCGCCCTACTCAAAGCATCCACTCTATAAGTGGCCCGCATAATCACGCGCATCTCACACAAACGTCATGGTATGCAAGAGGAGGACACACTCAAGCTGGTTAGAAGCCTGGTAGTCAGCCGAGTGACATACAGCCTCCCCTACTGCAATCCCATCAAGAGTGAGGTACAACCGGCCGACGTGATCCTACGCAAAGCCTAAAAAACCGCACTCCACCTTCCTCACAGCACGTCAACCGAAACGTTCCTAGCACTAGGATTACACAACACCTTCGATGAATTGAGAGAGGCACAACTAGTCTCCCAACTTCGCAGACTACAGCAGACCCCACATGGCAGGGAGCTCCTAAAGAAACTGAGCCGCGCCGATCAAATTCAAGAGATGCAGAGGACAGAAACAATCCCGGACGAATATCGCAACACACCAAAAGTAACTCCCATACCCAGGAACATGGATCCCAACCTGCACAAAGCACGCAGAGAGGCAAGTGCTGAATACCTACAAAACACATTGTGACCCCAAGAAACGACGGTATGCGTGGACGCAGCCACATACACCAGAACAGTAGGGCAGCACAACAGCAATGCAGTAACAATGGCGATTGACTCGACCCTACGCGAGATCACCAGCGCATCACTACAAGACTGTACGATAGTCGAGGCTGAGGAAGCGGCCGTCTCTCTAGCGGCAGCGGAGGGCTATCGACCTAAACGGTCTCTAACAATCCTTAAAGACTCACAAAAAGCACGCCGCAACTACCTACGCGGCAGGATAGGGCACGGATCGCTCCGCATATTCCGCTCTGGAGGCCACATAACATAACGACAACCAAACGAACAACCAGTCAGGCATACGATAGTATGGACGCCGGGACACTCGGGAGTAACAGGGAACCAAGAGGTGGACAGGATAGCTCGAGGGTACACTTATTACCGAGTATCCAAAGTAGGCGACCTCGAGGGGAACGAACCTGTACCCCAAGATTATTCGGCGATACTAAACTATTACCAGGGCTGCAGAAAGCGGTATCCACCACCACACAACTCCTTTAGCAGAGAGGAATCTGTCGCGTGGAGGCAGCTACAAACGGGCTCGTACCCGAACCTACACGTACTCAACAGAATGTATCCCACACAGTACACTGACAAATTCCCTTGGTGCCGAGAACCACCCATGCTGTACCACATAACATGGGCATGCCAGAGGATAAGCGTGGTACCCGTTGTAACAAACCCGAGTGCGGAGCAATGGGAGGGAGTGCTCTCCAGCGATCGCCCAGTCTACCAAGAAGGTCTGATTCGGCGAGCACAACTGGCAGCAGCTTCCAGCGGAGCCCTGGACTAAGGGCAGCCGACATTTGTACAAGTAGATGTCATCTGACAGCCGCAGAAGAAAAGCAAATCTAGTGCTTAATAAAGATTTCACTCACTCACTCACTCACTCAAAATTTGAGTGCTCACCCAGAAGGAATTCATCGTCGCTCATGCGGCCCGGCACAAAATATCCGTGTGGCAATCAGTAGCGCTAGACGAAGGCTTCGTGGCAGCATCCGGGGAACAGGGGCCCACGACCAGAGTCTTCTGCATGTTGACGCCGCAGATTTTTGTGAAAAAACAGCACAGTACAAGCTCAATCGTGAACTTAGGCTGTTGAATCCCAAATTCGCAGCAAAAACATGCGGTCCGAAACAGAAGGCAAAGTCTACTCGCCGTCCGGGTGTACGAGGCGTAAAACTCATTGCGGCTCCAGAAGGTTGCCATGCTTATAGCACCGCTTCTCAGCACCTCGATAGCGATAAATGTTCTCCCGAGCCACCCCACGACGCCGGGATGCTGACGGAGTGAAGGAAGCCCTCCTTCATCGCCTCTTCACTTCACTTCACTTTATTACCTTAAAGGCCCCCGGATTGCGGGTATTACATAAGCGGTGGGTTACATTGAAAAAGAAGATTGAAAAAAAAAAAACAAAGAAAATACGTAAGGTACATAAATTATTCGCTGTTAAAGGTAGTTGCTAAACAGTTAGTAAAAGTTCTCTATAGTGTTCACGAAAGCCCCTCCCACTTCCTCAGCGCGCCAACCTTCATTGCCGCACACACTTGTGGGGACTATCGACTGTGAGCTGCCAAACGTTCGCCTGCTTGCCGACGCCGACTTGAAAGTATCTTGTCAAGAAGCTCCGCGCCCTCACCATTTGCCGTCGCACACAGTGGCAAGCCTCCCAGGTATATGGTCGGCTTCGTCGCACAGCCTCTGCGCAGTATCTTCCTCGTCTCGAAGCAAGCATCGAAAAGTCTCACCCAGCAACTCAAGTGAGTATGCACCCTCCTTTGCCGCTGCTCGTGCCAGCGCAACTGCAACACTCGCAGGGACATATAAGCAGGCGCTATTTTCATGCTCAAACTGACCCCACAAAACAATGCATTTCGCAAGCATGAGTACGTGTCATCTCTTTTGCCGCTGCCTCGACGCAAAACCACAGCCGCCCATGGCATAAAAATCAATATGTCTGTCGGTCAGGAACAATGAATAGGATCAAGGCTCATGGACCGGTTTGAGGTCTGTTTGTGATTACACCGGTCCTTAGCCCGTAATCCGGCTCCAGCTACACGTATACAAAGAAATGTCGATATATGAAATTGGTTGAAACAGCGCTGAGGGCGCAAAAGCCCTACAGAAACAATGCGATTGTGTTACACTGGTTTGTACCCTTCTGCGACCCAGATCACTCAGACAAGATCACAACCCTATGATGGTTTTCACTGCACATAAAGAAGCGAAGTCTGCGTTTTAATGAAACAAAAGCTGCATGTTTATATCCAAGTGAAACATAACAGTAGCTTGGTACCTGTTTCGAATTAGCCTACAAATTGAACTATGTGCCCAACAAATACGTTATTCGCGGTGCTGGCTCTCAATAATCGCTGTAGTGCCACTATATCCCTAATCGACATAATTAACATTCAGGGATTAATGCATCACTCTGTGTAACCTTCCGTGACCTTTGACGTGCGGGATTTTCTTCTGATCCCTTTAATGTGTGCGTTCCAAACGGACACGCCACAACGGTAGAATGTTTTTTTATGTCTTGGGTCCATTGGCTTCGTCGACAGTTAATTTATAGCTGGCAGTTCACCCACGTGCGTTTTACAACTCTGGTTTAGTAAAGTGATGTTCGCATGTTTTTCTCTCCTGAAGGCCAAAAAGGGCCTCGCCCCCCTCATATCCGCTTTTTTTTTGTCGTATTCCAGGCCTTTCCTCGGGAATATTGACTGAACAAAAAAGCACATATTTATAATGACCTGCTGCTTTGAGGCACACAGCACTACCCTGCATGTTAGTATTTGTCCAGATCTGTGTAAAGAACACTGCGAAAAATCTATCTCGACTGGACATGAACTTGTTCGTTGGAGCTCTTCTATTCCTGTTCACCTCCGCTAACGGAGGGAAGGGAGAACCAGTGGACACCATCAAAGTAAGGAATCTGTCTATAAGCACATCGTTCTTATTCATCAAAAGCGACGAGGAGTTGAACTGAACTTTAGTGACTCGAAAACAATTCTTGAACTATTCAAAGGAAATTTTTAGCTTCAATTTTTCTTGGAAAAAGGTTCTTTCGTTGGGTAATCCATATGCTGCTCTTGTTGTTTGATTAAGCCGTTAGGCTTCACATCCCTTAGGGAACAAGCAAGCATCTCCGCAGAGTTTGCACTTCCTGTTATCGAACAAGAACTGGACTCCAAATTTCACGCAACTGTAAAATTCTGAATAAGCAAGAATTCGGTGATCTAAGTGGGATAGGAACCATTTGGCGCGGCTCAATGCAGCAAGCGCACGCAGCAAAAAGTCTGCATTGCTGCTAAGCTACCATTCTAAACGTAACGTGACCAGCTTGAAATAGAAGTTAAGGTTAAGCCTATGCATTCATTTCTCGCCAGTAATTCTGCTGAGCGAACACATTTTTCCAATGCGAATAAGGCTCCCTCATAAAGATGTAACGATACAGAAAGAATCAAGGATACATTGATGGCGCTTTGAAGAAACATATTGCTTGCCGAAAATTTCAGGGCAGTGGTGGATGCAGAACAGAACCTATGAAAGTATTATTCCAAGATCAGCCGTATATTTTGACACCTTTACTTGCGCCTAAGCTAGGACCTTGTGCTCATTTGTGTTCGTGCCGACAGCAGTGGCATTTTCGATAAGTTGTCAGCTGATGGTGAGCTAGCAATTGAAGCGCGCTTTTGCAACGTTTTTACTTCCAAAAACAGGCGTTGTTTGAAACTGATCTTCGTAAAAACGCCTGATTTGCGTTGCATGAAAAGTTGCGACATTTGAATTTCAACTTTATCTCGGTACTCTAACAACACCAAGGTGAACGTGAAATCTCTGTTTGACAAAATTCCTCCGTGTGACCAATTTTACATCGTATAGTCACTTTTCTCAACATTATTTCTCTACAATGCGCAATCGTGTCTGATTGCTTCGCGAAGTCAGTGCTTGTTAAGATGGGTATATAAATGTTATGTATTGGGTATGTAAAAATGCGAGCGTGTTTCCCACCAGCTGCATGCTCTTGGTAACATATATGCGCGCAGTGAAATCCACACAAACGGTGAAATGTAGTTCGACTGCCTCCAACAGTACTAATGCAGTATAATTTGCTGCCGTCCCTGTATTCTCGTTGTAACCTTGTACACAAAACGCTCTATGCATATAGTTCAACATCAAACCTGGATTAATTCGTGCATCAGACATAAAGCTATAAGGAAATCTATAAACGACGCATAACACCATATTTCTTGTCCAGAGTGATTCAGTAAGTAATCTACCTTAGGACCGTGTTTTCCTAGAAGCTCCAAGATCTGCAATAATGTACTAGTACAAGATGCACATTACTAGGGGCTCCACTCTTCGTGCGAACACGACGCAGCTGGCCGCGCTTTGAAGAGCGCCAGCGGGAGGTCATCGCAGCGAAACGGCGCACGCGCACATCGACTAGAATTCAATAATTCCCGTCGTCTGCTGCAGCGCTTGGGCGCACCACACCTGCTTCGCTCTGAAGTGCACCGCAAGGACGCAGCGTGCTTACAACACCCGAGCGTCCCAGGCCGTCAGGGCTGAAAAGCGCACCTCATCCACTGCACTGTGTTCTCGTTGGTCCAGCGTAGAACTGAAAAGCCACTATCACTTCCAACAACTGAATTAAATGCCAGTATTGCTGCAAATCTCGCAGACTTGGTCGCTCATTGCAAGTGACGAGGATAACGTAGCAAATATTCATTTCAAGCGCCATTTGTCTGAGGCGGGTAGAAAATTTTACAGAAAGGGCTGCGAATGCAGCTAGTGCGAATTAAACTGTCAGGTTCGGTTTTGTTTGTCACATGACCCGTCTAGCGCGTCCGCGTGCGCGGACAGTTCGATAATACATTGAATTTTTTTGAAGAACTTACAAATATAAGCAACATGTGTCATGATTGCTATGT
Organism: Amblyomma mixtum; assembly: GCF_055824585.1. Classification (NCBI taxonomy): domain Eukaryota; kingdom Metazoa; phylum Arthropoda; class Arachnida; order Ixodida; family Ixodidae; genus Amblyomma; species Amblyomma mixtum. Next base: position 104,588,320 of record NC_143013.1, read on the forward strand.
GCTTTATGTGGAGTTCAACGTCCCAAAGCGACTCAGGCTATGAGGGACGCCGTAGTGATGAGCTCCGAAAATTTCGACAACCAGTGGTTCTTTAAAATGCCCTGACACCACACAGTACACGGGCCTCTAGAATTTCGCCTCCATCGAAACTCGACCGCCGTGTCCGGCAATGAACCGGCGGATTTGTGGTCAGCAGCCGAGCGCCATAACCACTGAGCGTTAGTGGCGGCTAAACGCGTGCCATGAAATTGACTAGAAATCACAATACGTTGAATCTGTGAAGCATTTTTTTTTGTGTGTATATGCGTCATTGCTTCCATGTTCAAGTAGGAAAAACGACATTGTACTGAGATTGAAGCCCCTCTCATTACTCACTTGTCTGTAATCATGGCCCTGAAACCCCTACTAATGTCCTACTTTTCCAACGGCAGTTCTTAAAATCCACAAGTTGAAAAACTCTCGCAGAACTCTCCTCAGTCTAAAACTCTGGCTGTCCCCTCCAGCGCGGACTGGTACCAGAAAAATCGGTGCATATTTGGGAAGCAGCCACAGGGCCAAAGAAATCTCGCACGCGCGTCCAGGAACGATACATATGTTTCGAAAAACGACCCCCGATTAGCAATGAAGAGCGCGCAAACTTGGGCATGTAGAGTGATGCGCTCTCCACTTCGCTCGCGCGCGTGCAGACGTGACTTGAACCTTTTTGAAATCTATCTCCTCGCCTGATCAAGTGCGACCCGCGCAAGGCGGGAGCGTCAAGACGCTTCAGTTCTTGATACCAAGTGCATCTGCACGCCTGCTTTGTAGCGAATTGAGGGATTGCGCAGCACGCCTTATACTGGTTGTCAGATATTTATCATTGCAGGCTGTAAAATGTTCTCTAGTGCAGACTACTTGCGTATTTAGGCTGATACACCGACCACGAGGCACCTTTTGATGACACGTTTTTTGATCAATTGTTTAATATCCTCGTATAGCACTGCTTTTCCGGAATATGTGGAAAACTGCAGTCGACAAAGGCAAAACTTTCATTAAGTTAAGGGGACCCGCCGATTTAAGAGGCTGTGCCATACGGCGAGCAGCGCGCCCACCAGCAACCCAGCTCAGGGCGTATCATGTAATATTGGCTGCTGGGCTCGCGTTGACGAAAGCTGTGCCCCCCATTTTCTATTTTGCCAAAAACTCCAGGAAAGCTCTGATGTTAATTCAGTTATCAGAAGCGTGCCCAGCAATACAATACTTTCTCGTCAGTAGGTCTGCCAAAATATTCTATACGCCGTTTTCATACGGCAGGTGCAACGTTCTCAAGACGAGCGCTCTTACTTGCGCTCCCTACATCCGTGATAAAAAAGTTATAGGTTCCTTGCAGTGAGCGAAATATGTAGCATTATTTTCATATATGTCTGCTATATGAAACATTAGTCATGAGATTCATTATATGCGCTCTTCTTTCTCATGACCCGCTGTAATTTTCTAGTGCCTTTGACCGCACGGCCACAAAGCTTAATACGGAGTAACACGCTTTCCTTCATATTTTCATGTGGACTACTTCCTTACCTTTCACAGCATTGCACTTGAATGAAACGGGGAGTACTAGCTCACGCGAGAGGCTTTTTGCACCGGGGATCAATAAAAATAGAGCGCGAAGTATGTAACAGAATAGCCGCTGATCGTGCCGTGGCTCTAGCTGCGAAGCAGTGGTCCCGCGTGATTTCCCGGTGAACACCACCCACCCTGCCGCGGATTCACAAGCTATAGCGCCAGTATACCGGCATGACCTCATCGTGATCCTCCGTTCATCGTACTGTCGTCGTGCCTGGTGGACAAGCTATATCCTTGTTCTCTTGTTTTAATGCACTTTTTTGCAAGATCTTTCCTTCTACTTTAGCCTGTCTTTACTATTGGTTGGCACGCCTTGAATTGTTTTATACATCACCTTGTATCTCTTTTTACAACTGGTTAAGATTTCCTTTGTATTAACTCCTTGCTACGCAAATGTTGTTGTGATTTCTAACCTTTCACTCCGACTGGTTTGAGGCCGGCAAAGAGGGGCACCAAACGACCACCCCCCACTGACATTTCATAGCTCGTTTTCGACTCAGCTTGCCGAGCTGAGCCGCGGACGTGTCCAGAGAGACCAGAGCAGCTGCCCCCACACGATCAAAGTGTGCCCGAGAGCGCACCCCACCAGTGAGCATGTGACACATGGTCAATCACCGTGGACGACTCGGTTGGTTCGGGGGGGGGGGGGGGGGGGGGGGGCAGTGGGCCAGAGTTTTCTATGGGCTTTTACCTATGCAGTGATCGTGTCGCATAGCTACCTCCGCAGGCGGTACAGTGGGAAGATGTGAGGAAACCGAAGGCATGGAAATGAGTTGGCTTGACGTTGTCTAAGTGCGAGTATGGTAATTGGTCTTGCGACAACTGAGCAAGAAAATATTTCATCAACCAAACGCGACATACACTAGATGACGTTGGTATATTTCGGCAAAACTCTTCCTTGAGGATCTAATGAGAACGGCGCGACCAAAAAGGACAAGAGCAGAACACACAGGACAGGATCAGCGCAATAAGCGGGCAGGACAGACGGTGGACGTGTCCTGTGTGTTCTACTTTTGTCCTAGATCGCCACGGTGTTTTCAATACATCGTCAAGTTCAATTCGAATTTGCCTGTAGTGCGGCTGTAGAGAGGCTGTTCTTGGGTTGGAACGTAGTTTTGGGTATTACTGTAGGATGCTCGTGCGCTGTTCGGTGCAAGTGGGGCGGCCTGTGTCGCCGATGACGTCGAGCCTGGGCGGCGGCCGATGCTACTGGGGTCCCGAACTAGGGACCTCCACCTAGTATTTGTAAGGGCTGGCCCCCTCTGGGTCAGCTCATGCATAACCTCCTGTATTATACCGTACATAAATATTTTCCACCACCACATGACGTCGAGAAAGGGGTTGCGACGAACCGACTATCAGTAAAAATAAACATTCCCCGTAAAGTATTGCCACGTGACAGAAGTCGTGCGACGGGGGGCATGAGAACGGGCACCCAACAATGAAAACTCCGAGATTTCTTATCTATGGAAGCTGCATGCAAGTTAATAGATCGTTTCCCGTTATCTAAGGTAGCAACCGTGACGGCAGTGGCACCTGCACCGCCGCTGCTCCGCCAGACGTCTCGTTGCAGACGAGTGAGTGAGACGCATGGCTCCGAAGCGGTCCAGTGATTCAGCGCCAAGCGGTTCGGGGAAGCGGCAATGGGTTGACCACAAGGCTTTCGCCAAGCACACTTTACAATTTCCGAAGTGTCTTCGGTAATTTTTTTTTTTTTTGAGGAAAAGAAATGCGCAGTATCTGTCTCCCACAGCTGCGAAACCAATAGAGCGCGGGCTTGGAAAGCAGGGGGTAAAATTTGTAAATTAGGTTTTGAGGAAAGGAATTGCCCAGTATCTGTCTCACACATCTCCGTGGACACCTGAACCAGAGGGAAGGCGCTAACTGCCCTCTTTAAGCTACGTGGCGGTAGTGACAGATGTGAGCTGCGTGGTTTGGAGTTGACAACGCTGTGCCATAAGCGCTGCCACCTGCCTGGGTGGCAGGGTGGGTGGGGACTTTAATGTAGATATAAAGACAAGAGGGAATTCCTTACCACTTATCGGGAGAACATCCCGTTCCTCTCGCTCGTAACGGCTCCCACTGCTTTGACATCCTCGCGAAAAACTTGAGCAGACCTCGTCTTTGAGAACCAGGCATTGGTGCAGTAAATCGAGCATATATCCATCTTCCTTCATGACAATAAAGAACTGTTTGTGGATCGCGTGATCCGCGCGCAAGAATGTGCGTGCGGCAACTTACGTAGAGAAATGTGAGCCCGGCGCTATTGCCGCACACATTGCATTAGTAGTTGCTGGTGTAAAGCATCCCACCAGGCTTAGACCGCATGCACAGAAAATAAAGCATTGCTTCGTCACTCTCGTCACTTCTAAGTGCGACCAAATCTGAGAAGTTTGCAACTAATACATGTATTCAAATCGGTTACTGGCAGAGAAAAGAGGGGCCTTTCAGTGCTACACAGAACGACGGGTAATGCGCTCCAGTGAGTGAAGTGTGCTTCCTCGCAACGCCACCTTGGGGCGTTGGGGCTATATTACCAAGCAACGGCGACACGTACCCCTTCACAGGAAAGCGAACACGGAGCCCTCCAGTGCTGCACCGATGACAGCAAGCACTCCCTCCAGGTCTGTGTGCGCCGCGGCGGATAGGCTGGCGTTCCGCGGAACGTAGCCCCGTTGTGCCGTATTCGTACTAAGACCTTTTAATATATTCTTGCTATGTTGAGTGGCGGGTCTTTTTCTCTTCCTGGGGAAATATTTCGCGGAACTTTGAGCCTTGAATTTACTGTATTTCGGTATTTGGCACTCTAATTGTCCCCTCCATGCGCACCATGGCATGCCGTATGTGAGGAATAAAATAACTTGCACGACAGCCCCAGAGGAAAAGCAATCTGTGCATGCGGGACTGTAATCATATTACAGATAATTAACGTAAGGTCTTGCATCCCGCTAACACGGTAGGTCAGAGATTAGCACAAAAGAAATAAAAACTTTTAACGCGTTTTGTTCGTAGAGGTGGTGGGTCGAGCTAGTGAATTGGGCCCTAACCAAACTTCTTTTCTTTTCCTATATTCTATTGCCCCTTTTAACGCGATAATGTTGAGTAGCCCGTGTCGCAGAAAAGCCGGCGTCGGTATCGGTGGCCGTTGTCGGCGTGGGCCAAGTACAGGCACCACCGTATTGTTTGTGAGCAAACACAATTTTCTCACACACACTTGAGCCCCGTTCCCATTTTTTCAACTGCTTGAGAATTCTAGAAGAGGCACTTTCTTTTCTCATTCAAAAATACAATTTTTCTTTCAGGCTTGTGAAAACCTACCACAACAAGTGCTACTAGCAGCGACGAGAGATGACCCAGAGTTGGAGTGTTTGACGGCTGATCGGACAGCATTCAATGCCTCTGCAAAGACCGTAACTTACACATGGCATGTCAAAGGACAAAAGGGGCGACCAGAGTGAGTTCAAATTTCCGCGTAACTTTTTGCCGGTGGCAGACTGCGGTATAAAATCAGTCCGCAGAGAAAAGGAAAATAGGGAACGGGCATATAACGATGCTAAATCATCTATGACTTCTTTCTTCGAATATTGTAAATTTTTCCGCTAATGAGACAGTAAACAGCGTTGATGTAGTGCCGCTAATTCTCCCACATGCAATTGCTACTACTCAGCAATGCTACTACTCCCAGTTGTTTGGTGTGAGTTAGCACCACATATACTTGGTGGCGGTAAGATGCGCTGAGCAGTGGCGGGGTCATAGGAGGCGAAAACGTCTATTCCGCCTTCATTTTGCGGTGGTCTCGTCACGCTTGAGCCGTCATTTTTCAGATCTCCACCATATTTTGCACGCAGCTGTTTTAATCTCGTTCGATGTGGTCAGGAATATCCCCCCAAGGTAGCGTACTTTTTAAATAAGGGTGTACTTACTCACCGAAACCAACCAAAGCCAAGCCATATTCGCCTGTAAAGGGTACCCATGCAGCCTTGACAGGAACTCAGAATTACAAAATGCGCCATGTTATGTGGAACTAACTCGGGGCTAGCCTCTGTCCGGAGCACAGGATAGCTCATAGATTCCAAAGAGAACAGGGATCAAAAACTCGACTTCTGTCGGAACCGTCTAGTCTGTATAGATATACCTACGTATTTGCTAGAACCGTGATGAAATGTTTAGTACAGTTATTAATTCGTAACACTTTATATTTATAGATTCAAAAGGTTATAACGATATACAAAACTTAATAATTCTGGTAGCTTCGCCTTAGTGCTGCACCCATTATAATTTTGTGATGTATTACATAACAGTGTTGTGCAGCGATAAGAGGGCCATGAATGAGTGCGCATAGAGCGAAATACGAATGCGTATTTTGAAACAGTGTTTGAGATTTATTAGAATTGTTTATTCATGAACAACAGTTCTTCAGTTAAGAGAAACAATTTAAAAAGATGTCGAATCCGTCTCAATGCGCCTGTCAGTTATGACACCTCGGAAGATATTGACATCGACAACTGTTAGTCCAGTAGTATTAAGGAGAAATTAAGGGTAAGTGGCCATGTTACTATGGTTATGTGAAAAAATGAAAAAAGCTTGATTTCAAAGCAGTTCTACTTGCTTTATTGGGGAGCTAGCATTCAGCGATTTCAAACGCAAATGTTTAGGTGATATTCATTTAAACTTACACATCTAACTAAGCACAAAACTGCTTTCCTAATTGCCAAATGCACAGAATTTCAAAGAACACACAGCATACATTTTGAAGTTTTAATGCGTTTTAGGGAGCCTATTTGAAGTGGATGCCCCAGCTCAATGTAATGAAGATTTTTTTTAAAGATACACAGCGTAGTATGTCGGTGAAATCAAACGTAGTGCTGATGAGAGTCGTGTAGCCTACAGTGCGGTATTCATCGTTTTGTAATTAGTTTTTTTATCCAAAAAAGTGGTGTCAGTTCACATCTTAGAGATGTCATGAGATCATTGCCGGCCGAAGTGTTTGAGAAAGGGGCAGTATGCGTTCATTTCATTACCAGCTTTAAGACAAAGCGCCAGAATCGAAATTGTACCACTTTCCAGCGGTGCTACTTGAGTGCCCCAGACGTTCACCGGAATAAAAAACGTCTGCTTTTCTTATATCCAGCAATCACTGCAAACTCGAATCCTCATCACAGCCAGGTTCTGTAATAAGGGGATTATTTTTTAGACAGTTTATTGTACAGCTTTCTGGTTCAACTACTGAAAAGTGGTTGATTTTGAATAATTTCGAGTGCTTGTCTTGAGGGCAGGTAAAAAGTTTGTTTAATCGCTACATTGTTGTATGCATTTCAGCCGGCCGTTTTGAGAAGTGATCTGCACCTTTCGAACTAGCATTTTTTCCCGAAGCCAGAATTGAAAAAGTTAGCTGGTTAAGCTTAATGTATCAATTAACATAAAGAACAAAACAACATACAGCATACCGTGCTGCACTACTGTCAACAGCATTGAGTTTTGTTTTGCTCCCATAGAGCCCTGCCTCTCTTTAAAACATGGTTACATTTGGCTGGTGTGCTCGGTTTATAAAAACAGAAACGCAATGGCCTCAATGTATATTCCAGAAGGACACCAAAGTTCATCTCTTCAGGGCACAAAAGACGCCTGAGTTTTAGAATACTAGCTTCGTATGCAGTAGATATATGATAACGAAAGTGCAGGGTTAATTACGCCAGAAGGTAACAATTTTATTTAAGAGTATCTTTGTTGCTGAAAAAAGTTGTATGAAGCAATAAACTATAGAACTTGTCATACAAGTGTCATAGAATTATCATATAAATCATAGAAAGTTACCATAGAAATGCCATACATTTCCGTAAAATCACACACTCATCATAGAGAGGTAATAGAATATCATATAAATTGTATGATATTCTATCATGAATCCTCTATGAGATTATTACATCATAGACCTTTTTTCAGCAGGGTACATGAAAAGTTTTGAAAAAATCAATAAATAACCTCCCGCAAATTTGCCACGGCCGATAGCAGATTTTGCTGGGAATTTGCTCAAGAAGAACAATTACACGAGTAACAGTACGGTGAACCTTTTAGGTAATTTTTTAGGTAGAATGAAAAAAAAAATGCTGTGTCTCTCCTAAAAATGAGCCTGCTTTCAGGGATTAATGAAAACATACATGTTTAGAAGATTTTAGTGGGTCCTTTCAGGCTTCCCGTCTCATAATAATGACTCAAAATGTCGCCTTACTTGTTGCTTGCGTCAAAGCAGTGTTTTCAAATTTTCGCTGAACGAAGGCTAACTAACAGTCCAGGCGCTTTAAGGTACCGCCGATAATTCCGGATTCGAAAACATAAAAACTTACATATGCAGCTGATCGCAGCCTCATGACAAAATGCTCTGGCGTAGCCCGACGGCTGCCTGATGATTCACGCTGGAGCAGACTAAAGATCCATCGGTTCCTTTAATATTATTACCTTAAAAAATTAGTCACACATATCATAAAAGTATGGATAGAAACATCGGGGCGTCCAAGTGAAGAGATGCTTTAATGAGCCTAAGTACAACATAAGTGACACGACAGCATCTGCAACAACAATTTTATTTTCTCTGTTTGCAAAGTGGGACAAAACTGCTAAACAACTTTTTCATTTGCAGCAAGGACATCCTGGTTCACTACGTCATTAGCAAAGACCACCCTGATAGGGCTGTTGCTGTTATAAATTCCGGTAAGCAATATGAAGAGGGTATACAGTACAATAAGATGCAATACAATGCAATTTATTCACAACTTTTTCATACACAGAAGTCTGTTGGTCAGCATAAGCACATAGCGCTTGTTGGCTGACCTGGCAGTCGGTGGATACGTCATCATTTAAAACCGCAATGTTGCGTAATGAAATCTGATCAACAAGGTTTGGTTTGGTTTATGGGGTTTAACGTCCCAAAGCGACTAAGGCTATGAGAGACGCCGTAGTGGAGGGCTCCGGAAATTTCGGCCACCTGGGGTTCTTTAACGTGCACTGACATCGCACAGTACACGGGCCTCAAGAATTTCTCCTCCAAAGAAATTCTAGCCGCCGCGGCCGGGATCGAACCCGCGTCTTTCGGGTCAGCAGCCGAGCACCATAACCACTGAGCTACCGCGGCGGCTGATCAAGAAGGAAAATGGCAATAAAACTTGACTAACACAAAAAACACCCTACATATGAGGCATACAAAAAGCAAAAACAAAACAAAAAGCAAAAAAGGCACTCAGCCCCCTTTTCAAGGAGTTTGGTGCATGAGATACATATTTTTCCCGACAACTGGAACACACACTACCCACAAAATGCGCAGTCCAGTGGAGCGCAAAATCAATCTCGGTTATATTACAAATTTCTCTAATTCAACCGTAACAGCTGTAGAGCTTGCCGCATTCATTTCGACTATAACAGCAAATATTGAAGCTGCATGCCTCATGTGCTAATATCGCTTGCATTGAAGGAGGCGTAAAAGAGCAGAAAACTGAGCCAGCCAAAGCTAGAAACAATCTCCAGCGAATCTATGCGCACAAGAGTAGCTAAGAGACGCGGTAATGGCAGCAACAGCTTGCGAACAATGTAGCCCAGAAACAGCGGGTATTCATAGGCAAAGTGGCAGTTCTCTGCTTTCAAAGGTAGGACAGACGACTTGATTACGTGTAGCACTGTTCGAAGCATTTTTAGGTGTTCTTAAAAGTTGGAGGCGGAGACAACGGCGTCATCTAATTATACCAGACACATTTGCCATTTCAGGCCTGCCAGCACGGTATTCATTACTCGCTGAAACGTCGCTTGTGTGCAACAAAGGCCAAGTGGCATCATCATGAAATGGAAGAGGCCACCCGGAGTGATTGATGCGGTCTTCTCGCGATCTCTTTCATCGACCTCATTTTGCCAGTATCAGTTCTTGAGGTCCATTGATGAGAAATACTTGGCATTGCAGAGTCGGTCCAGTCTGTCGTCGATGCGGGGGAGGGGGTAGACGTCCTTTGTTATGTTGTTCAAGTGGTGATAAGCAACGCAGAATTGAAGTCCGCCGTCTTTCTCACTAGAACGACCGGTGCCGCCCAGGGCCGCTTTGAAGGCTAGATGACATGGTCGCGAAGCATTTCTTTCACTTGGGCCCGGATGGCTTGTCGTTCTTGCGGTGACACAAGGTAGCGCCTTTGGCAGAGAGGTCGTACGTGCTGCTCGGTTATATTGCGATGCTTGGCAACCAATTCTATTCAGTTCAATTTTATTCAACATCTTGAGGATGTTGGGTGCGCCAACCAAAAGACATAGAAAATACATGACAGAGGTTGACGCACCGGACAATGTCTTGGCAGCAGCATCAGAATGGCATACAGCGTGTGGCATATATTATTTATTTTTTTTATTTATTTCATACTGCAGATCATCTTACAGATCCAAGCAGAACAAGATAACACAGATACACGGGTAACAAGTAAAATAAAAAGAAATAACAAGTAAAATAGAAAGAAAAACTAAAAATAAAAATAAAAAAGGCATGCAGGATGACTATGCGCTTACATTTTATCATGTCAGAGAATTCCACTCACTGATGGTACGCGGGAAAAAGGAAAATTTAAAAGTGTCAGTTCTAGCAAAGTACGGGGTAAGTGAACCGGGATGATGGTGACGCGTGATGCGTGTAGCTAAAAACGATAAATAGGGTGCAGGATCAAGAGCCAGTTTGTTATTTATGAGCAAGGAAAGAAATTCTCGTCGAATATTTTTTCTTCTTACCTCAAGAGGTTGGATACGGTTAGATTTCATTAGCTCAGACGGAGAATCAAAAGGTGAAAATTTAGAATAAATAAATCTTATGGCTTTTCTTTGGATTCTTTCAATTTTCTTAATATTAGTATTAGTATATGGATCCCACACCACGCATGCATATTCGAGCTTAGGCCTGATTAGTGAGTTAAACGCGAGAAGTTTAACCTGAGGGGGAGCTTTGGAAAGTTTATTTCTTAAAAAATAGAGTTTGCGAAAGGCGGACGAACAGATATTTTCCACATGTGAATTCCAGGACAGATTGTTAGTTAATGTTACACCCAGGTATTTAAAACTGGAAACTTCCTGCAGTGGTGTTTGTCCGAGATGGTACCTGTGCTCAAAAATATTTTTTTTACGTGTCACGCGAAGGAAGTTTGTTTTTTCTTTGTTTAAAGCCATGTCCCATTTCTGGCACCAGGTAAGGATGTTAGTTAGAGAAGTGTTTAGGTCAATCTGGTTATTTGAACATGTAATATCTCTGTACAGCAAGCAGTCATCCGCAAACAAACGAATCTCAACGCCCGGAACAGTTGTGTCGACGATGTCATTAATATATAGTAAGAACAATAAAGGCCCAAGTACGCTCCCCTGAGGCACTCCAGAAGTGACTGAAAGAGCTCCCGATTCCTCTCCATCAATCGAGACATACTGCTTACGGTTAGTTAAATAGTTTGAAATCCAGGTAACTAATATCTCAGGAAGGCCAATAGATTGAAGCTTTAGAATTAATTTATCATGAGGGACTTTGTCAAAAGCCTTGCTAAAATCTAAAAATATTAGGTCAACTTGGCCATTATTGTCTAAGCTTAATGCAATGGAGTGAACAATTGTTACTAATTGGGTTACTGTTGAATATCCTTTACGAAAACCATGCTGAAATTTAGATAAAATGGAGTGCCGATTTAGGAATTCATTTATGCGATCAGCAATGACGTGTTCAATTAATTTACAACAAGATGAAATAAGGGAGATTGGGCGGTAGTTTGACAGCATTAAACGATCTCCTTTCTTAGGTACAGGGATGATTCGGGCGGTCTTCCAGTCAACAGGCAATTTCCCAGTTCGCAAGGATGCTTGAAACAGTACATACAAAAACTTTGCAACCGATTCGGCATATCTTCGCAGAAAAATGTTAGGAATGTTATCAGGGCCACATGCTTTTTTGGTTTTCAAGTTCAGTAGCATAGAAAATATCCCAGCATAAGAAACAAAATTGACTTCGGTGTCATGAAACTGTGCGACTATTGGGGTACATGAACTGGAATTCGAAAACACGCTTTGAAAATATGTATTAAAATGCTGCGCAATGGCTCTCTGGTCTGTGATAATGGAACTGTTGACTGATATCTGTGACACAACAGCCTTTTTTCCGGTTATGTAATTCCAGAACTTTTCTGGTGCGTTCTTTATAAAGTTTGGTAGAGACGTACTGAAATAGTAACTTTTGGAATCGCGGACTGACTGTGAAAGGTTCTCCTGTAGTTTCTTGATTATGCCAGGTTGCACTCGCTGCTTTTTTAATCGTTTGATTTTGCGCTTCTGGTGTATGATGTCACGCGTCATCCATGGAGTCTGTTTGTTAACTTTCTTACGTTTGCTCGGCACAAAGTTATCAATGCAGTAGTGGCACATGCGCTTAAAACGGTCCCACAGTATGCAGGCGTCAGTGTCACCGAATTCAGTCAGACAGCTTTCCATATAATCTACTATGCATGCGTCATTGGCACGGGAGTAATCTTTGAAAGTCCTAATCGAAGAATTTTGATGTTTCTTAGGCGATAAAAGAGGAAAGCTAACATCTACTAAATAATGATCAGAGAGCCCCTGCTCAACTTGTACAGAATATTCAGCGATATCACGTTTTATGAATACCAAATCTAGAACAGAACTGCTCGAACCATGTACGCGTGTTGGCTTATCTACCACCTGAATCAAATCATGCGCTAGCATTATATCAAACATGACATCGATGCTTTGGTTATGGTGCGAACATGTTTGAAACAGCTCCCAGTTGACGCCAGGTAAATTGAAATCCCCAATTAGAAGAGTTCGGCTCTTTTGGAATTGTGACATATGTATCTGCAGTTTGCTTAAGTAGCTCGGTGGGGAATCAGGAGGCCTGTAGATTGCGTACAGAACTAAGCTATAACCCCAGCATGTCAGCTTTAGGCACAAGCATTCAAGGTCAGCGACAACGTCCAGAATAAAGGCATCTATTTGATTTTTGACTAGCACGGCCACACCACCTCCCCTAGATGACCTGTCGTTTCGGAATACCTGATATGTGGGAGGAAAAACTTCGTCGTCTAATATTTCACTGCGAAGCCAAGTTTCTGTTATTACAGCGATGTGAGGATCGTATTGGAGTAAAGCTATTTCAAGGCTGTCTGTTTTATTAATGACACTTCGAGCATTTATGTTTAGCAAACGCACGTGCTTCTTTTGAGTGTGAGAGTGACGTCACGCCTGAGATTCCACAGTGGGTGATTCCACAGCGGTTGATTCCACCACGGGTGAGTCCACAGTGGATGATTCCACAGTGGATGATTCCATTCCCTCAGTTTCTGCAGAGCGACCAGCCATAACTTTAATGCGTCTGTTTTGCGTTTCATCCCAAACGAAAACATCTTTTTCGATCCTCAGCCTATCATGCACGAGAAAAACCTTCATTTTAGCATCCCTTTCTGCCTTTGCACTTTCCCACAATAGCTTGCGTTTCTTTAGGGTTGAACGGGAATAATCATTTTGTATGAAGAAGCCGGACCCTTTTAGTTTCTTCACGTTTTCTTGTATTGCTTTCTTTTCAGCAAAATTTTGGAGATATATGATGACTGGTTTCTTCCCAGTTTGCTTTCCGAGCCTGTGAATGCGCCCAATAGACTTGACCTCCACATTAAGTTTATCAGTGAAGATTTCTTTATCTATCTTTTCTCTTAATGACTGCTCCGTCTCATCAGGGCTTTCAGCAACCCCGTAAATGACTAGATTCGAGCGCCGACTACGGTCCTCTAGGTCTGTCAGTTTTCTAGTTTGAAAAGTCATTACTTTTTCAATAGACTGCAGGCTGGTTTGAAATTGTTCAGTGGTGTCCGAAAACTGTGTAGTGTCACCAAGTCGTTTCTCCAATCGAGTAAGCGTCAATTGGAAGCCACTGAACAATTTTTCCATATTGTTTACTTGTTCTTTTAAGTGGTTCATGTCGCTTCGCAAGGCAGACTGACCCTCGAGTAACTGCTCGAACAATTCTTTCTGCGTTGGGCCAGGATTCGTTTCTATATCCCCGCTACACATTAACAACAGTGCCACTGTATTCCAACAATCAACAATCAAAACACAAATTGCCTGTGGGCTCGGCAGCACTAGTAGACCACGACAGTCGTCTCTGACAGAATCTACAAAACGCTTTTCACCAACCTGAGTGAAGAACAGAAGAGGGTTGGTCATAGTTGTTCCAGTGCCGCCAAGCCCACTGGCGATGCGATGAAAATCCAGTCCCGAAAAAGACGCCCCTTCCGTTGATGTCCCTGTCACTTGCGCTGTCCAAGTGAATCCATCGACCACCGGCAATTCGGCGGGAGAAAGCGCACGTTGGTAAAAATTGTCGAGCTTGCAGTAGGCTGGTTGGCTTCGCTTCACCGTAAGTTCGTCGCTGGCCTGCGCCGGAGCAGACCAAAGCAGCAGCACCTGAGTGAAGAACAGAAGAGGGTTGGTCATAGTTGTTCCAGTGCCGCCAAGCCCACTGGCGATGCGATGAAAATCCAGTCCCGAAAAAGACGCCCCTTCCGTTGATGTCCCTGTCACTTGCGCTGTCCAAGTGAATCCATCGACCACCGGCAATTCGGCGGGAGAAAGCGCACGTTGGTAAAAATTGTCGAGCTTGCAGTAGGCTGGTTGGCTTCGCTTCACCGTAAGTTCGTCGCTGGCCTGCGCCGGAGCAGACCAAAGCAGCAGCACCTGAGTGAAGAACAGAAGAGGGTTGGTCATAGTTGTTCCAGTGCCGCCAAGCCCACTGGATCATAACAAGATCACTGAGGTATGTGAATATAAAACTAAAACGGCACGTAAGCATACATGAAAAAAAAATACAAATCATGAGGACAAATTCAGTGACACGAAGGTCCAACGGTACGTAAGTGTACCGTCAATTTAGATGCCTTATTTATGAGAAAGCATTTGGCGGCAATAATCCGTTAGAGTTTCCGGCATCAATTTAGATGCCTAATTTAATGAGCACGGATTAGTGTAAGAAAGCATTTGGCGACAATAATTCGAGTTTCGGCATGAACCATGTGAAGCCAGTACCGGTGGCATACTTCAGTTCTTTACATTTGTTTGTCGGCGTTTGTAGGACCTTCGGAAATGACAGGAAACACTCGCTGTAGCTTCGAAGCAGATTGCGGATCTAGTCTTGTTTGCTCTCAGGCAAGGCTCGGTTGGTGTCGAAAGTGGGCCAGTTCTCTTGGTCAGGCGAATCTTATGCGGATCGGTCGGGGATTGCGAAGGAGTCTCGTACGTCGGATATTTGGCCGAAGAAAGCAATCGTCGTTCCTTTGTTAACATCCCGGTGTTATTCGCTGAAGTTAGTCAGGAGTACTTCGGCTTTGTCATTGCGCTAATTTGCGATGCCTCTTGCGATACCGAGTCCTCGGTCTAGAAGCAATTTCATGTTCCCCTCCATGATGGCGTCAGTGTGACTGGCTTCCCTGGCGACTACGGTGACAATGATGCTTGAGCGGGGTCGCACGCTGACTTGTTCCTCCAGGACACTCAGGGCAACGTGGTGTTCCTGAGTTCTCACCGAAAGGATGTCCTCTTCCGTCGAATGAATGATCAGCTTGGGTCACAGGTCGATGATTGCCTGATAAGGAAATCCATGCCCAAGATCACTTCGCGCGCACACTGCCATAGCACAACGAAGGTCGCAGTAAAGGTATGTCCCTTGACAGTCACTCGCGCTGTGCATCGTCCTGATGGCGTAATAAGGTGGCCCCTTGCAGTGCGAATTATTGGGCCGTCCCAAGTGGTCGTGAATTTCCTCAGCAGCGCGGCTAAGGTTACTTTATCACCGAGTATTCGGCTCCTGTGTTAACTAGAGCGGTAACTTTCCAACTGTCGAAACCCACTTCTAAGCCGGATGTCCTGGCTCGTGCGTTTCACGTCGTCCTCGGCGTCGGGTCACGGCCTCGTCGGGTATGAGAACCTTAACTAAGGCGTGTCTTCGAAGCTTTGCTGGGTGACGGCGTTGTTTTGAAGGCGGTTCGCGTAGTGGTCGAGGTGTTCACTGTATGCGGCAATGCTGTATCATGGGCACAATCTTCATGCGGCGTGGTCGTTGGAGGATCTTCGGCGCTTCACTCGTAAGCAACCTCACCTCGAGAGGTTCCTCTCTTTAGTTGCCCCTAAGATGGTTGGGAAGTCTTCCTCGTACTGCGGCTGCGTAGCTGCGGCCTGGAGATGCAAAGAGCGAGGCTGACGGTGATAGTGGTCGCGAAAGGCGGTTTGGCGCATACTCCTCTCCACGCAGGTACTCGTCTATTTCTTGCCGTCAAAGGCCAAAACATGGCAGTGGTGCGTCAACAGCAAAGCCACGAAGACCGATAAGGTGGTGCGGGTGGTGCAATTGATATTGCGATAAGTGGTGCAATTGAAGCACAGCGGGCAGTTGTCGGAAGTTCTCCAGGCGTCGCATTTTCTAGGGTTCGAGCGTCGTTCGTAGGTTGGGCAGGCGGGGGCAGGGTGGCGGCTTTCGGCAACAGCTGGTTCCCGTCGAAGAGGCGGACTTAGGGTGTGCCGTTGGCGCTGAGGACTGCGTACTGCAGGGGCGTAGGTCAGGGCTGGAGCTCCAGCTGGAGGCGTCGATGACAGGGAGCCAAACGCATGCTGTACGTCTTCATGGATGAAGTCCGTCAGCGACACCACCCTATTCTGCTGCGTCTGCTGTGTTGGGGATAGCAGTAGTTGGAGAAGTTCTTCGCGAACAATTTCGCGTATTAGATCTCGCAGGTTATCCGCGCTTGCAGGGGGGGGGGAGTGGGGGGGGGGGGGGGGGCTGCCGACAGACGTTTAAATGATCGGTTGTAGTGACGGTTCTGGGCGGCAAGGGTTTTTTCTCTGGTAGAAGCTTCCATTGAGAACTCGGCGACGGTTTTTGGAGGATTCCGGGTCAGGCCAGCGAAAAGTTGATCCTTTGCGCCACGCATCAGAAAACTGAGCTTCTTTTCCTCAGCCATATCAGAGTTTCATTTCATCCACATGCATGCATTGCCACGCCCTAGTTCGGGTGTTGAATTCGTAACTACAGCAGGAACTTCGCTCTTTCTTTCCGTACGACGCTAGTGAACGCACCCAGTAGCTGCTTCTTGAAGGTCACCCAGGTCGTTAGAGAAGATTCGGGGCTTTCAAACGGAGTTCGCGCGGGCGTCTAATTCAAAATAAACCCTTCGAAGCTTGGCGCTGTCGCCCCAGGCGTTCAGCGCTACCACACGGTCGTATACGTCCAGTCAGTCTTCTACCCCTTCGTTTTATTCTTCGTGGAAAGTCGGCGGCCCACGGGACTGGCGAAGCACGACAGGTGTTGACTGTGCACCACGTTCCATAAGGGGAGGGGGGTGGTGGCATAGCAGGTCAGAACGTCCACCAGGTGTCACGCAGCGGTGACTGCACTCCGGCCAGCAGGAAGACAGCGTGAATGCCTTCCAAACGAAACTCTTTATTTGTGCTGCTTTGCGCCCGCAAAGAACTGAATTACTCGGCGACGGCGTGGCAACAGGCGTGCTCCGGCGGTCGTCTTAAAGAATGCCCGCCGCTCTCGACCGACCTGAATTTAAAGCTGATGGCCAACTTCCCAGATAAATTGTGCAAAGTTACTAGAACAATCTGGAACAACGTAGACTCGGCTCCGTCTGCATGCGATCAGATCAGATAAATCTGATTGCGTCTTGCATCACAAACAAAGCGAGAAAGCGGTGGGCGGGCAGCTTTGAAGAATGAACAAACACTACAAATATTGGTGGCAATTTAATTCAGAGGCAAGACAGACGATAGACGTCAAAGGTAACGGACCGGATTCCAACAGAATAGTAGCGTAGCAGGGGCCTAGAGTAATTGTGGGTGGATGATATTAATTAAGAAGTTTTCAGGGATAAGGTGGACCCCACTGCCACAGGAGTGGGATAATTGGCGGAAGATAAGAGTAGAGAAACTGATCCTAATGTGGTATAAACAGTGGAATATATTAGGAATGCGCGTTATTGCTTATCCTGTCTGTAGTAATCTTCAGCTTATACATGCTTCGTCTTATTTTCTTTTTCAGATACCTCTAACCCATATTACGTGGAGGTAGTTTACAGCGACTACAAGAGTTGCATTATTGACAAGATGTTTTTTGGGTATCAGGAATGTAAGTGAATCGACTGCAATCTTTAAAAATGCTTCTTTTGCATGGTTTCCAAAATAGTGGCACAAAACGAGGCAGGAAAGTTCGAATCAGAAGAGGTCATGTAGCATTACCTAGTGGTGATCACGCCCGCAAAGTTAGGCGCCCCAAGATGCCACTCAACTCTATATTTCCAATCATATATACTGCGAATCATAGTTCAAGAGAATAACCAGCCACCATGTATGACTCCTGATGTTTACGCTGGTAAATTTCGCCAAATTTCGCATACTTATATCAAAACATGTTTCTGCGCCTTTTATATGTATTTTTTGCGGGCTATTTTTCTTTCTGCTTTCTGTAATAATTTTGCTGCCTTTCATTTATTTTTGTATCCTCAATCTGGTGTATGTTGAATTACTGGTGATTTAATTTTTGGAATCGCTTCTGACCTCTGTTTTTTTCAGTGTCTTCTAAATTCGCAATTTGATCTTGCCTCAAATATCAGTGCTTTGCGTAGTTTGGAAGCCTTGACTGTGGTACTAGCAGTTTAGTATAACCTCTAGAATCTGGTACCTTGGAAAATTTAACAGTTTTCTGAATTTGTCACTAGGGCCTCCTGATCTAGGGGCATACTATAGTCTCCTTTGTGCGTTCAAATTGTCCTCGGTCGTTACTCAGTATACCCTGGGAATCCCGAAGGCAGGTATCCTGCGTTATCGCTTCCCAAGCAGCTCTGAAAAGATTATTGCACTTCAGTAATCCAAGCTACATGAAAAACAGTTTTAGCCGCCGCGGTGGCTCCGTGGTTATGGTGCTCGGCTGCTGACCCGAAAGATGCGGGTTCGATCCCGGCCGCGGCGGTTGAATTTCTTTGGAGGAGAAATTCTAGAGGCCCGTGTACTGTGCGATGTCAGTGCACGTTAAACCACGCAAGGTGGTCGAAATTTCCGGAGCCCTCCACTACGGCGTCTCTCATAGCCTGGGTCGCTTTGGGACGTTAAACCCCATAAACCATAAACGAAACCGAAATACAGTTTTAGGGGCCAAAAATCATCATGTGTTTAAAACCACTTAAATGGATTGCACCTGGTGTCCTCACCTCTAGTTAGCCTTCAAATTTTCATCATGAATATCTTAAGTGTCTTAATGACGAAAAGTCATTATTCAAGGACCCACTAAAAGGACAAACTATTCAAAAGAATAGTGATATTTTATTGCATTATCAGTCAATCAACATTTATTTGAGGTCACCAAGAACGACCCTAGCGCCTTAGTCCTTGTGCAGCGTAGACAGAACAATGATACTGTTTCCATATAGAGAAAATAGTAAGGACAAATGAGTGCAGCTGTTACAGCGATGAAAAAATCCAGGGCATGAAGAAAAAAGTAAAGAAGGACAAAAAAACTCCGCAGAGAGACTTAGGACTGCTTGGGTGTGGGAATGGAAAACCCCTACAGTCCCCCGTTGTATGAATGCGATAACATTCCTACACCGGGGTACAATACTCATTTCCTATTGCCATAAGTAAGAAGCCTTAAGTGTTTCTGCGGAAATTTAATTTTAACCCGACCGCAGCGGCCGCGTTTCGATGGAGGCGAAACGCAAGAGGCGCCCGTGTGCTGTGGAGTGTCGTTGCACGTTAGAGAACCCTATGTCGTCAAATTTTTTCAGGACCCATCTACTACGTCACCTTCTTCTCTCTTCTTTCATTCCCCCTTCTTTCCGTCACGAAGAGGCTGAGATGTCCGCCCAGAAATGGGACAGCTACTGCGAAGTTTAATTTATTGAAAAACAACGAACACACAAATAAAAAAACAGCATATGAAAGACAGCTAAAGAACTAGTTTTCAGTCATTTTGACCACAAGGATAAGGAGCTTTTGAATGTGCCTAGATGGTCGTAGTAAGTATTATGTGAATACAGCAATATGTCACTCAGAAAAAAAACAGCGCTGAGACGCGGGACAAAGAAAGAAGACAACAGGACCGGCGCTGACTATCAACTGAATGTTTAATAGAAACAACACGCAATATATACTCCATCTACAACCAAGAGCGCATGGCAACACCAAACACAGAAAAAACTTAGTTCACTAACAATTGTTGATCCGTTTCTTGTGTATAATTCCCTGGCTGTTGTTGACTATTTGAAGTGTAGTAATCCGGGTTTGTGCATTATGTTCAGCATAGATGTTCAGGACTTATTTTATTCACTTCCGCACAATAGCCTGCTAGGTTATGTTAGCAAGTGTATAAAAGACGATAATGATGAAAGTGATTTCATTTCAAAATGCGGGATCCCTGTAGGGGCCTTTTTGGAGCTTTTGTCTTTTTATCTTAGGTCCACCTTTATTGAATGGGAAGGGAAGTTGTACTCAAAAACAGAGGGTGTGCATTGGTTCAAAAGTGGCACCTGTACTATGTAACATCTTTCTCAGTTATGTAGAGAAGGCTATTAAAAGTAATTTGGGTGTCAGTACAAACGCATCTTCAGATATGTGGATGATTATTTTGTTTTTGTGGAACATGATGACTTCAATAGGCAGGTCGATGAGGTGTTAAAGATTTTTGACGAAAGCGGACACGGCCTAACTTTCACCTTTGAAAAACCTCACGGCAATGAGCTACAGTTTTTAGATATAAGAATGGCAACGAAGCAAGATCGCGTGTGCTGGTCCTTTCTTCAGAGATCAGAAAAGCCTTTCCTCAGTTTTCGTTCAGTGCATTCGAAGGTTGCTAAATGTGGCATAGCAGATTCTTGCCTAGGTGCTGCCATTGCCAAATCATGCGTGCATGCTATCAGTACAAGTTTTAATAAGCAGGTTCAGAGGCTAAAAAGTGCGGGCTTTCCCGGTGATTCTCAGTTCTTGCTTTCAGTAAGATACTTAAAAAGGTAAAAAGAAAAGAACCAAAGGAACCTTCAAAAACGGAAAAAGAAATTCATTGTTCTACCGTACATTCACGAAATTTCACACTGTTTGAAGCAAGTAGGCAGCAGATCTGGCATTGATGTTCTTTTTTCTGCACCAAACAAGCTCTGCAAAATGTGCGTCATTGTCGATAGAAGGGCCAGGGAAGATGAAAAGGAACGAACAAAAACAAAAAGAGGTTGCCAGATTAAGGATGACTTGAGGTTTGTCCCTTGTGCTGAAGGGGTTGTGTATGAAGTGCCGTTCACGTGCGGGACGACCTATATAGGTCAAACAGAAAGGTACTTGAACACCCGCCTAAAAAAATAAAAAAAGACCACAATACTTATTTGAAAAGGGCACCATCGTGAAGCGTGGCCTTGCATTACAGGAACTGTCCCAGGAATAACCAACCTCATTCTTCTGAAAAATCATGTACCCCCATTTTTAATGAAACTAGGATCCTGCACAAGCACAAAGATAAACTAACAAGGAAAATCAGTGAAGCGTTTCATATCCACGAAAAGAGTGACTCGTGCGTGAGCACCCCCTCTATAACAGTTCACGACTGTGAACTAAAGTATCTTGATCCAGGTGACTGATGTATCACTTTAGCTTTTGGTGTTGCCATCCGCTTTTGGTTGTCTATGGAGTATGTATTGCGTGTTGTTTCTAATACATTTTCAGTTGATAGTCAGTGGCGGTCCTGTTGTCTTCTTCTTTCTTTGTTCCTAGTCTCAGCGCTATTTTTTTCGAGCAGTATGCACCAACTAGCTCAACTCACCGTTTTATTGATGCCACTGAGAAACTGTCAGGTCTACAACCAAGCATTCATGATAGGGAAATTAGACTGGAAAGTTTATTTCAATGAAGGATGCTAACAACCCTCAACTTGTCATCGCCCTGCTCATGACCATGTACAAGTTCGCAAAGAAAGCGAACATCTGCCATGAGTCGTCGACACCGCAGAGTAAGAACCCCTTCCAGCAAACATATGTCACCGCTTGTGCCTCTATTCTGGTGAGGGAAACGTTGCCCGCAAATGAATAAGAACGTAGGCTCAACTTCAGATACGGTCGCTGTTTGAATTACACGTTCCATTCTAAACAGCTGAGTCGTATTCGTATAGAGGCTGGGGGCAAGAAGTATACAACTTTATGAAACGAAGGGGCCCTCCGAAGTAAGTTGAGAATCTGCCAGCAGCGTACTGCCAACAGCGTGTACTTCCGTGCCGAGTTCTGCCGCTAAAAGAGATCGCTTTGTTTTTCGCCCCATTTCCATTTAGAATATTACTGTAGCAGCAGAGATGGAATGATAGTATTATTTATTACTGCTGCAATTAGATACACATTTCATTTCTTCTTGTTTTCTCTAGTGTGTTTTCAGTGGGTATCACCAGGAACTGAAAACGCTGTTCCCAAGGGATGCAGCACTGCAATGAAGGAGCATTGTGGCGGTGGCGTCTTGTTGTACAAGGATAATGCCTGCAAATAAAATAATAATGCACATAGACTTCATTGCCTTCAGAGCAGAGCTCTTACAAGCAACGCTCTAGATTCTTGTTTAAGAAACTAAAATAGACGGAAAGTCAGTGCTTGATTCGAACTTCTTGTTCCTTTTTGCGGGTATGCCCCGGCAACTTGCAATAGCGCACGATAATATCACGGCTCTTCGCGATATACACGCCTGCTTGGGAAAGCTAGTACAAAAATGTGTTGGGCCCAACTGAGAAGCAAGCGGCCCTACCTGCTTAGGGTCTCAGAGCAGCAAGTTACCGCTGCTGGGTTGTGGTACCCTCGATGATCATAGTGAATGTGAAACCTTGTATTGTCCGTGGATTTGACCGGTGCACCTCTAGTACTGAGTGAAAAATTTGGATTGGTGAATTTGAACTGCAAAACATTTAGCATTGATGCCGTTAATTAGGCTCCGAATATGTTTTCACCGAAGCTAGTCCTTACTCGATGCCAATAGGGCTATAGGGTGGTGTAATATTTAATGATATAGCCGGATTTCTGGCTATGATAAAAACTAATGCGAAGCTCACTCTCAGTTATATAAAGCCAAAAGAAAAGTAGGTTGAAGACAGCTAGAGGTGTGAATGATATCGGCATGGATAGGTTACGGCTTTAATACTCGTACTCTTTAATACGATGCTCCCGGTTCATTCGTTTCTTTATTGAATAATAGCATCTAATGATACACAACCTCTTCGATGATCGTCTGCGATGTTGGCAGCTCTTATTCTGTCAGTGAGGCAGTTCTCGTCATTCAGCATTCATTGCGGGCACTGCGATTTGCAAAGACGTATTGTAATAGTTGCTCATTCGAACAAGCATCGGGAACATTTAGTCCATTACTGCAACACTACACTTTTCGCTTTAGCACTTCCATTACAAAGGTAGGCACCGCAGGCTCTGTACAAGGACGTACGGCGAAACCAGGGAAGGAGTAGAAGACTGGGCGAAAGCATTGGCAAAGGGGTGCTCCCGATCACGGTTCTCACTCGCCGGGCGGGCGGCTTCAACGCTCATTTCGACTTAAAAGGAGCCTGCGCAATGCTTGTGCAACATAGTACTCAGGTACCAGAAGGTATATTTCCGAGCACACCGTCAGTAAAGTGGCATCTGGTGTGAGTGCTTCTTTACCACTAAAGGCTTCCGGCCACACATAGCAAACAAGACGCAATTAAAATGGTCGGTATATACCCAGCGTATTATATACAAGGCACAAGCGAAAAATATTAAAAGGCAGCGTTCCTTCGGCGTCGCGTCGGCGTCTTGTCTACCGGCGCTGTCGTTCGGCAACCGCAGGAGAGGCCGCCCAAAAACATGAGGGCATACGAGCTGGCGTACCCAGAGGGAGTGCGTAGACATCGTAGATCGCCATTCGCCATTATCGCCATTTGGTAGCTAATCGTCCTGTACAATGGCATTGGGAACCTACTGCGGACGCAGCAGGAGCAATGGCGATGGGGTAGAAGCGGGGACCCCCATTCCTAAAAACAAGCTGCGCCTATTACAGGTCTCACGCATCTATCAGAACAGCGAGGATTAATCCTAAAATCGCTGCCACTGCACGACTAGTCATCGGTTCCAACCAATGCACACCTACGAGGAATTTCTGCCGCCGACGCTGATATCTGGCTTCGCCAGATAACTGCGTCTCATTGAACTTTCATTCAAGTACCTTCAGCAGCTCCGGGTCACTGCATAGTACTGTAGCTCAATAAATGTAACTGAGTTCACCCAATATTGGAGAGTGTTTCCTTACTGCTAACATCCCAAAAAACGCCGTCCTCGAACGGACGTTGCGGCACCTCTCAGCCGTGAGCACCGCCAGAATAAAGAGCGGTGCCAAGATCCGGGGCGGCACGGGTCCACTTACAAAAAAAATTTTCAGTATCAAACCCACCGTAGCCTCTACCATCCCCCAGCGACATGGGTGACCATTTGCCTCCTTCGCATGTATACCAACAAGGTACTGTGTCCGGCAGTGCTGCAATTTTATAATCCGGCTTTTAACGGGGAGTGCCCGTATTGTGTGTGCGCGTTCTCGGGCATGTACCACATGGCGTGGGCATGCTCCTCTTACCTCGATTGCAGCATCCACACCTGCCCGAGAGAGCTGGGAGGGTGCCCTGCTCGGCTGCTCTTCCTTAGAGAATCAACGAACTCTAGTGGCTAGAGCCCGAGCTGCCGTGGAAGCCAAAGGGTCCAGGGCTAGGGACCCCTTCTAGATTTTTCAGGGGCGGACCCTTAAGGACAGTCCCCACTCTCACGTGTAAATGGCCTCAAATAAATGTTTACTACCACCAGCACCACCACCATGGCAAGCATTCACAATATGGCGCAGCTGATCTTCAGAAGAAAGTATACAAGCTCACTAGTACAAGCTCACTCGTGAACTTCTGCGGCCGGGGCCTAAAATTTGTATAGGAACACATGCGGGAAAAAACAAAGGGGAAGTCTACTAACCACAACTGTGTTTTGCTGTGTACAACACCTTGCGGCACACGAAAGCGGCCTTGGGGCAGTATCGCCTCACGGCGCCTTGATGGCCATAAGTGTGCCCACCTCACGGCGGACGACGCCTGGAATTGTCATGGTTAAGCAAGGCTTTCTACGCCTCCGTCTTCTCCAGCGGGCTTGGGGAAGCGAACCCACTTGTTGTGAGTGCCAGCTTTTACGATGCCCTCCACTGCCCTGCGCACACACTTGCTGACCGACAGCTGCTTGATACCGACGGTCTTCTTGTTCCAAACGCACGCTAGGAAGTCTCCGGTAGGAAATAAAAGCATGGAGCAGAGCACCTGTTGCCGCACTGGGAGTGCACTCGCGCGCATGCCTCCCTGTTCATCACTGAGTTTGTAGCACAGCCACTCCACTGTACTTTGTTCTTCCCCAGTCAAAACAGACGGCGGGACAGCTTCTACAACAAGGCAAACGCGTCATCGTGCGCAGTCCTTCACCGTTGCTCGAGCCGACGTAACCGCCTTAGCCAATTTATTACGAAGTACACGGCCATCGTTTTCATCTTGAAAACGTAGCAGCACAAGAACACAGGGGCAAAATAGACACAAGTACGACAGGACGTATGTTGCTTGTGTCTATGTTGTCCCCGTTTTTTTCGTGCTGCTACGTTGTCAAGATGGATCACTACCAACTGGCCCAAACTTCGGTGCTTTTCCATCGTTTTCGCTCTAAAAAAAGTTAGACCAATTCTAAGGGCTCACAAAAGCCAGTCTATTTCCTCGACATAGTATAGGTCTAGAACGCAATTACTTATCTCACGTTAGTGGCGCCAGATGCTACCGCCTCTGGTTAATGGCGATCGCTGTAAAACGGAGCCATGGCCTACTTGTTTGACGGGAATCAGTTCATTCTTTGCCGTGTGTCAAACGTTTCTCTACTGAGTCTGCCTTCATTTTTTTTTCGCCTGCGTTCATCCCTGGAAAACACACCTCCTTTTTCAATTAAAAAGTCCTCGTGTCGCAAAAATGGGCTCCTCACTAAGCGAAAGTAAAAAAAAGTGTTGCTCTTCGCTACCGCATTAGAGAAAAACAACCGAACTAAATGGATTTAGCATAGAGGTGCCAGCTGAGTAGTCGGCGAAACAGCTTTACATGCATTACTTGCAGTCCTTTGTATGTGCGCCTG